>NC_056743.1:450352365-450674865 GCF_019279795.1 Protopterus annectens
TAAAGAAGGCTTTCTGGTTATCTTTTGAATCCTTGGCTATTTTTCTTTCGAAGTTAGTTTTGGATGATTTCATAAGGGACCTCAGTTTCTTACTGATACTGATCAGGGATGTCTTTCCTTCTTGGGATTTGCTTTTTTTCTGAACTAGTTTCCTCCTTCTATTGTATAGCCTGTTTATTGCAGGGGGTCCACCAGACTGGTTTCCTTTTCTTAGAGGAGTGAGTCTTGGTTTTGCTAGGGATCAATGCATCCTTGTAGGTGCTTATAGAGTGCATTTGTAAAGGTTTCTGCATCTTGGGCAGCATTATCCTTTAGCGTGGGGGCTGTGAAACTTACAACCTCTGTCTTAAGTAAGGTGAAGTTTGCTTTAGAAATGTTTTTTACTGTGGTTTCCTTAGTTGGGGGTGGTGGTGGGGTGTGGACATCCAGAGTGATTAGTTTATGGTCTGATCTAACCAGTGACGGGTGGACCTCCGGTGTGGAACACCTGTCGCCCATGTTGGTGATGACCAGGTCCATTATGTTTTCACCTCTGATAGTGGAGTTTACCAGCTGATCCAGGGCGTTTGAGTTGATGAATTCCAGGAAGCGCTGGGCCTGGGAATTTGTACTTGAGTAGTTTTCCCAGTGAATGGTAGGGTAATTGAAATCGTCCAATATCAGGGTGTTCGGTAGGACCTTCATGTTTTCCAGTGTCTCCAGAAAGGTGGAGTGGTGGTCCTGGGTCATGGTGGGTGATCTATAGCAGGCCACAAATTGCATTGCAGATTTGCTCGATGTTAGTTGCACATGGATGATCTCAGAAGTATCATGCTGCGCCACTAACCTGGAGGTGTAGGTATCCTTGATGAATATGGATACAACCCCTCCTTTTGTGTTTTCTTCAGTGTTCTGTGGCTGAAACGTATAGTATGTGTTGTAGCCCGGCAGTGCTGTGGTGCTCTCTGGAGCCTTGAACCAGGTTTCAGTTACTGCACAGATGTCGACATTCTCCATACTGAGGAGTGCTTAGAGCGCGTGCATTTTGAGATTTAAACTCCTGGCATTGAGTAGCATAACCCTCAGTTTTTTGTTAATTGTGCTGTTTACAGAGCTGGGTTTGACTTTTGAGCCTTGCCTAAAAAAGGCACTATGGGGGGCAGCAAGAGCCTTGGTCAGTATTTGAAAGCCTAGGGGTGATAGGTGCAAAGCCGTCTCTTGCGAAGCAACGCAGCTTGTCGAGCAGGCTGACAGACACTGGATCCCCTTTGAATGACACCAGAAGCTTAGCCAATTGTTGAAATTGATAATTTTTTCTTTATACTGAGGTATCATTCTTGGTGAGGGCAGGATGCTACTCAGGGTCAGAGTCATACCAGCCTGGGCTGCATGATCAGAGAGCTCTTCTATGTCTCTTTTCATGTAGTCCAGGGAAGTACGTCTCAGGTCAGTCACACCAACATGAACAATGACAGAGTCATATTTGTACTTGTTCTCGAGTGACCTGAGTGCTTGTGTTATGTGGCGGATTCTGGCTCCCGACAGGCAGATAACAGTAACCTTCTGCTTGTCCAGCCTAGTGAGTGGGACATCAGTGTGCCCGACTGTAGAGTCACCTATTACTAGTGTGTTAGGTATGTCATTTCACCTTAAGGGCTGTGATTGTGCGGCACACTGATTTTGTGTTTTATGTGTTGTCTGGTTTGTGACGGGAAGTGCAGGTTGTTTGGGTGTCTGCTTTGAAGGTCTCCGATGCTTTTGCAGGTTTTTATTTAGAGCCTCCGAGTATGATTTTGTGTATTTATGTGTATTTTTTGCCAGTGCTGGTTTAGTAGGTCTCTGTGTGGCTGGAGGTGTGGTGCAAGAGTTAATCTTATCCTCTTGACTGTCTGTTCCAGTCTTGGGTGGAGACAGCTTAGCTTCCAGTTTGGCTGTATAATTGCATCTCTCGCATATGTTAGTGTTTTGTGGTAGGAGGAGAGAGTTGTCTATGTACATGAGGCAGTTGTAACACTGCCTCAGGATACCCAGATTCACCAGCTGAACTGGCGAGTGCACCTGAAGTTGCCCTTTGGTCATGCCTGAATAGTATGGTGAGCTGCTTAGTTGCTTGGTTGGTGAGGGGTGAATAAAGATCCTTGCCCTGCTGGGCAATCAGTGTCAGGGTGTATTAGTGCTTGCTATTAGGTCTGAGCAAGTGCTGGGCTGTAAGATGCTTTTTGAGTGCCTAGGTAGAGAGTTAGACTAGTTTCAAGGGAAAAAATGAAGAAGAGACTTGGTGGAGCCGGGAATAATTTAACCATAGCTAACTGGCACTGCCCGGTGCACAAAACCTTGCAAATGCATTTTTTTATAGTAGGGAAATGAAAGGGATAAAAATTAGCCCAAAATGGCCAATAAACTACTAACTTCTTGGGCTGGAACCACTCCTCCAGGGACAGATAGGTTGCTCAAAGATCCCCTCTCTCACAGATGAACATAGAAACTTCCTTCTATCCAAGTAAGATATGGGCAACTCAGAAACTATTATCACAGCCTTGAATTCAGCACTAGCCTGAAAACTGGACTATACTAGCTTAGAAAGGCGAGAAACAAGGATTGTTTTTTTTTGTTTGTTTTTTTTTTTTAAAAGATAAGGCAAAAACAGTAAAAATACACTTAAAACAGCTTTAAATGACTACAAACGATCAAAAAAGGCTATCGTACTTTAGTGTGCAGCCTACAACAGTTAAATTATTTAAACAAAAAGCAACTTTTTAAAAGTGCAGGCTGTCAAATAAGTACAATATGTGAAAAAAACAAGCTTTTAAATCACAATAAATGCTGGAAAATCTGCGTTTAGGTGGAAAACAATTAAGTGCAGCAAGAAAGTACAGAAAACTGATACTTAATCACTCCAAAGTCTCTCTTCTAAGCTAGAAGGCTTGTATCAGTTTAAGGCTTTCTAGTGCTACCCAGTAAGTTAGTTACAGGAAAGATGGGAAACAAGTGCAGATGTGGTCTTTTAAACCAGAAAGTTGAAAAAGATGGACAAACTGTCCAAATGGTCAATAAACTACAATTTCTGGGCCAAGAACCTCTCCTCTCATGGTAGACAGGTTACCTAGTGCTTACCACTCCTACTGATAAGCTAGAAGGCTTTCTTCCAACACGGAAAGGCTTGCGGGGCTCATAAGCTTACCAACAGTCCTGGATACAGCAACTCTGTATCTGGACTAGGATAGTTACAGAAAAGGTGGGAAACAAGCACAAGTGCGGCTTTTAAACCAGAACATTGAAAGAGATGGAAAAAAACTGCCCAAACGGCCAATAGCTACAATGTCTGGGCCAGGAACCACTCCTCTTGTGGTAGATAGACTACCTAATGCTTACCACTCCCACTGATAAGCTAGAAGGCTTCCCTCCAGCACAGAAAGGCTTGGGGGGGCTCAGAAGCGTACAAAGAGTCCTGGATACAGCAAATCTGTACCTGGACTAGACTAGTTACAGGAAAGGCGGGGAACAAGTACAAATGTAGGCTTTTAAGCCAGCAAGTTGAAAGAGATGAAAAACTGCCCAAATGGCCAAATAAACTATATATATATATATATATATATATATATATATATATATATATATATATACTATATATATATATATATAAAGTATATATGTGTGTATATATATATATATATATATATATATATATATATATATATATATATATATATATATATATATATAGTTTATTTGGCCATTTGGGCAGTTTTCCATCTCTTTCAACTTGCTGGCTTAAAAGCCTACATCGGTGGTGGTGCTGCAGTAGCGTTGTCACATCACAGTAAGACGCTGACCAGTTCGACTCTCAGCTAGAGCGTCTTCTGCGTGGAGACCTGCGTGAATGGGCGTACCTTCGTTGAAGGTTGTGCATTAGGGCTGATAACTCAGCACGTAAACATCAACTGCCAATCATTAGCAGACCGGAGTTCTGCTGTGGAGACCCCTAACCGGGAAAAGCCGAAAGACACAACAACATATACTATATATATATATATATATATATATATATATATATATATATATGTATATGTATATGTATATATATATATATATATATATATATATATATATACACACATACAGTTGCATCATCAGTTCATCAGTTCCTTATATGTACCCTGATGCCCAGGTAGTCCGGTGAATTAACTTGTTTTTCTTGATTTCATCCGGCACTGAATATGAAAAAAGAGAGAAAAAAACATATACATGAATACTAGTAATTGCATATACCTGAACAGGAATGCCTACCTATGTATAAGCAATTACCAGTTACTCATACTTAACTGTAGAACTTTGGAATCTTCTGCCTAACCTCTTCTCCTTATTGTTAGGGAAGTTCAGGTGGCAACCTATCAGGTTATTATAATGATACCGGTACTGCTGGTCTGAGTGAATGATGCCAGTGGCAAGGCAGTGCCAGACATCCACTGTTCACTACAGACACTTACAGCAGTTCCCCAGCAGATGTCCGTGGAGATGAAAATTTGGGATCTAGAGAAATATTCCTGTCTGCCCTTCCAAACCTGTCCCCTTCAGAAGCCATGGCCACGTCATAGATTGATATCAGGAGGAAACTGTTCACAGATTTGTGCCTAGCATGTTGCTGGATCCCTATGATCAATGGGCAGCATGGCAGCACAACATACTTCAGTGCCACTACAGAATCACATGATGACAAAGGACTTACCCACAGGAGTGGAGGAACAGCCCTACTGCACACGCAAATTATGGGGCCTGTACATGCCATGTTGGTGTCTATTAGCTTGCCACTTCACTGCCAGTCATGGTGTGGTGGTGGTGTAGCACCCCCTAGGAGCTGTAAGGCAGATGTCAAGTTATCCAGAGCCTTGTGGAAGTTACAGAACCTGCCTGCACATGCATAGACCACTTTGCTATCTACAGTGCATGTGCTCTGTCAGGCATGAGCTTCATTGCGCAGTCTACGACTGATATGTATTATATTAAATGTGCACTTCAGAGGTGTTTGCCCTAAATTGCTTCATAAGCATAATTGTCACTCTGCTAGTCACAAAACTGCATGATGTAAACAGCTGCTGCCATTGCGGTATCCATTGTGCTGTCTCATTTTCTGCACAATATTGAGTGATACCCTGAATAAAATAATTGCATTAGTCTCCAGAGTGAAGAACTCTTCTTCATCTGCTGTCGTAAGGGTACATAGGCCAGGAGAATGTCAAGAGGGTGATAGGATTTTGTAAAATGTTGCATGGGGCAGGGAGAAGTCAGCCACAACCTGCTGACAAGGGACAGGCAGTACAAAGAGGACTGTGATTGATTTCTGCATTAAGTAATTGCATGGGTCTACAGAGTACAGAAAGCTACATCTGCTGTAGTAAAGGTACATTATCTTATTGGCCAGTGGGGTGGACATACCTTTCAACTGACCAGATTATTGCCTCACATTTTTGATCTGTTCCTCATAAACTTTGAGGTTTTCTGGCAAATCACTAAGAATTAAAGTCACTAAATAATGTATAGTTGAGTTTCAGACTTCATATCCCTCAGAAAAAATGCAAACACAAATCCTGTTATTCTAGCAACTTTCTAAGTTTATAAGAGCAGTAATTAAATCTTTCCCTATTTTTGGGGCATTTGTCTCCTCATTATTTTAAGTTTTGTCCAGATTTCTTGTTCTAAGAAGTTGAGATTTATGGCTGAGAGTGACTGCTGATAGGGAAGTGAGGACCGATGGGAGGGTTGAAATTAATGATGGAGAAAAGATGACACAGATGTAGGCAGTGGTAGCCCACCTGGTCTGTGACTGATTGGCTGTATAAGGTGGACTAAGTTGTCTGGTTGACAGTTCAGAGAGGAATGTATTGCAGTACATTGACATTGGAGCAGGTAGAGTACACAGTGAAAGGCATGGGGAGGCTCTCAGTAACTGGTACCAGGCATGGTAGTGTATATGGGGCATATGTTGTCTGTGCTTTGGTCACAGGTCACTGTAGACTGATGACAAGGTGCATGCCACAGATTGGTCTGTCCTTATGTTGCCCTTCTTGGTAGCAGTGGGAAAGTGTCTTGTGATACTGAGTTATGATGGGCATAGCATGTTATGTGGCCTCTTATGCCACATGAAAATGTGACCAGTACAGGTGACACTGCACATATTTTATGGCTGCCATTGGACATAGGTGTGTGTGTCCACATTTAAAGTACATGATGGCACCAGAAAAGTGTAAGCACCTAGAGAAATTTTCACAGGCAGAGTCAAATGCATTGTTGCAGGATCACAAATGGAAGGTTCTGAGCACAGACAAGAGTGTCCCAGCTTTCTGAGAATATGTGTGGTGTGAACTGATTGTGAATGTTGCAGTCAGTGACCACTTCCGGCAAATATTTTTTGGGGGATTGAGAGTTTGCATAATGATTAAGGTGTTTACCTAATAGACACAAGGTACTATGTTTATTTCTGGCCTTTGAAAGGGAAATTGGCTAGTCTTAAAATGACCTGCAAAAGCAGCTAACCTAGTACTTCATGTGAACCTATGAACAATAGCTCAGCCCAACAGCTGTGTTGCAGAGTCACTGATATTATTTTGCATTCTCGCATAAATGCCTGTGCCAGTGCACAGGAGAGTGTGGCCACATGTGGAGGTCTACCATTGTAGACCATCCTTATTACTAAGGAGAAGTTCCTGGTGTCCCTGTCTAGAAAGAGTGAAAGGACCCAGATACCTGTTGGAGGCCTGGATGTGGAGCTGAATTGGTTGCATCATCCCAAATTTCTGTTGAAGATGCACTGAGTTAGTATTACCATATGTTTGTAGTATGTTTTAGTAGCATGGCTGTGCCATAAGCTCAGGGATAAGTAACACCACCATATCTTCTGTTTAAGCACATCTTGGATGCAGGGATGTAGGCAATACCACACAAAGTACTTTTGTTGTGTTCTGTGCATAATTATCTGCACTGCTGTTATAACACTGAGAACTGGGTTTGTCACATACTAACAGAGTTGCAAGGGTATGTTTGTCTGGTTTCACAGGTACTGTGGTCATGGGTCCTCTGTTGTGCAGCAGGACATGCCTGATGCCAGTGCTGCATCAGACAGTAACTGTGGAAGACGCCATACCACCCGTGCCTAATGGCATAGCTCTTTTGCCTGTGGAACCTGTCCCCACTTCTCCAGAGATCAGAGAAGGATAGGCCATGCTCAGCAAACCTGCACAAGGACACCACTGTCTCCTGCCACTACACAAGCAGTGAACAGTGTCCATACTACATATCAGGAGACAGTGGTTAGGAGGGGCGGGAAGGTGGCCATCAGTGCCGTGTCTCTTGTTCATTATGTGAACTGGGTGTAAAATTGGTCCTTATACAATGGCTGTGCAGGGCAGTCATGCAGGCACAATTGGATGCCACCACTATATCAGAGATGATAGGTGTAGTACATAGCTTGTGTGAAGATGTACATGAGGGTCTGACTACTCACAGTGTTTATCAGGTAACTTGATGGCTCCACTCCATCAATGGGGCCATCTGCCTGTATGCCCTAGGATGATGCCATTCTCTTATCTGCTGCTTACCAGCCTCCATTGTGGGCACATCTCATAGGTCAGGTAATTTAAGGTTAGATATTACTACCTTCTTCACAACACCCACCAGTGGTGAACATGGCACGGCATGTCAGGGCTGCCTGTGCCTATGTATCCTTTGTGGTAGTCAAACACTTGGCACTGCCAGTCACTCAAAGTTTTGCAGTTAGCCTTCTTCTTTGCAAATGGGTGTTGTTTCCCTCAGAGATGACACACCCATGGCTGGAAATATTAACTTTCTGCTTTGTTCCCACCTGAGATCTACACAGCTACATCCACACACAAAGTTCAATCACATCTGCAGGTGTTGTGTCCCCTAAAATCCAAAAATGACGAAATACCCACTACATCTGGTTATACACTACCCACCAACCCCTCCCTGCATAGGGTACCGAGTTTTCCCAATCACTCAGCTGTGCTATTCACTCCCTTCCGCAGCCCGAGACCCCCCATACCATTGTGCTCATTGCTTATCCCTGTCACTGTGACCATTCCCATCTGTACATATGATAGCTGTGTCCTGCCCTACTCTCACTGCTGAGTTACCTGGGCAGGTTATGTCTGAGGCACAGTGTGGTCATTTAATGCACTGTACAGCATCACATGGCTGTAGTATTGTATGGCTCAGTTTTAATATTTGCTGTATCTAATCTAGACCATAGTTGTGGACCAGACATGTCCTCTTTGTTAGTGTGTCAATGTATTGTGCCAGCCTCTGCCTTGCATGGTTTCATCTAAAGACTTTTAAAAAGGCACCTCATCTGACACTGTTTCTGGTCTGCCTAGTCTTCTAATGGTAATTCCCTACATTAGCTGACTGCATACCCCACCACGTTGTACAGAACTGCACAGACAGGAAGTGTATTGCTGTGGCTCGCTAGACCATACTGCAGAGTACCAACTGAGGAATCTAGATAGTGGAAGTGGTCCTTAAACAATTCAAACACAGCTGATGATATTGCAGGCCTGTCCCAGTGGGGTGTTATATTGCATTTCAGCCATGCTGTATAGGCTATCAGTGTCATGAACCATGGCTCCAGGACATGTCTGGCATTGCCAATGAGATGTCTCTCAAAGAAGTCACAGTGCACAAATTGGTGATATAGGTTGGATATGTGCCAGATGTGGTAATCTTGAGAACTACCTGTAAAGAGCACAGACACATTGCACATAAAATATGCATTGCACACCACCTGGCAGTTAAAGTGAAAAATCTTCAAGTTGATATACTGATGAACATGAGGACCAAAATAACTTTCATGATGTGGGTACAGTCAGAGTCAGGTGAGTGAAAAGGAAGAATACTTTTTTGTGGGTTAGAAATCCATTTTCAGTATATGAAGAAGGGTCAGTGGGTTAGGTGGAGAGTAATGGTTGGAGAATGAACAGAGGAAGAAGGGAAAGTTACAGGTGAAGACAGACAAATATAAAATGAATTTCCAAGTACACAAGTGAACCCAAGAATGGCAGACTGCTCCAGTTCTTCACATCTCTTTATTCACAAAGGTACGAGTGCTTTTGCAGGTTATACTGCTTCATCAGATTCAAACAAGAATAAAACAGACTGCATTACTTATTAAATACTCTAATGATCAAATTACATGATGCATTTCACTTAACTCTAAAAGGGACACACTCCTAACAATACATAGCATTATGCACACTAACTAAAAACCTATAAAATAAATAAAAACAATACATCTAATATGAGTATAAACTCCTTTTAAAACAGCAGCTACACAAATACTCTATACTAAGTACTGCTACTTCATCTGTGTAGGTGCCTACTCTTTAGTTTAGGTTTAATGGGCACCCTGTCATTCAGCCCATGCCCATAGTCACTTTTGAGCCTGATTATCCATTTGGCTTCCAATTCTTCAGTAGTACGCAGATGAAGTACATTGTAGTACAGCAATAGGGTGCTACCAGACCTTGTTAACACAAAGCTGTAGATAAACATCAGCTGAGTGCATGAACATGCTGGTCACATGGATCCGTAGAGCACTACAGAGCATAGCTTGCATCAGCGGTGCTAGGTATTGCATTGCCTTTTGGATACAGTTTAGAGGTAGTGATGATAAATTGTATTCATTAACATAACTGCCTCACTACATGGTCTTTATAAGCTTGCTATGAAGTGTGGGTGTCATTTTGCTTGAGAAGGCAGATAAAGATAAGAAGACAGATACAGTTCAGTGGAGTACAGAGCTATACAGTGGATATAAAAAGTGCACACAGCCTTGTTAAAATGCCACATTTTTGTGATATAAAAAAATGAGACCACAATAAATCATTTCAAAACTTTTTCCACTTTTAATGTGATCTATAACCTGTACAATTCAGTTGAAAAACAAACAAATCTGTTAGCGGAATAAATATAAAAAAAAATGTACAATAAGCTGGTTGCATAAGTGTGCACACTCTTAAGCTAATACTTTGTTGAAGCACCTTTTGATTTAATTACAACATTCAGTCTTCTTGGGTACACACCTGCCAGCAATTAAAGAGACTCTGATTAACCCCAAATAAAGTTCAGCTGTCCTAGTAGGATTTTCCTGACATTTACTAAGTTGCCTGCTACAGCAAAAGCCATGGTTCGCAGAGAGCTTGCAAAGCATAAAAGGGATTTCATTGTTGAAAGGTATCAGTCAGGAGAAGGGTACAAAAAAATTTCCATAGCATTGGATATACCATGGAATACAGTGAAGACGGTCATCAAAAAGTGAAGAAAATATGGGACAGCAGTGATATTGCAGAGAACTGGACATCCCTCCAAAATTGATGAAAAGACAAGACGAACACTGGTCAGGGAGGCTGCCAAGAGACCTACACCAACACTGAAGGAGCTGCAGGAATTTCTGGCAAGTACTGGTTGTGTACTACATGTGACAGCAATCTCCCATATTTCCCATATGTCTGGACTATGGGGTAGGGTTGCAAGACAAAAGCCTTTTCTTACACAGAAAAACATCCAGGCCTGGCTAAAATTTGCAAAACAATACATCGTCTCTCAAAAGCATATGGAAAAATGTGTTATGGTCTGATGAGGCCAAGGTTGAACTTTGTGGCCACAATTCCAAAAGGTACGTTTGGCGCAAAAACAACACTTCACATCACCAAAAAAACACCTTCCCCTCGGTGAGGCATGGTGGTGGCAGTATCATGCTTTGGGGTTGCTTTTCGTCAGCTGGAACTGGGGCTTTAGTCAAGCTGGAGGGAATTAGTAGTTCCAAATACCAGTCACTTTTGACCCAAAACCTTCAAGCATCTGCTAGAAAGCTGAAGATGAAGAGGAATTTCACCTTTCAACACGACAGTGACCCCAAGCATGAATCCAAATCAATAAAAGAATGTCTTCACCAAAAGAAAATTAATGTTTTGGACTGGCCCAGCCAGAACCCAGACCTAAATCCAATAAAAAATATGTGAGGTGACCTCAAGAGGGCTGTGCTCAAGAGATGCCCTCACAATCTGACAGATTTGGAACACTTTTGCAAGGAAGAGTGGGTAAATATTGCCAAGTCAAGATGTGCCATGCTGATAGACTCCTACCCAAGAAGACTGAATTTGTAATTTAATCAAAAGGTGCTTCAACAAAGTATTAGTTTAAGGGTGTGCAGACTTATGCAACCAGCTCATTGTACGTTTTTTTTATTTTTTATATTTTTCCCCTAACAGATTTGTTTGTTTTTCAATTGAATTTTACAGGTTATAGGTCACATTAAAGGTGGGAAAGTTTTTAAATGATTTATTGTGGTCTAAATTTTTTATATCACAAAAACCTGGCATTTTAACAGGGGTGTGTACACTTTTTATATCCACTGTATGGTACAGTGCACTGCATGTGTGAGGAGACTGATTCATCATGGACCTTTTGTATATCTGACTTGCCAAGGTATGCATGTCTCCATATGCTATACACGTGTAGAACTGCCTACCACTATGCTTGGGAAGGGGGGATATAGGTCAATGTAAAAACAGGGGGCCAAGTAAAGCAGTTATCTGTAAGAGAAGTTAGAAGCAAAACAAAACAAACGGCAATGTACCGATAAAATGTATTCGTAACAAAAAAGCTTTTGGGTTACAAACCCTTTATCAATGTTAAAAACATTTAAAATACAAACATATATATTGATGAAGGGTTTGTGACCCGAAAGCTTTCTTGTTACTAATAAATTTTATGCAAAGTTGGATATATGCACGTCTGAGAGATTCCAGCACTATTGTGTGTTTATGCTTTCATATGGTCCACTGATGGGGGGGCCAGGTCAGTGTGAAAGCACATGCTGGATGTCAACAGGTGTTATGTGACTGACTGTGATGGTACCATGCATGTAACACAGTTGATTGACACAGTGGGACTGTCTGAAACACTACCATTGGGAACTGTCACCTACCTCTCCAATGTCCCAAACTGCTTTGGAGGTACATGCCACAACTACATCAGTGCAGAGCTACCCACCTGCGACTGTGAGCCCCACCTGTCTGCTTCTCAGTAATCTTCGCCCACATAGACTCAGACATTTTCAGTACCACTAATGTGTACGTACGCATTGTAGGGGAGAAGTGGGACACTTTTCAGAACCACCATAACTCCAAGTCAGTCCCTGATCTGGGCACAGAATTCAGCATACATTAAAGGATGTAGAGGCCAGTGATTCAAGCACAAAGAACAACTTCTAGCTGCATGATAGAAATTGTAAGTGTGCTCCATGGCTTTCTTTTTGACATACCACACCTGTACAGTGATAACAGATTATGGGAACAAGGAGCTGCTGTTCCTGCACAAGTCTGTGGTGAAAAATCTTGCCTCTCTAGGTGTTTCAATGAAACCTGAAACCTGTAGCAACTCTCTTCAGTCTGCCGATGCTGGTCCTGCAGTGCATGACTATGGAAGGGTCCAGATGCACTTGGCTGGGCACAAGTCATATCTACCTACAGTACACATACCACTGTTAATATGGCTTCATTTTCAGCAATGGTCACACAGCCACACCTAGCCATCAGTAGTGACTGGGACAAAAACAGTAATGTTCCTTGGGGTCAACATCTGGGACTCCTTTCTAGCTTGCCAGAAAACATGCTAGAAGTTCTACACTTTCAATTTTACCCATGGGCACACAGAGTGCTATGCTTGTTTGTGGCCTTTGTTGAGTCATGGATGTTGAAGCTGTGTAGGGTCTTGTCATAGGACACTCCATCAGGGTGCCCTCACTAGATCTCACAGTTACTTATCTTCCCTCCACAGTGGATATCTCCAGTGGTCATGACATGGCATATCATTTTCGCCACTGGAGGATGTTATCTTGAATCCCCAAAACCTGCTAGAGGAGTATGTAGCTACCAAATTCACATCACATGACCCTGCTCATATTATAGTGCTGCTGTCAGCTCTGAGAGTCTCCCTGAAACACCTATGCAAGTGACAGTGACTATGCTCTGCCCACCTCCTAATCTGCATGGTTAAGGTTATGTCAGATGCATAGAGTGAACAGTATATGCACTGCCTTGTGTAGCCAGAATGTTATAATATGTATATCATTTTATTCTGTGATGTGTCTGTCATATTATATTGTTGTGGATCATATACTGCCACAATGTTTTGCACCCACCTGTGTCTTATGTATGGAACTGATGGTGCCTCTTCATCCCAGGGTTCTTCATCCTGATGTTCCATTGCTAGTCCTAATGCAATGTTTGGCACTGTTGGAATCTTTCCCTACTGCTGTAGTGCAGTATTATTCTGCATGGTACATACCACAGAGTTTTTGTCTCAGGTGTCCAATGTATATTGCAGCACCTTGTCTGATGTGTTCAGGCAGCAGAAATGTCTCTTCAGCTGTACAAACACATATGGTCATTATTCATGGCTGAGAAGCATATCCAGCATCATCTGCAGCATACAACCGTTTCACCATTACATGTGACCTGCTCCCAGGCTGCAAGGTACGTTTGTACACTGCCCTGTAGAACCCACCTGTATGTACTACCACCTAGTTGGCCCTTTGGGGAAGTGCCCCACACACATGATAAAGTTAAGATGTGTGCTGTATATGTAAGTTATCAGAACTGCCAGGGTGGCACATGGTAATGTATATTATGTATAATGCCATGGACATTACACAGCACTGGCAGTTGAGGTAGTAGAAGCCCTTCGTATTGATGCTCCTTCCTTCCTGTTGATGCATCTCTGTCCTTGTGAACAGATGGGGCTTTGATGGCTGTTTGTGTCCAGTCTATGGCTCCCAGGGCTTCAGGAAAACGTGCTATGTTCTGAAATGTCCACATAGTGGTGATTCTGCCCTCTGCAATCTTGGGGAAGCAGATGCTGCAGCATGATGTTGAGAAACTGATGTAAGATGCACAAGGCTGATGCTTACAATATACCTAACATATTCCCTGTTGATTACAGAAAGGTTTGTGTAGTTAAGGTGGTTAATGCACCGCATACCTTCGTGTCCACTAGGATAGGCATTACATGCATTCCCCTTCATTCCACATGTGAGCAACATACTTTGCCTGCTCTGTTAGGTACTGGTGTATAAGGTGCTGCCAGTGCTGTCTGTGATGGCACGGATGACCATAACATTAGCACTGGTTCCGAGGGAGGCACTAACAGACATTTGGCTATATTTATAGTATACACCAGAATGTGTTCACAGCAGGTTTGCACCACAGTGCAGGGCACCTGCTTTATACATTTCTGAATCACTCAGCAGTATTTGCTGTCATAGTCTGTGTAATCCATATGCCTTATTTGCATAGTGCTGCGGTAGCGTTGTCACCTCACAGTAAGAGCTCTGCACACAACTGGCCTTTGAGATTGTAGACAATAGTAAAATAATGCCCTGTGGTTGTCCTAGGTCTGGGAGGCCAAATTTACCTGAAATTTGGCTTTGGTAGACTTTATTTGTCCACCGAGTTGTTTTAGTTTGAGAGCTCTTTTATCCTGCTGGGTGCTACAGTGCATACTTTTTGCCATGGTTTTCTTCCTTTTATTATACAACCTATTGATGTTGTGATTCAACCGGGGCGGTTTGTTTTTTGAGGTAGTTCTGTACTTATTTCTGGTGGATACAGCTACTTCTGTGCAGCATTCACATGTTTGTATAGGGTTTATGTGAACAGTTCCGTGTATGCAACAGTATTCTCAAGGTATAGGGAAGCTTGGAATTTCACCAGGTTATCACTTAATAGTTGGAAGTTAGCCTAGAGTAGTTCCTGAACATTCCAGGATTAGTTGTGTTTCCAGGTTTTTCTTTTACTTCAAATGAGACCATTTTGTGGTCTGACCTTACCAGAGAGGACATTACACTTGGGGTTTGCATGGTTCTCTCATTTTGGTGAGGACCAGAACCAGTTTGTTTGCGCCCCTGGTTATTATATTAACAGTATAGTACAGGGAGTTATTAAGATCAACAGGAAGGATCTTTGTGCCTGCCTGTTTGGAGTTGTATATGAGTAGCTACTATAAGACACAGGGTGGCATGGTCTGGATGCAAAGCACTGTGTCAAAGAGTTGTGAAAGGGCTGTATTCATTATATTGATCACTGCTGCAATATATTTAGCTGTATGAGTTATATTCTGCTAAGGGTATAACAGCTGGACAGCTTCAAAAGCTTCAGGGCACTTTCCATGCACCAAAACTTTCAGTCGTCTTGAGCTCAGCTGACTGAAAAGACAAATTTGGGCACCAAGCCCTTCAGAAATTTCCTGCTGCTGAAGAGTATGCTTCTCTGAGGCTTTCTAAGGTCAACAGTCAGGTTCTTCTGTTCTTTGCTGGACAAATAAGTTCCCTTTGTGGAAAAAAACTTCCAAATAAAAAAAAATTGTCTGATACCACTTTCCTTTTCAGGAAAGTTCTTTTAAAGCTGGGAGTTTGTGTTTTAATTGACTGTCATGAGACTGTATTTTACTTTTAAATGACAGCACTTTTTTCCTGTCAGGCAAAAATTTATTTATTTTTTAATACTTTAAGCAACTTTTAAAGTGGATAAATGTGTGTTTATTTCACTTTGTAGGGCTGGCACTGTGTTTTAATGTGTTTTTCTGTTAAAAGGTGACTTTTAAAGACTTCAGTTTTTTACTAGCTTTTTGCTGCTTATTTTCCCTGGGAAAGAGACACCAACTTTTGGCTTGACTATGGAACAACCTGTTGATCCCCACAGTCGGTCCTTGTTCCAGCCACAAAAAAGAAAAAAAATTAAGCAAACAGCCTTTGCCACCATAGCAGCTAGCAATATGCCTCAGCTTCAAGTGGATGACTCTGCTTTGGCCATTTGTTGCTGGATCCTTCTGGTTTAGCACCTATAGTCACTTTGGATTGGGGGACAGCCACATCCTCTGCGGCTGTTGGGGTCCCCTCATTTAACAAGGGAGAACCACTCTGTCAGTCCTGGGAGAGGGAACAGGGAAGGCTTACCTGTTTTGTCAGAATATTGTGCCCATCCCTGTGGAATATGCTGCTGTCACCATTAACACTGTTGGCTCCATTTTTCCTGTCAAAAAGAAACAGAATTTCTTTGGACAGTAGTTATTCACTGGGTCTTGCTCTGGGTATAATTCAGGCTGTTGATCCTTCTTATAAACTAGTTTTTGGTGAAAGAAAAGAGGATACCTCTTTTCCTGAAGTGATCCAAGATTCTGAGTCTGGACAGGAAGATGAAGGGACAGATACAGGTTTTCTCCTCAGATTTCTGATTCAGACTCAAAGGAGTGCTCAGTTTCTGATGCTCTCTGTGGGGATTTCTCTTTCTCTGAGATTATTTTCAGAATGTGCCAGTGTTTTCAGTGGGAGAACACTGCTGTGGTTTCTCTTTCCCCCAGAAAATACTTTGAGCTGTTACAGAATGAATTTCCAGAACCTCACCTATTTCCCCAGTTCTGACAGCTTTGGAGGATGTGTATGTTACTGCTTCTGGTTTTAGGGATAGCCGGCCACTGCCTCTAAAAAGGCATGCAAGATTTATAAAGTTCCTCAGTCTTTTAAGTTTTTATACACTCTTCCCAAACCTGACCTAGCAGCTTTGGTTAATCTTGCTGTTGGTAAAGATTTAATTAATTCCAGTCCTACTTTTTCTGATAAGGATGGGAAGATTATTGATAAGTATGGAAAAAGTGTATGCTTCTGCAACTTTTATTTTCAGAATTTTGAATTGCCAGGTTCATATGTTAAAGTGTATTCTGACTAATTGTGGAAGTATGAGGAATGTTTTGTCTTTAGTTTCTTCTGGTGAGGAAAAGTCTGATTTAAATAATTTAGTTTCTTTCATTGTACAAGTCACTGTTCATTCTTTACAGCGTAATAATGACTTGTTTAGTATTTCTTCCAGGGCTTGAGCCACTGTTACTCTTTTGAGGTTTGCCTTACTGTGCTCTCAGAACTCCCCAGATTATGTTAAAAATGAGATACTAAATTCATGTGGTGGAAGGGAAAAGTTGATACAGGGATTCTCTAACCCCACATCCAATTCTGATAGAAAAGTCTCAACAAAATGTAAGTAAACATGTATTTAAGAAGAAATGGCAAGGGGTTTACAAAAAGAATTCTGGAACCCCCAAAACCAAGGACAGTCTAGCAAGTCAGAATGACTGTTTAAGGGAACTTGAACCCTTCCCTCCTCTCCCACCCTGGCAGCCCCTTTTCCCTTCCAGAAAGTCTTAATTTTTAGTTTTTCTTTGGCAACAGATAGTTTCAGACAAGTGAGATCTCAAGATCATTCATCAAGGTTACAAATTGCAGTAGGAGGACATTCTCCTTCCCAGGGGGTGATTATTCATTCATCAGACCAGACTCTTTATTTCTACTTGTCTTTCATTAACTGCTATCCCAGGGAGTAATTGAACCAAATATAGTATTGGCTTTTCTGTCTAGCTTCAACCTATGAATTATCGGATCTGACTCTGATCTGAGACCAGCCACATTTCACAGACTTCCTCCCGTCAAGCTCCTCCTCAGCTACCCACAATCCCTCACTCCTCTGCCCTACCTCAGATCTCATTTGTTGCCATTCCTGGATAGCAGCGTGGTTCAGTGCTCCTGCCTAGATGTATCCTTTTTTGGCTTTTGTCTGTGTTTTTGTCCTTTATTCTGTGTTTGTTATAGATAACTGTATAATGCTTGTAGTGCACTGTGCTTTGTAGTTTAGATAGGTTTGTTAGGTTCTGAGGTTAGGGTTCCATTTGGTAATGGGCTTTTCCCACCTTTGTCCTTAGTTGTACGTTTACGATTTTTGTGTTTTAGTGTGTGTGTGTGTGTGTGTGTGTGTGTGTGTGTGTGTGTGTGTGTGTGTGTGTGTGTGTGTGTGTGTGTTGCTAGTGGTTTAACCCTGTTCTTTTTCCTTATTGTTGTTGTGGTGTGGTTAACATGGATAGGGCTTTCAAGAAATGTTTGGACGCTGGGTGCAAACTCCTGTCCCAGGATGCACATGACCTGTATGTTTATTGTTTAGGTGCTGCCCACCTCATTTCCCCTTGCTCAATCTGGGAGGCATTCAGCTTGGATGCAGTGAATGAGGGAAGGGTCAGGCTGGTTTTAAAAGGGCTGCCAGCTGGAGAGTCCTTCTTAGCCTCCTCTAGTGAGGGGGTTAAATTGGATTGGGTTCATCAGAGTTCCAAGGACCGCAAAGATGCCAGGGTGGACTGAAATCATTCATTCTCTGTTCTGCTTCTATTGCTGTATCAGAGACAAAGTTCCAAAGTCCCATGGCTTTTTTGATGGCTTTGGCCCTGTCATTAGCTCCAACCATCTGAGCTGATCATCTGTGGCACTGGCTCTGGTTGCAAGGAAGGTTGTGACTCCTTCATCAGTGTTCCAAATCTCTTCCTATTGAAGGGTACTGCATCAGGTAGGACCTTTTCACCATCTTCTTCAACTGCACTGTGGGTGTTGTCATTGGAGTTCTTCCATTCCTTGCCCCAGATCTGAGATTCTGTGGTTCAGATCCGGTTGTTGGAGCCCCTGTCCGATAGGCGGGTCTCCAAACCTCCTTTGGCGCCTTCATCGGCTCAGTTGTCCTGGTCATTTGGGAATTTTGGACCTGCCACATTGGAACAATTGATGTGGTCTTTTTTACAGGTGCAAATCCAGTTAGGACTCATTGCCTTGGCTTTGGACCCTTGACTTGAAGCAGTTGTTCAGTTTCACTGGTTCCCTCCCTTGGGGCATTGGCTCCAAGTTCATCAGAGCCAGTTGTCTTCCATCCCTTAGGGTCAGACCCGACCATTTGGTAGAGTTTGTCTCTGACTCCTACCTTGGTTTCCTCAACTCAGGATGCATTGACACCAAGTGGATCCTGCAGCCTGGATATCAGGTTGGGTGGGGGTGGGGGGGTTCCAGTTTAGGTTTAATGGTCCCTGTTTCAGAGTCATCTTTTGCGCTTGAGGCCTATGCTGTGAATAGTTAAGCTCCAGTACTGATGTCGGTGTAGGCTGGGGCAACAGCTGGACTGGGAACATCCTCATGATCTTTGAATTTTGTGTCCAATGGCTCTAGTAGGCCCGCATCAGCTTCTGCCTTTGGTGTTGAGGAAGAGATGTACTCCCATCAGGAGAGGGGGTGTGGTCAGGTTCAACCAGTGCCACCCCCTTCAACATCTGCACCTGTGGATGAGATTGAACTGGGGCAACTCGCCTCAGGTAGCTTCCAGTCTGTCCTTCCTTTAGGCCACCAGTCACTGTCGCTTCCTTCTAGACTATCCGGGCCCGGTGGGAGGTTTTGAGCAAGAGTGGTAGTGGTTCATTTCCATGTTTGGATACTCAAAAATTTGAATCTCAGATATCTTCCAGACATACTACCCCATAAGAAAAAGGATGCGGTCATCAAAATCAAAAAGTTGTTCGAAAATCGAGTCATCCAAAAGGTCACACCAGAACAACATGGGTCTGGGGTCTGTTGAAAATTCTTTTTGGTTCTAAAGAAGAGCAAGAAACTCAGGCCTATTTTGAATTTGAGCAGGTTCTTGTCAAGCAGAGCAAATTCATGATGATCATGGTGCAGTCCATTCTACCTCTCTTGAAGGAGGACTACTGGATGTGCTCAATCAACTTCAAGGATGTCTGGCATCATATAAAGATTGCAAGGTGATCAGTAAGGATTTTATGCTTCCAGCTGAGCCAGTCATTATCAATTCCGAGTGCTGCCCTTTGGTCTCATCACTGCTCCCTGGTGTTTACCAAGTGTATGACAGTCATTACAGCCTGACTCAGGCTCCAGGTTTTTCCTTACCTGGATGATTTACTCTGGACTGCCTTCATGAGTGTATAATTGATCAGAGCCAGGGGAAACCTCACTCCAACTATGCAGCTCCTTGGGAATTTCAGTTGACAGAAGTCCAGCGTTTTTTCTGTGCAGTCGATAGAGTTTATGCTTACCACTTGGACATGGTTTCTCAGATTGCAAAGCTACCAGTCTCCAGAGTGTTGTCTCTTTGGGGTCTTGCTCTTTTATTGCTCTTGAGCCCTACGTTCTTGGGCACATAGCAGCTGCCATTTGCTTGGTTCTCCTTTCGAAATACTACATGTGGGTTCTGCAGTGGATGTTGGCAGTGCACTGGTTTTGCCTAACACAGTTCCCAGTTGTTCTGACAGAGGTCTGTCAGAATCAAATCAGGTGGTGATTGGAGTTTCCCGGCATGTCTGCCAGGAAACTCTTCATTCTTTCCCCCTCTTCCATCAGGAATGCCTCTCTTCTAGGGTGAGGGAGGACCATTCAAGGGGCGTGGTCTGATACATAGACGAGTCTTCCCATCAGTATCTTGGAGATGAGGGCAGGTCTCCTTGAGATGCAGGCTTTTCATGATGTTCTCCCCGAGTATGTGATTTCAATTCACACCTACAGCATGTCGGTGGTGTGATACCTGAGCAAACAGGGGGGAACTCATTCATATCTTCTTAGTCAAGAGACCGTGAGGGTTTGGCAGTGGGCGATTTTCATCTCAGTGATTTCTGATTGCAGTGTACATCCCTGGGAGATCTAACATACTTGCATACAGTTTGAGAGTGAACATTCTGTTTCCTTATGACTGGTCCTTGAATCTGAGAGTTGCCGCTTGGATTTTGCACAACTGGGGCACTCCATGTTCTGTTCAGATCCCTGTCCAGCATTAAGTGAATCAGCTATTTTCCCATAGTCCCTCCTCAGTTAGTCACCCAGGGATGCTGTTCTGTATACTTGGCACCTGAGTTTCCTTTAAGCCTATCCCCCAACTCTTCTTACAGTGTAGTTCCTGCAGAATGTAGGCCATTGTAGAGCAGCTGTAATCCTCATTGCCTCCTTTTAGCCCCATCGGGTATGGTTCCCTTTCCTGTGGCCTCTTCTGAAGTATCCTTCCTGGATCTTGGATCCCATTCTAGATCTAGTCTCTCACCTAGCATCCCTGGACCTGCCCAACCTTGGGACCCTGAAGTTGAATGCATGGTTCCTCTAGTTCCCTTGATGGCTCAAAATCCCAGGCTTTCAAAAAGAATTGTACATATTTTGTCTTCCTCGCAGAAGCTGTCCGTGTGTAAAGTGTATGTCAGTGAGTGGAAGTGTTTTGCTTATTGAGCGGTTTCTAAGATGTTGGATCCCTTTTTGGACCCCATAAAGGTGGTCTTTGACTTCCTGGTAGATTTCTTCTGTTTGGATCTAGTTATTCTTCTATTAATGTGCATTTGGCAACCATTTCTAATTTCTTCATTTGTAGAGATGACATGCCTTTTGCGGCATTCCTCAAAGGATTTCCTCAAAGGTAAGTTTTAGTTACATTCTCTTATTCTGGACCGTATCCCTCCATGGTATTTGCTTTTTGTGCTTCAGATTTTGGCTGCTCCTTCCTTTAAACCTTCTGCATCAATTGACTTTAAGTTGTTATCCTGGAGGACCTTCTTTTTGGTTGTGGTTACTTCCGCCAAGTGGATCTCAGAATATCAAACCCTTTCGTCAGTACCTCCATACTTGTTTTTTTCATAGAGATAGGGCTTCCCTTTGCATAGATCCCTCTTTTCTTCCTAAGGTGGCTATAGGAGCAATTTGAACCACTCCATTCACTTACTTGTGTTTTTTCCTGAGTTTTCCAACAATGCAGAATACTTGCTGTATTGTCTTGATGTTCACAGACAGTTGAGGTATTATTTGGATAGAACTAAATCTTTTAGGAAGTCTGAACAGTTTGTTTAATTTTTAAATGCCCAGTTGGCATGCACGTGTTTTAAGTTTACTCTTTCTAAAGGGCTGTCTGATTGTATTTCTTTTGGGTTTAGTTTGAGGAAAGCCCTTGCAGGGTAAGCAAAAGATCATTCTACTGGAGCTATGGCAGCTTCAATTCCATTTTTATCCAGAGATGTATTGGATGAGATTCGTGCTGCCTATACCTGGGTAGGTTGTTGCACCTTTGTGTCCCATTACAGAGTGTGTGCTCCAGAGCTTCCTTTGGTTCCACTGTACTGTGCAACATCCTTCCATGAGACCTCCCCAGATTTTTGTGTGGTTGGGTACTCTGTCCCACATGTTGAAGCCAGACAGAAAAAGCAATATTAGATGAGAAAGTTATGTATTTCCCATAATGATAGTGTCATGTTTTTTTTTCTGTCTGGTTCAACCTTCCCTCCCTCTGACGCCCACCTTTTTTGGAGAGCTTTTCAACCGTGGGATGACCGGGTCGGGTGATTTTTCTTCTTCCCTTTGCTTTGGGATCCTTCTTGTTTTTTTACCCTTGGGGTTTGAGCTTTGCCAGTTTTGGGGTAGTATGGGCCAAATTTAATCTGAATTAGTTCTGAGGTGCAAGGGATAAGGGGTACAGGAGGCTGAGGTGGAGATCAACTGTCAGAAGTTTATGGAATGTGTTCTGTCTCTGATCCGAGTCAGATCTGATAACCCACAGCTTGAACCAGATAGAAAAACACAACAAGGATCTATTGTCATGGTAAGTACATAACTTTTGATCTGAAGTTGTCTTTATTTGCCCTTCACCCTGTGGTACTTGGATCTGACCGTATCTGACTTGGCCACATTTCTAGCATCTGATCTGAGCTCCAAGCTCCTCCTTTACCCATAATTCCCCTAGCTTTCTCCTCCCTTTAGATCTCATTTGTCACGTCTCCATAAGCATCATGATCCGCTGCTCTGAGCAAATTTTCTGGGTAAGTGAATATTTTCTGTGGGCTAAGTCTCTATCTAGTTTCTATCTTTCTATCACCTCCCCTCCACGTTCACATCGGCAACAAAAAAAAAAAAAAAACTTTTTCTGCCTTTTCTTTCGTGTGTTTGGGTGTTTAGGCCTCTCCCTCCATAGTTATGTCTGAGACTCCCAAACCGGGATTTCGTAAGTGTACAGAGTGTGGCCACAAGCTTTCCCCAGCTGATGGCCACACTCTGTGCATTGAGTATTTAGGGGTCGAAAATCTGGATTATTCCTGCTCAATCTGCGTGGGGTTCAGTCCCTGCGCATTGATTGACAGGATGAAAAAACTGAGAATTAAAGGGCTTCTCCCCCTCCTACCACTGGGACCCAGGCCTCTAGCTCTTCTGCTACCCCTGCTTCTTCCATCTCCACCCCGGCCTCTGGGACTCAACCTCCTGCTAAGAGGACCGGGGACAGAGACAAACATAAGCATTGGGGCAAACCTAGGAAGCAGTCCCCAGACCGCACATCTTCGTAAGGTCCCCCCAGCCAAAATCAGCTCTGCTGTGAGAATGGAGTGTCCCCAGCTCAGTTCTCCTCGCTTCTGTCTGGAGCCGGAGGTGTGTTGGAGCTGATCCCTGGCCTTGACTTCCCCCCACCACCTCTCTAGGCTGGTGTTGTTGGCCTCCTCATCCAGATCCACCCATAGTCTTTCTGCAGCAGAGGTGAACAGGAGGATGTGGAGATTCATCCCACACCCAGACACAGATGGGGGTCTTGCCTGCCCCCTGTCCCTCTGGAGCGGGGGCATGCAGTCCAGCTTCATTCCAATTACTCCTTCTCCAATCCGACCCCCGGTTTTGGAGTTCTTGGATCTGAGGATACTTTGTGTCAGGGGGTCGGCACCGATGGTACCTGGTGCCTCAATGCCGGCCATTAGCTTGGGTGGGTCATGTAAAATATTATTAGCAGCTGACTAGACAGACACCGTACTATTGTATCCGTTAATATTTTGTTAGTACAAATTCTTGCCAAACAGTTAATACTGTCAGAGTTATTTCAGTTCTATTATAACACGGCTAGACACAAAGTAAATACTGATGTACACTCAATCCACAAACGTCACTAAAGAGTAAACATACTGTCCAGTTTATATACTCTTTTAAATGTCAACCAATGTTATTTTTAATGTCCTTGTGACTTGTTCTTCTGGTTTGCATGATTGCTTTCTGTTTTATGTCCTTCTTTGATTATTTTCTTCCTTCCTGTATTTGAAGACTTCACAAAAAGTCTCTCCACGTCATCTTTGTGTCACTTGGAGTGTCTGTATTTTATTTTGTTTATTTCTGGATCTGAAAGCGCACAGAAAGTCATCTTCCTTTTTTCTATAACAGGATGCCATTTACAGTAAGCCCACAGCTATATGTTATTAATATCTAAGCTGAACATTTACAAGAAATCTTTTTAATAAAAGATCATCACTTAACTGTTCTTGCAAAGCAAGCCATATTATGAAAACTGCTGTTTGGCCTTGCACATTTTTTCTTTACTGCACACACAGTATAATTTTGGAGAAAAGCATTTTAATTTATACAATCTCTATCAATTCCCTCTTTTTAATTAAAACCAAGAAAATTGTAAGACAATTTACAACACAATACGATCTTCAGTACTTTGAATCCCTTAGTCTGTTTTAACATACACATCTCTTGCATTCAATGCTATTTCTTCATACAATGTTACATTACCAACGGCTGTTACTTGATTAATACTTTTATTAACACAAATCTTATAATGACGATAAGAGCAATTAATGCAGAAATTATAGTACCCCACCATCCTGAAAACAATCCACTTAGCCAGTAGTTAAACTACAAATGTTTTATTTTTGCAGGTGTCAGACACACAGCCGTTATTACTTATCTATTCTTAACTGCTTTCATGCTTGCTTAAGCAAGTTGTCAGCCTTGTAGTTACGCAGAAGCATTTATTTCAAAATCTTGTCAAGTTAACCCTTGCTTTACATGGCAAAACCTTGTATTAGAAACGAGCATATTTCTTTTCCATTGTAGCATACATTTAATTTCATTATTGCTTTGGGAAAAGAATATTTAAAAAAGCAATTTACAGGAAAATGTGATCCTCTGTACTTAATAGCCTTTCATCATTGTTAACAGCAGTTACTTGTTTGACAGTTTTATTAACACATCTCCTCTGTTATATCTGAGATGGCTCCATAAGTTGCATTTGCTAAAATGTTTATTAACTTTGTAACTTTCCATATTGCCTTAGGGGCACCATACCAGTAAAAAAAAATCAGCTCCTGAAATAACACCATTTCCTTTGTCCAGCTGTTTTAAAATTTTTCCCTATTTTTTATCATGAACCTCCCTCTTGTTCAAGTGATTTTTTTACCATGTCCTCTGGTAATGTGTGAGTAATTGTCATTATTGGAACTGCATACTCTATGTAATAGAATTTCTCCTCTTTCATCTCTTCCTTAAAAGAAGTATTATTTGTTAACTCACATGCTGTTTTTATTTTATATTTTCATCAACTGTAAATGTTTTTTTTTTTTATGGCTGATTGTTTCACAACTCTATTTTTATAAGATTCTTTAAACATAAAACCTGTATGTGTAACCTCTACAGGGACTGCATGTAATGGCATTTTCCCTCTGTAAGGAATGTGACTAAAAACCCAACAATTTTACTTATGTGCCTTTGCAAACAAATTTTGCATGTCCAAAAATATATTGAAATCAGGTATCCGATCATGATGTCCCTGTTC
Source organism: Protopterus annectens (assembly GCF_019279795.1). Taxonomy (NCBI): domain Eukaryota; kingdom Metazoa; phylum Chordata; order Ceratodontiformes; family Protopteridae; genus Protopterus; species Protopterus annectens. The sequence goes on from NC_056743.1 coordinate 450,377,838, forward strand.
TCATTATCGATTATATCTGAGTATCTCTCCCCATTTTTTTCTTTGCAACTGTTTTATTTGCATTTTCTTGTGTATTTAAATTTCTTTTTTGGATTGCCTTGTCCTGTCTATATATTGCTATTATAGAAACACATTTAAACTTTCCTAAGACTGTTAATAGACTGTTACTGTATTGATACTGTTTGATTGTTATTAACTTACACTGATTTTTTATGAACCAACGTGGTGTGCTGCCTTTGCTTGGATTTTTATTAGCTGAAAAATGCTAGTTGTCTAAGTTTTTATTAAGTTTTTTAATGACCCTGTACTTTACTACCTGTATGTATTTCTGTGTATTATTTTTAGGATGGCAGTTACACCAGTCTGATTAATAATGCTGTTGCTGTACTAGTTTGTTTATAAGACTGTTTGCTGTTATATTTTATGTAAGAGATTCTTTTGAAAATATGACATTACTGTCACTGTTTTTACCAGTATTGATCTTGTTTGTTGTATGCACAAGCTGCCTTTGGAGACATACTCTACTTTTAATGTTGGGGAGGGGGGGTTGACCCTCTCTTGTTACCACAGAGCCTTTTGTCATTTAGGATTTGTCATAGGTACTGCCTTAAATGTTACTCCATTTCCAGACGTAGATGTGGACTTACATACCCAGTATTTAATTGCATTGTTTAGTTTTGCATATACCATTTGCATTACTGCAAATGTATTTACTGTATCTGTATTAACTTTAACTTTACACTGTATCTGTATTAACTTTACTCTATGTCTGTAGGTTATTTTTGTGTTTACTCTGAATCTGTCCTGGCTTATTAAACCAGTAAAGTAATATTTATTTTCTGTCTTTTCCCGTCTCCTTTGTTTAATTAATTTACATTGAGTTTAAAAGATCCCTGTACTTGCTGCGAACTGATAACATGTGTTTTGTTAATTTATTGCTTTAATGCCTATTGCCTGCCACGATCTGGGTTATAGGGAGGATTATTCCCATATTCTACTGGTTATAATTTACCATTTTTATTATATTGTTGGTGTTTGTAATTACCATTTTCAGTAAGGCAAGGGGTTTGTCCTTCCTTCTGTTTACTGCCCACCTCCTTTTTCTATGTACCCTGATGTTTGCAGGTTATTTGCATATATGTTCCTTTCTATTTATGATTTACCTGTTCCCATTGTTCAGTACCTGTTCATATCCTCTCCCGCTTCTTTGGGGATTGGATATTGCTTCTGAAAAGGAGGAATGTAATCCAAAGGATTACCTACACTCACTGGTACTGCTAACTTGCCAAGTCTGTCTTTGATGTAGCCCATAAGGGCTGAAATTGTGATTTGATCTTGGTAATGTCTTTTTTATAGTTACTTATGTCAATTACAAAGGCAAGGAAATTGCTGAGCTGTATTTTAACTGTCTTCCACTGTGGCAGACCATAAAACCTTTCTTACTGAAATAAATTACTATTCCCAGTTTGCCGAAAATATCAACTCCAAGGATTGTTGTTCCGCAGCTGGAATTCATAAGAAATGTACCCCGTATTGAAAATCCATTTTCTGTGAAACATATTTTAACTAGCTTACTGCTTAAGGCCATGCAAATGCTGCCATTAAAGCCTTGAATGTAAGATTTTTTGAAATGATTTACAGGTAACTGTTTGTTAGTGACTGAGACTGCTGCCCCTGTATCAAGTAGGACATCTTTCCATAGTGTCCCCTCCACCCATACGTCCACTAACGGACGTCCATCCTTTTCGCGTTTAAAATTTGTGCAAAAGGTTACTGGGGGGGGGGGGGGCACACCCCTAATCAGAATCATAGTTATTCTGATCTGTTTTCCTGGGTATGTCTCTGATTACACAGACTGCATGTTTTTTTTCCCCTGTTGACTGTTAGTGTCTTCCCTGTCTAATGTGTACTTTGTACTTTTAATTTCACGTTTTAATTCCTGATTTGCACTGTCTGTGAGATTATATGGTGGGATTTTTGTGTATTCCATAGGGTATACTTTATTTTTTCTGTATCCCTCTGTGTTTGTTCCTGTGACTGATTCTCCCTTAATGTATTTCTTGATTTCTTTTTTTTATTTTTGGGTTTTGAAGAAGCACTATTATCTGCATAGATGCCCTTTTGTATTTGACTTTCCTTCCATCTTTTGTAATATGGACAATCCTGTTTAATGTGGCTTATTTTCTTACAAGTAAAACATAGCACCTGTTTTTCTGAACTTCGTTGTGTATCTGTCTGTAACCCTGGTGGAGCAGCAGCTGCTCGTGTTCCCTGTGTTTGTTTTTTTAGCAGACCATTTATTACATCCCCTTCCTTTCCCCAAGTAGTCTACAAGCTGTTTTTGTACATTTGCTATGTGCATCTGCAGTACTGCGTACTTCTTTTAAACTGTCTAGCACTTTGGCTTTCCTCTTGCTCCAGGTGGAGTTTGAGATAATCTCTGAGTCTGTATTTATCTGTCTGGCAGAAACTGATTTTAAAGCTGCATCTGCATTTTGCAAAATGTCATTAACTGACGGAATTGCTTCAACATACCATTTTGCCTGACTAAAACATTATTTTGTTTTTCTCTATCATGTTATTTAGACTGTCTGTCTGATGATATTTAGACAGTTTTTTAATTTTTGAAATTGAGGAAACTGGCATTAAATTGTCTGTGTGTTTAAAACACTGATGTGAGACTAGACACTCACCTGTTTCAGCTGCTTGATTTGCTTTGACATCTGCCAAAGCATTTACTGTAGCCTCTTCGGTATTACATTTTTATGAGCTTTGATTTTGACAATACTAAACTTTTCCTGTAAATCATTTTGGGAATCAATGTCTAGAACTCCAGTAGTACTGGAGCATGTTTTAGGGGTTTGCCAACACTGTCAACGAATCCCCTTCTGACCTGAACTGGCATGTGTAAATACAAAAAAAAATAATCATTTAAATAAAGCATAATTTCAAATAGACCACACAGTGTATGTCAACCATTGTTTAAATGCGAACATATTGAAACAAAATTTCTTTTCTGTCTTGCCACTGTGGCAGATTCTGCAATAAATAAAACTATTGATATATATCAGCAGGAGAAGTGACTGTAATTTCTGCTGAACCCTGCCCATTGTCAATTGGTGTATTTTGTACCCCTTGTAAACCTTGCTGGGCTTTTTCTAACTGTCTTGTCAGATTAACCTCTGTAGTTTCTGCCCTTAGTAAATGTTGTTGAGCTCTATCTGATTGTTACATTAAACCAGAAATGTCATTATGTAAAGTCTGAATGCTATGCTGAATCTGTTGCTCTAAATGGCATTATTGTCCCTTACTACTGTATCCAGGGAAATTTTGAAAAGCTGTGAAAACCTTTTCTTTAAAATGTTATTATTAATAGCACACTCTACTGGAAGCCGCCGTAGTGCAGCGGTAGCGTTGTTGCCTCACAACAAGAGGTTCTCACGTTCGATTCTCGGCTGGAGCGCCTTCTGTGTGGAGTCTGCATGTCCTCCCCGCAGTCAAGTGGCGTTCGAAAGACATGCGTAGAATGGGTGTGCATTTGCTGAAGGTTGGACGTCGAGCTGGCACCTCGGCACCTGTAAAAAATCTACTGCCAATTATTAGCGGACCAGAATTCCGCTGTGGCGACCCCTAACCAGGAAAAGCCAAAAGAAGAACAGCAACATTAATAGCACACTCTACTATGTTAGAACTTTTTTTTGTGCATATGCAATATTTACTATAAATAACATTTTTATGTAGTCTATTACATTACTGATAATAATTGCATACACTTGTACTGTATGAGATTTAGGTGACTGCAGAAGGTACATTTAACTGTTGTATATGTGAAGAACTAGCGATGCTAGAATCAAACAGATAGTTTATCAGAATAGGATATATCTTATAGTATGGCTTACATACTAAACTCCTGTGACAAGATAGACATAAGTTTGGAAAATTACTTGTACGTAAAAACTGTCTTTATGAATTGCTGTACATTTTAGGTATGGATTATAGGTATTTATCTATTTACAGACAGAACTGTTATTTAATGTCTGAACATTAAAAATTTCAGATTTACATTTCATGTCTGACACAGAAGGTTTAAACCATGTAAATTTATATCTACAATATGTGGGCATTGTAAAATTAACTGTCTGTACTGGCATCCATGTTATAACTGTGAAGAATTTACCGTATTTTGCGTAGATGACAAACTGGTGATCAGGCTGAAGTCACTTAGAAGACAAGGTGTCCTTCAACAGACAAATTGACGGTGGAACGTCACAGGACAGCTTCTACTGAGCCATTCTGTATCCACCAAAGAAGTACTGGAACTGTTGATCTGTTGATGCACTGGAACTGTCAATCTGTTGAACTCATGGAAAATTTAAGGCCTTTATGAAAAGTTAACTCTTGGTAATGGATAAAAAAAGGTTGTGGCCAGTGGACTAGGCTCACCATTGTAAAATATTATTAGCAGCTGACCAGACAGACACCGTACCACTGTATCCATTAATATTTATATGTTAGTACAAATTCTTGCCAAACAGTTAATACTGTCAGAGTTATTTCAATTCTATTACAACACAGCTAGACACAAAGTAAAGACTGATGTACACTCAGTCCACGAACATCACTAAAGAGTGAACCATACTGTCCAGTTTATTTACTCTTTTAAATGTTAACCAATGATGTAAGAGTGTTCAATCTCGCCGTTTGTTCTTACACACGGGTTCGGAGCCGATCCTCGGCTCCGAGTCGGCCGAATTGCAAAGCTCTGAATCTCAGAGAAGCTCGAGACCAGCCCATATCCCACAATCCTCCCTGCCATTACCCAGATCTAGTTTGCCGCTGCAACAGATCGGATCGAGGAGAGCTTGGCCCAGATAGAGAATTGAGTTTTTATTACTATTTTCAGATAAGATACTGATTTTTTTTCTGATATTACCTTATAATTCTTAGATTGTTATAGAAGTGCTGTGTGTGTGTGTGTTATATTTATATATATATATATATATATACCCCTTTTTTTTCTTCAGGCACCCTTTGTGGCCTAACCCTTTTTCTTTGGGTGTGGTTTTTGTGAGTGTCTTTTTTATATAGCCTTTTCCATATATATATTCATATAGGATTAGTAATTTTTTTCTATACTCATAGTTATTGTTGTTATATAGTACTATGTCAGAAAAAGCTAAATCTGGCTTTAAAAGATGTTAGTGTGGGCAGAAAATGTCCATTACTGACAATCATGCTTCCTGCGTCTACTGTCTTGGCCCTCTCCATCTCCAAGAGGATTGCTCTATTTGCCATTCCTTTAGCGGGAGGGTCATGACAGATAGACGCAGGAAGCTCATAGACAGAGGATTACTGAAGCCTGCCTTTCAAGAGGCTTTGGACAAGTCGGATCAGGCTTCTAAATCCTCGAAGGGGTCGAAGATGTCGGAGCCCATGTCATTGGCTCCGAGTTCATCTTCTCGGGTTCGTTCTCCGGTTCCACAGATCTCGGGGCCAAGCGTCGAACATTTATCTTTTCCTGAGCCCCAGATCTTGGAACCAATGTCGGAACTGCCACCACCGTCCATTCTTCGGTCGGTGCCATCTTCGGCTCCTTCAACCCGTTCTTCCAGATCCTTGTCTGAGACAGATGTGGATCGTGTCGTGCAGAAACTCATGGAAAACACAGCCCTTTCCAAGTTGATTGCAGTTTCCTCCCAGTTGGTGTCGAAACTAGAGGGCCTCCCCATATCTCCAACGGGTCCTCCTTCGAGACCCATCCAGATCTCGGAGCTGGGAGAAGACCTGATGATAGTGGAGCCCTCGGTGCCGAAAACGTCCATTGCACGATCGACACTTTTGACTTCGACTCCTTCGGAACCGTTAGGGGAGTCGCGGAGCCGACGGTCTTTGCTCGGTTCCGGGACCGAGAGTCGTACCGACTCTCCCTCTTGGGGCCTCAGCACAGACTGGCTCGGCTCCGTCCTCGGGGTCGGAGCCCACAGCACCTGGTTCTGGGGTGCTTCCGTGTTCTTCGGAACCGCGGGAACCCTCGGCCAGGGGTTCGGGGGCCTTTGACCTTATGAGGAAGGTATTGTCTGCACAGACAACCACATCATCAGGGGAATCTTCTCCTTCCCCAAAAGGGCCACTTTCTGTTTCTGCTTCCACGATCCATCCCAAGCGTAGAGCCCAATTGCCTCAGCCACCCCGAGAGGGTTCCCCCTGTTCCTTGGAGGCCTCACCAGAAGCCCCCTCTGATGAGGTCCCAAGGAAACGGTTGTGCAAGAGGAGGCACATAGATTCCCCACAGGAATCTCTAACGTCTGATACCGACTTGGATGAGGCAGAGGGGTCCCCCAAATCACCCTCGGAGGATGTGTCATTTGCAGACATCCTGGAGATCTTGAAACAGAGGGGTGATTGGCAGTCCCTAGCCCCCTATGAGGATGAGTCGGTGCTGCTGAAGGCTTTTGGGGCTCAACCTTCTACCTCCTGGGTGACTCCGCCCTTTGATGAATTAATGGATTTGATTGCTCGAAGGGCGTGGGAGACACCTGACACAGTGGAACCAGTCCCTAGGAAACCAAACAAGTTCATCACTGCCCCCCAAGATAGATCTTATCTCACCAAGGGAGTCCCTGGTGACGCTATGGTGGTGGCGGCAGCCATGAAAAATGAGATGTCTGAGTCTTCCTCATCTGTTCATCCTCCTAATAAGGATTCTAGGACTATGGACAGATATGGGAAGCGCATTTTTAGTTCAGCGACTTTTTTCCATGCATTCGCTAAACTACCTGACCCATTTCACACGTTTGCAGAGGGATCTCATCAAGGAGCTGACAGATACCCTCCAGGGTAAAACAAATGCTGCTGTTTCAGATAAGGTAACAGCACAACTTAACACCCTCACCTCCATAGTAAACTCATCCATGAGGCTCATCTCGTATGCAGCCGAGGGATCGAGTAGAGCTGCAGCTTCCGTGATTGCTCTTCGAAGACAATCATGGATGCGGCTGTGCTCCTTTGCGGAAGCCTTCAAGTCTTCCTTTGCCAATGCTCCTTTTGATGGTGCCACACTTTTCGGGCCCAAGGTTAAGGAGACTCTCACTCGGTGCGAGCAAGAGGGAAAGACCCTGTCTGCTGTCGGGGTCCGTTTTTCCGCTCCTACTAGACCGTACCCCAAAGGGCAACGAGGCGGAAAAATGTGGTTCCGTAAGAATCAGGGATCTTTCCAGACCACACAGAGTGATACTCCCTCCAGAGGCAGAGGAGGGGGTAGAAATGGAAGACGCCGCCCCGGCGGCAGAGGGGGTCTGCATAACCAAGTTGACAGGGATTCCGTCCCTGGGAAACCTTTCCAGCACTCCTGAAGGGAGGCCCGGCTGTCCTGCTCTGGAGGCAGTCGGGGGTCGCTTAGCTTTATACCCACTGGCCTGGCTAAACATTACTTCAGATTCTTGGGTAAAAAGCATTATAACCAGAGGGTACAAAATCCCCTTCATTTCAACACCACCTCTACAAAGAAAGTTTCCAGACGTGCCACCCCATCTGCGAAAGCTAGCAGCTGTAGAAATTTCAAAGCTGCTCGAAAACAGAGTCATCCAACCAGTCCCGGCGGACCAAAGAGAATTCGGAACTTACTCAAGGTTCTTTTTAGTTCCAAAAAAGACAGGGGACTGGAGACCGATCTTAGATCTCAGCCATCTCAACAACTTCGTGAAGAAGGAAAAGTTCCGGATGGTCACGCTTCAATCGATCCTTCCATTCTTACAGAAGGACGATTGGATGTGCTCTATAGATCTCAAAGACGCGTACTACCACATCAAAATGGCCAGACCATCCAGAGATCACCTGCGCTTCCGGCTGGGAGCCAGTCACTTTCAGTTTCGAGCTCTGCCCTTTGGACTCACCTCAGCCCCCAGGGTATTCACCAAATGCATGGCAGTAGTTGCGGCTCACTTGAGACGACAAGGATTCCAGGTGTTTCCCTATCTGGACGACTGGCTCCTCACCGCCACCACCGAGCATCGCCTATTGCAAGCCAGAGACTACACAATCGGCCTTTGTTCCCACTTAGGGATATCCATAAACTTCAAAAAGTCTTGCTTATCGCCCTCAGTGTATTTCCTTCATCGGAGCAGACCTAAATACACGATCGACACTACTGAAAACTCCCCCCAATAAGAGCTTCAACACTCAAACAGCAGGTCCTTCTTCTGGTGAGCAAGAAAGCCCCAGCCAAACTGGTGTTAAAAGTGTTGGAACTGATGGCAGCCGCACTAATTGCAGTCCCTATGGGAAGGTTACACATGAGGATTCTACAATGGCTGCTTTTTGCGCAGTGGTCGTTCCAACACCTACCCCTAGCGCACAAGATCAGGATAACAGAATCTTGAAGACGGGACCTCTCATGGTGGGTGCGCGATCAGAACCTCACTGTGGGTCATCCGTTCGTTCTACCCAGTCCAACAGCCACAATAACCACGGATGCTTCCCTGATAGGGTGGGGGGGCCTTTTTCAGGGAAGAACAGTCCAAGGAGAATGGTCCAGCACGGAGTACACTACATATAAATGTTCTGGAGTTGAGGGCGGTGTTCCTGGCGTTGCAACACTTCCAAGCCTTCTTACCTCTAGGAACAGTAGCAGTTCAGACAGACAACATGTCTGTAGTCTGGTACATAAACAAACAAGGGGGAACCAGGTCTTATCCGTTATGCAGAGAGGCCATGAAGAATTTGGCAATGGGCAGAGTCCATGGGTCGCTTTCTGATAGCAACTCACATCCCGAGGCCATCCAACATCATTGCGGACAGGTTGAGCAGAGCCATCCTGTTACCTCACGAGTGGTCCCTCATTTCACAGACGGCGGAAAAGATCTTCCGCAAATGGGGCCAGCCTTGCTGCGATCTGTTTGCCTCCCCGTTGAATGCAAAATGCAGAAGCTACTTTGCCCTTCTACCCCCTCTGGGGGATGTCCCCAGGGACGCACTGATACACGATTGGCCCCCGGGTCTCCTATATGCATTCCCACTGACTCCATTGATTCCCAGATTTCTACAGAAAGCCAGGAACCTGGAACGGTCTATAATACTCATAGCCCCATTCTGGCCTCGTCAAATATGGTTCCCCTTTCTTCGAGCCCATCAAATAGGGGAACCATGGATTCTGGGCCCAGTACCAGATCTGCTGACACATTCGTCGGGAGTTCCTCACCCGTCTCTACAGTCCCTCAAGCTAGCAGCTTGGCTGCTCTGCTTCCCTGCCTAGCCAGGTCTCATCTACTCCCTCCGGCAGTTCAACACATCCTGGTTGCTTCTCATAAAGCTTCCACTACTAAGCTCTGTACGAGTAAGTGGAAACGCTTTGTATATTGGGCATCTAGTCAAAACTTAGACCCCTTGGTAGCTCCTCTACATAAAATTTTAGAATTCTTATCCATCCTTTTTCACGAAGGAGCTTCTACTTCCACGCTAGGAGTACAGTTGGCGGCCATATCAAACTTCCATATTGGTGAGGAAGGTTCTCCCATTATGGCTCACAGACTTTGTAAGGTCTTTATGAAAGGAACCTTCCATCTTAGACCACCTGTCAGAAAACCTTTCTTTCCATGGAGCCTGAATTTGCTGCTGTCGCAACTCATGTTGCCACCTTTTGAACCTGCTTCATCATGTCTCTTAAAGTTCTTATCGTGGAAGACGCTGTTTCTCGTCGCCGTGACTTCAGCTCGTAGAGTCTCAGAGCTGCAGGCATTATCGGTCAGACCACCTTACTTGATATTCCATCCAGACAGGGTCTCTTTGTGTACAAATCCATCTTTCCTTCCAAAAGTATGCTCAGTTACGAATATTAACCAGTCTATAGAACTCCCTACCTTTTTCAAAAACCATACTAACAAACTGGAGTATATGTTGCACAAGTTGGATGTTCACAGGCAATTAAGATTTTATTTAGATAGGACCAAAGCTTACAGGAAAACGGATCAGCTCTTTGTCGCATTTGCAGACAATAAAAAGGGCATGGCAATTACTAAACATACACTATCTAAATGGCTTGCTGACTGTATAACATTTGTATACTCTAAATCAAAGCAATCCTTACCCACCAAACCTAAGGCCCATTCTACCAGATCCGTTTCCACTTCCTTAGCTCATGCGGCTCGCTTGCCTTTGGACACTATCTGTGCAGCAGCCACGTGGTCTAAACCACATACTTTCATCACTCATTATAGAGTGGACAAAGTCTCCAAGGATAGGACATCATTTGGTTCCACTGTGTTTAGGAACGTTCTTCCATGAGTCACTCGGGGTCACGGAGCTAGGGACGCTACCCGTGTGAAAGAACAACCGGCGAGATTGAACACTCTTACATAAAGAAGTTATGTTCTTACCATAACATTCCATGTAGAGTGTTCATCTCGTTCTTACATTCCCTCCCTTTCCCCCCCACGTGTTTGGAAGAACTGGTAGGATTAGAGTCTGATCGACGTGTCTTGACCCCTTCCGGGGTATATGGTCCCGTGTGTCATGGGATATATGCTTAGACCATTAGTTATTGCTACGGTGAGAGAGTGTCTCTGAATGGCTGAAGAGAGTGTATGCTTCTAGCACCGCAGGTGTTGGATCCTTTGGTCTGGTTTGTTTGCAAACTAGATCTGAGTAATGGCAGGGAGGATTGTGGGATATGGGCTGGTCTCGAGCTTCTCTGAGATTCAGAGCTTTGCAATTCGGCCGACTCGGAGCCGAGGATCAGCTCCGAACCCGTGTGTAAGAACAAAGGCGAGATGAACACTCTACATGGAATGTTATGCTAAGGACATAACTTCTTTTTATTTTTAATGTCCTTGTAACTTGTTCTTCTGGTTTGCGTGATTGTTTTCTGTTTTATGTCCTTCTTTGGTTATTTTCTTCCTTCCTGTATCTGAAGACTTCACAAAATGTCCTTCCACGTCATCTTTGCGTCACTTGAAGTGTCTGTATTTTATTTAATTTATTTCTGCATCTGAAAGTTCACAGAAAGTCAACTTCCTTTTTTCTACGACAGGACAGGATGCCATTTAAAGTATGCCCACAGCTATAGATTATTAATATCCAAGCTGAACATTTACAATAAATCTTTTTAATAAAAGATCATCACTTAACTGTTCTTGCAAAGCAAGCCATATTATTTTGAAAACTACTGTTTGGCCTTGCACATTTTTTCTTTACCGCACACACAGTATAATTTTAGGGAAAAGCATTTTAATTTATTCAGTCTCTATCAGGTCGGATCTGATGAGTTCGGATCTGTCTGGCTCTCGAAGCCATAGCCTCAGCGCTGGATCCGAGGGGATGGTTTTTGGCTCCGAATTTTTCGGATCAGAGCCTTACAGTCAGAGTCCTGGCACCTGGAGTTTCTCTGTTCTCTGACTCCCCCATTGATGCAGAGGGTTGCAGACCCGTCTGTAGTCCCTTCTCAGATGGTTTGCTGTCCTTCAGCTTTTGACGTGTTGGAGAGGGTTTTCTCGATCCAATCAAGACCCTTGACAATCTCGTCTTCGGAGTCTGTCCTGGCTCCCTCTTTTTCTGGTATGGATTCACCAGCCTGCCACCTTTTGCTCCTGGGAGCTCCCACACGGGAGCAGCCAGACGTTTTCGATTCCTCCCCAGAGACTCCCCCTGAGGAGGTGCCTCAAAAACATGCGTGCAAAAGGAGGCACATTGACTTCCTACTGGAATCCCTCACTGAGGACAGCGATTTGGAAGAATGGGAGGGTTCCCCCCTGGTCACCCCCCCAAGATCCTCCCATCAGTGAGGGTGCTGGTCTGCCCAGAAACCCAACCTGGATGAATCGGTTATCCTTGAGGCATTTGGCGCAGGACCTTATACATCCTGGGTGTCCCTTCCCGCGAATCCGTTGGTGGATCTAATTACATCTCGCACTTGGAAGGATCCGGACATGGGGGAGCCAATCAATAAATGTTCAGACAAGGTATTGAGTGCTCCTTCAGATAGGACCTACTGGACCAAGGAATCCCCCGTTGATGCCATGGTATTGGCAGCAGCGACTAAGAAGGAGTTCGTGCAGGAGAGCTCCATAGTCATCCACCAGACCAAGAGTCCAGGACGATGGACCGCTTTGGAAAGTGGGTGTACGCTTCAGCCATGTTTTCGGTATGTGTGTTGAATTGTATAGCACATGTAATTAGACTCCAGCGAGACCTAGTCAAGGAGAAAACTGGGTCTACCCCAGGGTCCATGACTGTTAAGGACAAGAAGGCTTTCTCTTCTTGCATGGCCACCCTCATGTTGATAGCTAACATCTATGCAGCTTCTCTCTCATGCTACTTGAGGGTACCACTAGAGCTGCCAGGACAGCCATTGCCATCAGGCATCTTGCCTTGCTCCGGCTCTGTGCATTCTTGGAACCCTTTAAGGCATCCTTTACTAACAGCCAGTACGACGGCTCCACCCTCTTTAGAAAGTTGGTATTCTGACACTCTTGTCCAGAGCGAGAAGGACGGGAAGACTCTGTCTACCATTGGGATCTGCTTCTCTACCCCCCAATGAACCTTTTCAAGGTATCAGCGGGGGGGGGGGAGGGGGGGGTAAAGAAGATGTGGTTCCGAAAATCTCAGAGCTTCTCCCAGGACGCTCAGGACTCACCTTCCCCTAGAGGCAGAGGGGGATTCGATAGATGCCGCCCACGAGGCAGAGGGGATCCAAGGAATCAGGGGTCTTGAGACCCTTTCTCGGACAGGCCCATCCAGCAGCCTTGAAGGGTTGCCTGGCTGCTCAGCACTGGAGATGGTCTGGGGATATCTCTCGCTGCACCCAACAGCCTGAGAGTCTATCACAGATGATCATTGGGTGTTGCAGATCATATCCAGAGGCTCTTCAGTCCGCTTCATTCATCCACCACTCCTGCCCAAGCACCTCCCGGATGTTCCACCCACACGAAGGCAGGATGCAGCAGTGGAAATTGCATAGCTGCTAGAAAAGCGAGTCATCCAGCCCATCCCCCTAGACCAGTCCAGATTAGGCATCTATTTCAGATTCTTTTTAGTGCCAAAAAAAAGACCCATTCTGGATCTTTCCAACTTAAATCGGTCAGTTGCCAAGACAAAATTCTGGATAGTTACTCATCAGTCTATCCTGCCCTTCCTGCAGGAGAATGACTTGATGTACTCAGTCGACCTCCAGGATGCGTACTACTACATCAAGATGGACAGGCCCTCTCGGAGGTTCCTCCGCTTCCGGCTGGGAGTCAGTCATTATCAGTTCAGAGCACTCTCCTTTGGTCTCACCACAGCCCCCAGGGTGTTCACTAAAGTGATGGCAGTGGTAGCAGTTCACCTGCGTCTGCAGGGCTTCCAGGTCTTCCCTTATCTGGATGATTGGCTCCTTTCTACCCCTTCCAGGCATTGACTCTCCCAAGCAAGGGATTCCCTTCTTCAAATAGCCTATCAGTTGGGCATAACAATCAGTCTCAACAAATCCCCACTAACTCTAGTTCAAGTTCTGGATTTCATTGGAGCTCGGATGGACATCACTCAGACCAAGGTTTTTCTAACCTCAAACAGAATTCAGTCCTTGAAACATCATGTTGCATGTATCCTTCAAGTCCAGTTGCCTATGGCAGAATTGTTCTTACGGGCATTGGGGTCTAGGGTGGCCACTATCTCCCTTGTGCCTACGGCTCGATTGCACATGAGGTACTGCAATGGATTCTGATGGTTCAGTGGTCATTGCTAGATTTCCTGGTGTTTCATCCAATTCACGTATCTCGAGCGTGCAAGGATTTCCTTCTATGGTGAACTCGTTCCCCAGATCTTCTTCGGGGTTGTCCCTTCATTCTGCTGGCCCCTTTGGCCATGGTGACCACAGACACCTCCCTACTCGGGTGGGGGGCACTGTTTGGGAAGCATAGTCCAAGGCACATGGTCCCCCCATGAGACTTGATTGCATATCAGTGTCCTGGAGATGAGGGCAAAGCTCCCAGTATTGCAAGCTGTCTGCGCCCATCTTCCTCTCGGGACGATTGACATCCAGATGGACAACATATTAGTTGTCTGGTACATCAACAAACAGGGAGGAACCAGGTCTTACCCCCTGTGTCACAAGGCCATGAGAGTGTGGGAGTGGGCGATCTCCACCAGCTGTTTTCTGGTAGCAATGCACATTCCGGGGAGGTCCAACATTCTAATGGACAGGCTCAACAGGTCTATCCTGATGTCTTATGAGTGGTCTCTGAATCCTTCAGTAACAAAAAAGTTCTTTCTAAAGTGGGTTCAGCCTTGCTGCGATCTCTTCACCTCTCCTTCCAAAGCAAAGTGCAGTGAGTTTTTTTCACTCTGAACCCCCCACAGGAGGAAGCCCCCAGAGATGCTCTGATTCATGCTTGGCCGTCTGGTCTTCTGTATGCTTACCCTCCACTACCTCTGATTCCGAAATTCCTTCGGAAAACTCATAGGCTGGGGAGCTCAGTCATCCTCATTGCCCCATTCTGGCCTCGCCAAGTCTGGTTCCCCTCACTATGGTGTCACCCAGCGTGTCCTCCATGGACATTAGATCTGGTTCCAGACCTCATCTCTCATCCCTCAGGGATACCTCACCCAGACCAGTCTGAAGCTCACCGCTTGGCTGCTTCAGTTCCCATGATAGTCAGGACTCCCGGGTTATCCTCACTGGTCAAAAAAATATTAGTTGTGACTCCTAAATATTCCACTAGGAAGATTTATTCCAGCAAGTGGAAGCGTTTTGTTATCTGGGCCTCTTAATGGGATCTAGATCCTTTTATCACTCCATTTCCGGTGGTTTTAGAATTTTTGGCAAGCATTTTTCACCGAGGCTGCAGTTCTTCTACGGTCAAGGTTCAACTGGCAGCTATATTTAATTTTCATGTAGGCAACAACATGGCCTTTTTAGCTTCTTCTAAGCTTTGCAAGTCTTTTTTGAAGGGTACCTTCTTGCTTCTGCCTCCATTTAAGGACTCTTTGCCTTCATGGGATCTTATGCTGGTTCTGCAAGAGCTTGTCTCTTCCCCCTTGAACCAGCAGCCTCAGTAGATTTACAGTCTTTGTCTAGGAAAACGTCTTTCCTGATTGCCATTACATCAGCCAAAAGAGTTTCGGAACTTCAGGCATTGTCAGTCAAACCTCCATATATGATGTTTCATAAGGACAGGGTGTCTTTACTTACTAATCCCTCTTTCCTTCCCAAGGTGGCTTCGGAATCGAATATTAACCAAGTTATTAATCTCCCTGTTTTCTTTCCCAATTTTCAAAACAAGGGGGAATACAATTTGCATTTGTTGGATGTTCATCGACAGTTACGTTTTTATTTGAATAGAAGTAAGTCCTTCCGTAAGTCGGACCAACTCTTTGTTTCTTATTCTAAGCCTTTTATAGGGAAACCTGTTGCGAAAGTTACCATTGATCATTTCATTTCCCAATGTATTATCCTGGGATATTCAGCTAGAGGTTTACCTCTGCCAGTACATGTTAAGGCACATTCGACTAGATCTATTACCACTTCAGCTGCCTTCTAGTCCAGAGTTTCACTGGATGATATTTGCTCTGTGACCACTTGGGCATCTTCGCATACTTTCATTTCACTCTATACGTTGGACATTCTATCCAGGAACAGGGTGTCCTTTGAATTCACTATGCTCTGGAATATCCTTCCATGAGAGACTCCCAGGTCTGTTGGTAGCTGGGGACTCTGTTCCACAGGTTGAAGGACAAATGAAGACAACAACTTCAGATAAAGAAGTTATGTACTCACCGTAACATTCCATGTGAGTTATTGCTTTTCATTTGTCTTCAACTATCCCTCCCTTCCTTCTTCCCCCTGCCTTTTTTGTGGCTGCGTGGTGGTCTGGATAGAAGAGGTATAGTCACCACCTTAACATTCATTGTTATTCTCCTTATATCTGGATACCAATGGTTATGAAGTAAGGACTTTGGTCAGATTGGGATGCTAGGATTAGCAGGAGACTTGATCTGAAGGGAGGAGGAACACAGGGACATTATGGGTAGGGTAGGAGCTTGGAGCTTGGATCAGATGCTGGAAATGTGGCTGAGTCGGATCCGAGTACCAAAGGTTGAAGACAATTGAAGAGCAACAACTCAGATGGAATGTTATGGTGAGTACATAACTTATTTTATCCTCCTACCCAGGTGGGAAAAGGTTTCTATTCAAGGATGTTTTAGTGCCAAAGAAAGAAAATGCTTGGAAAGCAGTTCTGGATCGATCTTTACTAAACCTGTCTGCGATAGTACCCAGGCCCAAAATGCTGTCACTTCACAATTTTTATCTTTAATTCCTCTTTCAAGTTTCTGGGTAACAGTAGAATTAAACAATAGTTGTCATCACATCTCCCTGTTCATCCAGATTTCTATAATTTCTTAAGGTTTTGTGCCTGGATCAATTTATCATATCTCTGCCTACCGTTTGGACTATCCAGTGTGCCAGGAATATTCACAAAGTAGCTAAAATTGTAGCTCATTGCAGGCTACAGGGTATCCACATTTTTCCATATTTAGAGAACTTGCTTATCTTTGCATAGTCTTTTTCATCATGTCAGGGATCGCTCATTTGTGTGAGAGATTGCTTACACAAGTTAGGCTTCCAAGAGAACATTCAAAAGTCTTTTTTGTCTCCTTCACACAGAATTGTGTTCCTGGGGTATCAGCTAGACACCTCATTTGAAAGTTTTTTTTCTTCAGGAAAATTGATACATAGAATGGATATAAAAAGTGTACACACCCCTGTTAAAATGCCAGGTTTTTGTGATATAAAAAAAGAGACCACAATAAATCAAAAACAAACAAATCTGCTGGGGGACAAATATAAAAAATAAAAAACGTGCAATAAGCTGGTTGCATAAGTGTGCACACCCTTAAACTAATACTTTGCTGAATCACCTTTTGATTTAATTATAACATTCAGTCTTCTTGGGCACACACTTGTCATCAATTAAAGAGACTCTGATTAACCCCAAATAAAGTTCAGCTGTCCTACTAGGATTTTCCTGACATTTAGTGATAAGTGATAAACTTAATACAGTTGTGTAAGTAAATTTTCCATAACAGGAGATGTTCAAGTGATCACTGCTGCAGTAGCTGCTCCTTCTCTCCATGTTATTTCTCCCAGGGTGTACATTCTTATTTTTTGTTGTTCCTAGCATTGTCCTTTCAAGGCTCAGCCTCCCTTTGTTTGTTAGCATGAAAGCTCTGAAGTCATGCCACCCAAACCTGTCCTTTTAGCCAGCTCAGCTTGAGCTGACTGATGATTTGGATATGTGGAATGTGCCCTAAAGCTTTGGAAGCTGGCTGGCTATTAAATCCTTGGCAGTATATAACCCATATAGCTAAGGCTACTACAGCAGTGATCATTCAAACACCTACCATTATGGTAAGTTTACTTACATAGCTGTACTATTCTGAACAAGAAGGATGGGATGGCAGAGGGGCACAGGCCACAGGTTGTAGGGACTAACCTCTTCATGGATCTCTGAAAATACTTCCTTACAGAGAAGGTTGTCAGTCCATAGCATGGAAGTCTAAAAAAGGTGGTGAAGGGGGACTCCATAGAACCACTCAAGAGAGCATGGGACAGTTGGAGAAATGGTAAGTGGGGGATAGAGCGTTAAATGCACTTAAATGGAAGATTAGATGGACTTCTTGTCTCCTGCTGCCATCCAACAAATGAAATGTAATATAATGCTAATCATCTCTCCAGAAGACGAGTGTTACTCATATGATACTCCAGACGTATTTTACATTTAGATTGTTAGATGTTTGTTGGCATTTACATATGCAAGACTTTTGTGCATAAGACAAAAAAAAAAAAAAAAAACATTTTTCATGCCACTGAAGGTAAGTGCATAAGGATGACATTTGATGCAAATATTTATTGTGAATTAAAAGTAAATTCATGAAATCCAGAGACATGGGGTATGGATGAGTAAACCAGTATGATGATTAGAGCATTAAATGAAAACTGCAGATGTGTCTTTCGGCTTTTCCCAGTTAGGGGTCAACACAGCGGAACTCCAGTCCACTAATGATTGGCAGTAGATTTTTATGTGCCGAGTTGCTAGTCCTGATGCACAACCTTCAATAAAGGTACGCCCATTCACGCATGTCTCCACACAGAAGACGCTCTAGCTGAGAATCAAAGGGTACAACGTCTTGCTGTGAGGCGACAACGCTACCGCAGCACCACCACCGCGGTAAATGAAAACTGCAGATGTTAATTTATCATCTGCATAAATGAAAACTGCAGATGATAAATTAATATCACTTATTCATTCACTGATACATTCATGATCCGCCTTAGTGTCATAGTGGAAAAAGCCTTTTTGGCACTAAGTTGGCATAGATGTGCAACCACTTTACAGGCAGTTTGGGGGATCACCAGTTCACGTATTGCACGGTGGTAGTGCTGCGGTAGCGTTGTCGCCTCACAGTAAGACGTTGTTCTGTTCGATTCTCAGCTAGAACATCTTCTGTGTGGAGACATGCGTGAATGGGCGTACCTTCATTGAAGGTTGTGCATCAGGGCCGACAACTCGGCACGTAAAAATCTACTGCCAATCATTAGCGGACCGGAGTTCCACTGTGGCGACCCCTAACTGGGAAAAGCCGAAAGACACAACAACAACCAGTTCACTTATTGCACATCTTTGAGATATTGGAGGAAACAAGATCATCACACAGAAACCCACATGGACACAGTGAGTACAAGCAGACTCCAGAAAGAAGGAATCCCAGCCAAGAACTGGACAGGAGAATTAAGTGCTGTAAGGTAGCAATATTAAAGACTGTGCTACTGCACAACTAAACTGTGTATTAAAAAAAAATACTGTTATCACCTAACCCTGCAAGCAAATCCAGGGGATCAGAAAATAAATATGAAAATCTAGAAATAAATGCTGAAAATCCATAACCACTGCCTGAAAATCAGTAAATAAATGGTAAGAATCCATAACCAATGTTGTAGACTTGGGCGATAAAGATTTTGCAGAAGCCCAAGTACTAGGCAGCTGATTAGAACCTACACACTGTGAGTTGTGTGTGCCTCATAAGAAAGTATAAAAGTGACCAGTGGTGTATCTCAGGGCTTGGTGCTGAGACCTTTTCTTTTTCAGTATTTACTTTTCAGATCACCAAGCTTAGAGCCAAGACCTCTTGCTAATTAAAGTTTGCAAACAAACTGTTTCTAATTTATCATATGGAAACCAAATCCTCAAGAATGAATTCTCCCTTGTAACCTCTTAGTATGTTAAAAATTATTTTGCTACTTGGCGTTTGTTCCGAATAAATCAGATTTATCTACAGGTTTCGTACCTTTATTTGGATTCCACAGCAAGCTTTTTGTCTTTGGTTTTAGGTGTTGTTTAGCTTGCCTTGCCACCTTTTCTTGGTTTTGGTTTTCGTGATGGCAGGGAATCCAGAGGGGGAAACCGAGTTACAATCACCTAATCATCTAGCCACGGGCGAACTACGTAAGGTGATTGGACAGTTATCTCAGCTGGTAGAACTGTTGACACCAGCTTGTGCGTCTATCGTTGAAATTGCTTCAGGTTTAAACCGTGGTTCTCAACCATCTCTAACTTTACGGACTAAATCTTCCAGCAACCTTTTAACAACCCAAAATAACAACGAAGCATCCGAAAGGCGTAATAATATTAACTTGGATGATTTGGATGAATTTCCACGCTTATTACGTTCCAACTCGCCAGTGGTTCGTGAAAAAGTTTTGGGATCCCAAATTCAAGGGCCAGCTGATGGAATACTCCACAACCAAGGTGACTTTTCCTCTGTTGTTTCTGAACAAGGCTTTAAAGCCTTTTTGGAAAAAAATTTTTCTTTTCAAGGTTCATTCAAACCTGTTCGACAGAACGAACAGGTTGTTAAGACTTACAGGGAGAACCTGGATGACTTGTTTTATTATTTGGACAAATACAAATGTTTGGGATGTGATTGCACATTCCTTAGGGAATGTCTAGCCAAACAGATAGTGCCTAAGGGGTTAAGAGTTGTCAAATTTCCTAACAATGTAGTTTCAGGGTCTGATTTTCATACTGAACTTATTAAGATTTTTGATTCATGTGGTTTGGATGTTGTTCGTGCTATTGTTACTGAGAATGAAAGAAAAAGGGTGTCCTTATTGGACCAAATAGAAAAAATTAACAACAATATTATCAAAGACTTGGTTTTTACCATTGAATCAGAGAAAAAAATTATATTTTAAGATTTTTTCAGATATTGAGATTAAGTGTATTAACAATATGAAAAGGAAACAAACCAAGTTGGATAGAGATTTAAATGATTATAGGGATGGCAAAGCCTATCCGGTACCCAAGGGCCCTTTTTCTACTGATTTATCACATTTTCCAGGCACCAGACCAAATTTACACCTTCTAGAAGTGAATTTGGTGATGGAACACCAGGCCTGTACAATGGGGATCATGAAAGTTTTCCATTGGAACCCCCACCCCCTTTAAGGAGGTCGGACAGGATTCGCAACCAGAATCCTGTCCAATACCATCCTTACCATTCCAGGTGGAACAACAGGAGGAATCTGATGTTAATACAAAAATAGTTCAAAATGGCTATACCTTCCAATTAAAAGGATATAATATTTTTAACTATACTGACTTGGTATTGAATGCACAACACTTTGAACTTTTTTCCAAGGGTTTTAAGTTCATTCCATTGAGAAAGGCCAGTATTCCTCACCTTATTATAGACCTTAAATTATTTTTAAGGAAAATGAACCTGGCTTTAATTTTCCATGATACCCCAGTTTGTTCTGTTTCTAACCAACCCTTAAAAAGGAAAAGTACTTTTAATCCCACATTACACCCTCAATTGAAGAACTTAGAAACTGTATTGGATAGGGAAGTTAGGAATACTGTGAACCAGCACCGGATTTATTCCAATTTAACATCAGAAGAAAGAGAAGTGTTTAATCAACTTAGGAATAACACTAATATTAGAATCATGCAGCCAGACAAAGGTGGTGGGACAGTGCTAATGGATTTTATTAACTATGAATCCAAAATGAAGGAATTACTGTATGATTCAAATAAATATTCCAGGGCTTCTATCAATGAAGTGAATTTATCTCACTCCAAAATCAACTTATTACTTCAGGATTTGTTTTTGGAGGGTTCCATTTCCCAGGATACGCTTCAATTTTTGGCAAATCTCCACCCCAGAGTTCCTTCGATTTTTTGGTATTCCCAAGGTTCACAAAGATCAGATGAACCCCCCCCCCTGCGTGTCATTGTTTCCTCCCAAGGTTCTGCTACCACCCCACTTGCCAAATTCGTGGATGGGAAACTCAAGCAACTTTCCTACCTAGGTGTTACTACCTTGAAAGACTCATGGGACTTTCTTTGGAGAGTTGAACCTCATTTATTCTCCCCTGACTTGGTGTTTGTTACACTTGATATAGTTGACCTTTTTGGTTCTATTCCCCATGATATTGGCTTATCATGGTTAGAAGATAGTATGAGGGACAGTAGATTGTTTTCTCAAGACGATTTTAACAACTGTTTAGTGTTCATGGATACTATTCTAAACAATAATTTCATGTTTTTTCAAGGGGAGTTTTTCAAACAAATCAAAGGGGGTGGCTATGGGTGCTAAATGTGCCCCCACCTATGCAAATATTATTTTATCTAGATGGGAGGAACTATATGTTTTGAATTGTCCCTTTGCAGCATATTGGTGCTTATACAAGAGATTTTTAGATGACATAGTTATATTCTGGAAGGGCACATATGACCTATTTTTGGAATTTTTGGAATATTTAAAAGGTACCACCACATTTTTGGACTTTACCTATAGTTACAGTTCACAATTTCTTCATTACCTGGATGTCAACCTTACCAAAACTCACAATGGTTTTTCATCTAACATTTTTTGTAAAGACACTTTTTCCAACTCGTATCTTCATTTTAAAAGTGGTCATCCTTTTTTTCAGAAAAAGAACCTTGTTAAGGGACAACTTGTACGTATTAGCAGGATGATATCTAAAGATGATGATTTTCTTATTGAAAGTAATAAGCTTTTAGTGATGTTTAGGGACAGGGGATATCCCCAGGGTCTTTTAGATGAAATGTTGGATGTAGTGGTCCAGGGGAGAAAGGATAGGTTTGCCCCTATTTTAGGACAAGAACCCCCTGACACCACGATTACAAATACGTTGAATCAAAGATCTGACAACTTTGGTGAAGCCTTTATATTTGACTATTCCGGTGATTCAAGTGTCATAAAAGAAACTGTTACCAGGGAATGGGACAAATTTGTTGAACTCTCAGATTTAGAGTTTTTAAGAACAAGTCTTTAAGGTTTATTTATAGAAAGGACCAAAACTTTAAACAACTTTTTGAGTTTAATCGATCTAAACCCATTCAGGGTGTGGGAAGAAGGCCAGGGACTTTCAAATGTGGAGCTTGTTCCCAATGTATCTATATAGCCAATCAGACTAACATTTACCTCCCATCCAGGGATAGGAATTTGTTGAGTGACAGTTTTTCTAATTGTAACACCCAGGGTGTCGTTTATATTGCAATATGCAATTTTTGTAACTCATTTTACGTGGGGAAAACTGAAAGAAAACTGAAGAGCCGTATATATGAACATCATTATGAAATTAGAAAACAGTCCAACAAAAATGCATTATATAGGCACACTTTAAAATGTCCCCAGGCTTCGTTTTTGTTTTTTGTGTTGGAAATTGTTCCAAAAGAACTAAGGGGTGGTATGTGGGAAGCAAAACTTGAATACAGAGAATTATTATGGCAAATTGTGTTAGATTCCACAAAATTTCCAGGTTTAAATGACACACTTTCAATTTCTTCTGTGCTCAAGCTTAGAGCAGCCAAATTGTGATATCTAAACATGCCACTGGGTGGCAATGTTGTATAATATTGGATTATTTCTTGGTCAACCAAGGACCTTTTAACCAAAGTTTTTTATAATACTATATATTTTTTATAATACTATTTTAGTATTATTTTTATACATATACAATAATGTTCCTTTCATCAAACATTATTTCCCCAGGCACATAATAATTTGAACTATATTTGTATTGTATTATCTTTTTGTATCTATGGAAATTACTTGATGTTTTTTTAATTAACCATACAGCTTTTTTATTGAATAATTGAATTATTTTTAATTGTCTAACTATATGTATAAAAGTTGCAATTACTGGGTGGATTGTATTACTTCTGATGAAGACCTTGATTTTGATGTCGAAAACGTATCCAGTTTTGTGGCATTAGTGATTTTGCTACTTGGCGTTTGTTCCGAATAAATCAGATTTATCTACAGGTTTCATACCTTTATTTGGATTCCACAGCAAGCTTTTTATCTTTGGTTTTAGGTGTTGTTTAGCTTGCCTTGCCACCTTTTCTTGATGTTAAAAATGGGCTCATACTAAATGCTAAAAAGTTTACCATCACTTTTGGTAGGGAAACCATCCCCTCTTTTTACTTTATGGACACCACACTACTACAAAGTGAGAATATAGTCAGGGACCTAGGTACTTGGGTGGATAGCTCCCTCTGTTTTGACCATCATGTAAGAATGGTTGTCAGGAAATCCTTTTATCTAGCCAAACTAATTGCCAAAGGAATATCATCAAGGTCTAAACATGTAATCACTCATAGGTTCATTGGTACTCAGTAGGCTGTTGATCTGTGATGATCTTAAGAAGCCTCATCTTAAATTCCCTTGGAAGTTTTTAGGCCTTGTATTTTTGCAAACGAATAACAAAGAGGTGGGAAGAACAAATATATGTTTGAACATTCCCTTAACATCACGGTCTAAAATGGTCATTAATCAGGCTAGTTATTGAGCAGAATGTCCCCTATGGGATATATTTCACTAAACATATCAAATGCCTCACTAAATTTATCAAACAATTGGAAAGACCCCTGAGGTCTCTAACTGAAAGGATTGCAGGCCTAAAGTCCCTGAAATACCAAGAGAGGCAGGAAGTTCTTTCCTTTTAATCACTGCCCTATAGACTTTTGATGGGAGATCCCTATCTCTCTTACCACATCATTAGTGACTTTAATGTCCTGGACCTCCTATATCTACTCAAGTTCAATATCTCTACCAATCCTAGAACTAGTGATCTAAATCTTTGCCAACAGATAAAGCAATGTGGAGGGACATCTTTATAACCCAGCACCTCCCAAACGTCTGGAATAAGCATCCCGTGTATATAAGTAGTATGTCTCCTTTAAGCATAACCAAGATGACTGGATGGGTATCCACAGATATTCTCCAATGTTAACTTGTATGGCCATCTTGGAGAAAGGAGGTTCAGCCTGAAGGATGATATTGGTAAGGCATGAATGGTCGTAAGATTCAATGGCCTTGGAATATCGATGAATCTAGAAGAGTTGGACTAGAATTATCTTCTAGATCCAATGTTTTCTTTTTCATCCTGTTCAACATTTGGGTTATAGGATCCGAATGGATATGACCTCAAAGCTTTTTTTTTTTTTTTCCAAGAGCTTGGATCTAGGGTTCTGACTCTTTCCCTACTCATAATAACCTGTGATTCCCCCAATTACCTTATGACCTGTTTGCTGCTTGATCAGTCAAGACAAGTGATTTGAGGGCGCTGCATTGGTGTTTAGATAAGGTGGTATTTTTATATATTTCACTAAGTTTCTCCTCTTAGCACTCCTGTTTCCTAACTGTCCCTTTAGACTCATTTTATCATGTCCTAACCCATTTCTCCCTTTTTAAGGAACTTGTTTCTTTTCCTGCCTTCTCTGCTTAAATATATATATATATTTTACTGTTTCTTTCTTTCTTATAGGATAGTGTATTTTTTGTTTAGCAGTGTTTGTTGCTCTGGCCTTTGTTGTCAGTGTTGTCTGCAGTTGTGGTTTTTGGGAAAATCTTGTTTGATAAGGCTACTGGATTTAAAAAAATACACAGCTTGTAGGCATTAATTTCTACCTGAAGTCCTCACTCCCTTTGTGTTTATTGTCTGGGGGTGCCACATTTATATGCTGATTGTGAAGAGCTTGCACCTTTTGGGACCATGGCTTTACAAGGTCATTGACACAAGTTAGTTCTGAAGGGCCTTCTTCCGGCCCAAACAGTGGGATTGGCACCTTGTGTGTCTGAAACATCTTTTCCCTCTTCTAAAAAGCCACACCACATGCTTCAGAGACCTCAACCTCATTACCACAATCAATAGAACATGCTGAAGAGACAGGTTCATAACCAAGAGGCTGCCCATGCTATGGAATAGACTTCCCATACATGTCAAACAGAGAACCTCACTGGCCCTCTTCAAGAGAAATCTCGATGAGTGGATGGGAAATAGAAAATTCACCCTGGGGATCACTCCAGTGGCTCTACTCGACAGAGGCACTGGGAACTAATGTCGGGTGGCACGATGCCGGGGTAATCCTATGGGTTAGGCTTGTAAAGGCTCCAGGGGTATTAGCCTAGTACACACCTATGAACCTATGACAAAACCAAGGTTACCAAGGAAAAGGAGAAGAAAATGGAAAAAGAAAAAACGTAAAAAGAGAAAGAGCAAGAAAAGATGGTTGAAAAATCCAGAAAAAAAGGTCTCTGGTCCTGTCAGACCAGTTCAGCCTCAGATCCACCTGCTGCAGAGGTTCGTCGTATCTGTTCACCATTTCCAGTCCTTCATTTCCCCCCCCAGAGCCAGCTAGCTCGAGACCCCACTCACCTTACTTACTTGAGAAACTGTAACTCTTATCTCAACCATCATTATTGGCTTCGTCTTTCAGGTCCTTCAGGTCGTTGAAGAGTCTTTGAAAAGTTGTTGCTGACAGGATGATGTGGAAGTTCCTCCACATACAGATCCAACTGGGGTCTACTTGGCGCCTACCCTTTCAGTGGTTTCGGACATGGTCCCACCATTGATCTCTCCTGTTCTGTTCTGACTTTCAAATGCAACACCCAAGGATCTGAGTTTCTCCCTTAGAGTACTCACATCAGAGCCATCAGCTTTATTGACTTCTACTCGGGTATCCTTTACTCTCTCGACTCCAGCCTTGTCAGGTCCTGAGTCTCAGAGCTGAAGCATCAGAGCCACGACTCATGGTTAGGGTTGACACTGAAGTTTTTCAAAGCCTTCCTTGCCCCTCAGTGCTTTGGCTCTCTTAATGCCATTGTTAGCCTCGGAGCCTAGTCTGATTGGGGCCAGGAGTGCTCCATCCCTATCCTCTTTTGGTCAGAGCAGAAGCTGCTTCATCTCCTGTTTCAGCTTTCACCTTTGAGACATTTGGGAGGGTTCTCTCCAGATCCAGAGAGTAGGTGGCTCTATCTCACTCCGTTCCCTCCCAGCCTCCCTTAGATTCAGTTACCATGTCCACTCATCCTGTTCATCTGGAAAAGTCAGCCTCGCTTAACTTCAGGGGCTATTCCCTGGCAAGTTTTCCTTCTGATTTCAACCCTTCCCCAGAAGCCCCTGTGGGGGAGGGCCCAAGGAAAGAGGCCTGTAAGAAGAGGCATTTCGACTCTTCTCCAGAGTCAGTTACACAAGGCACCAATTTTTATTTATTTATTTATTTTATTTTATTTTACATTTGTTTTCCGGGATAGTCCAACTGGATACATGTCCATTTTCAGCGGAGGCCCGGGGAAAAAAGTTCTACAAAGACAAACTTAACGTAGATTACACAGAAGTTAGCAAGCAATTATAAAAGCAAAGTGATTATATACAATGGGTTAGTAGTGTTCCCTAGTAGGGACTCACAATTGTCATGGACAGACAATTAAAAGTAAGAGACATCAGATTGGAAGCAGAACTTGGTGATGTAGTTACAAGTTATGATAATTGCAGAATATGCTTTTAGTTTATAACTTAATCAGGGTTGGTACATGGGCTTAGCCAATTCACTTTGAGATACTGTTTGAGGGTTTTTTTTAAGAGACTTTTGGAAGATTGTAGGGTTATATAGTTTGGCAACGAATTCCAGGTTTTGCCAATGAAGTTGGCAAACAGGGATTCACCAGCAGAGTTGTTAGCTTTGTGGGTTTGGACCAGTAGTTTATTGTCTGACTGTAGGAATCTTAGATTGCTATATGGCTTAATAATATTTTTAAGTGAGGGGGTATCCTCAGGGTGTTACAAAATTTTGTGCACTATTAAGAGTTGATTGAATTGAATTAAGCTGGGCAGTTCTAGCCACTCTGGTTGTTTAAGGTTCTGGCAGTGATAGGTCCTATAAGTGGAGCCAGTGGCGAAACTGGCAGTAGGATTGTAGCTATGGGACAGCTTACCTAGTTTGGATTTCTTGAGGTTTGAGAGTACAGGCGAGGCATATAAGAGAGTAGAGAGTAGATGTGATCGGGCGATTGCAGTCCTAGCCAGTGGGGTTAAAAATGTCTTGTTTCTATACAGTGATCCAAGCTTCTTAACGATGGTCTGTATGGTTTTGTTGACCTGCAGGTCAAATTTGAGATTTGTCTATGATAACCCCTAGCAGTTTGATGTGATTATCTGGGGAAATAGTGGTACCATTGTTAGATGTGACAGAGAATGAAAGTGTGGTGGATCTACTAGTGGGAGAGAAGAGTAGAAGTTTAGTTTTATTGGGGTTCAGAAGTAGGCGTTGATTGGTGAGCCAGTTCTCGATAGTGTTAAATGTATTTTGGGTTAAGATTTGCAAGTCGGATGGGGAGGTGGCTGAGCAGATGAGAGTGGAATCATCTGCGTATTGGATGCAGGTGGCTTTAGGGATAGCAGTGTGGAGGTTGTTGATAAAAATAGAGAAGAGTAGTGGACCTAGTATGGACCCTTGAGGGACACCAAGTGTGAGAGGTAACTGGTTACTAATTTTGATGAAGGGGAGGATTCCCCTTGATCCCCCTCTGGAAGCTATCTCTTTTAGAGACATTCTAGAGTTGATAAAGCAAAGAAGGAGTGGTTTCACCAATGCCCCCTCTCCAGAGGAGTTTGTGTTCCTCAAGGTAGCCGGATCTTCTACCTCCTGGGTGGTCCCACCCACTGACAAGGTAATAGACCTGGTCTTTCAGCAGGCTTAGAAGGAACCTGATGTGGTGGGTCTGTTCCCATTTAGGCCAGATAAGATCTTAGTGGCCCCTACAAATTTGTCTAGCTGAAGCAAGAGTCCTCTGTTAGATGCTGTGGCTGTTGTGGCAGTTGCAAGAAAGGAGATTTTGAAGGGGAGCAAACCTGTTCATCCCCTTAATAGAGAATTTGGGGCACTGGACAGATTTAGAAAACACACATATGGTTCAGCAACATTTGCACTCATCATAATGAACTACTTGGCTCATATGACTAGTTTTCAGAGGAACTTGATGAAACAACTATCAGAATCCCTTTTGAATAACCTGTCTGGAGATATGCAGAAGTTAGTGGAGTCTCAGCTGCCTTCCTTTCAATCCATGACTAATGTGACCATGCATCTTCTTTCTAATGCAGCTGATGGCATGGCAAAGGCATTGCCCTTCATTGGCAAACCTGGATGCAC
Source organism: Protopterus annectens (assembly GCF_019279795.1). Classification (NCBI taxonomy): domain Eukaryota; kingdom Metazoa; phylum Chordata; order Ceratodontiformes; family Protopteridae; genus Protopterus; species Protopterus annectens. Next base: position 450,406,328 of record NC_056743.1, read on the forward strand.
CTAGGTGATTTTGTGGAAGGCTTTAAGATATCCGTTATTAGTTCTCCCTTTGATTGTTTGACCATCGTCAGACCCAAGGTAAAAGAAATGCTTACAAGAGGCAAACAAGAAGGCAAGACCCTTTCTACAGTTGACATGCATTTTCCCAAAACCAAAAGGGTGGAAATAAGTTGTAGTGTTGAAAGTCCCATTGTTTGGTCAGGGCGCTTCTGCTTATAGACTGTATGCAACCACCACCATCCAGGGTGGGGAATAATTTTAACAGATGTTGCCCCAGGGTAGAGGCAGACCACAAAACAAGAAAAGGTTTTGAGACCCTTTAACTGGGAAACCTATCCAGAGCTCGTGAATGGCTGTCCTACTGCTGCACTCTGGAGGCAGTTGGGGGCACTTATCCCTTTACCCTCAAGCCTAGCAGGCCATCTCCCAAGATTCCTGGGTGCATGGGTGCAAAGGATAATCCACAGAGGCTATGTTATTCCCTTTGTTTCCCCTCCCAAGAAGAGTGTGAGAGAGAGAGAGAGAGAGAATTCTTGACATTCCACTCAGTCAGATGGAATTGGCGGCAGCAGCAACAGCAGAGGAAGCAAAGCTGCTAGAAGAGAGTCATCCAGGAGGGCCCACTAGACCACATCAAGGATCTGGAGTCTATTCAATGTTCATTTTGATTCTGAAAAAAAAAAAAACAGGGGACCTCAGGTCCTTTCTGGACCCAACTTACCTCAACCAGTTTATAAAACAAATGAAATTCAGGATGGTCATGGTTCAATCCATTCTACATTTTTGGAGGAAGGATGACTGGTAGTGCTCAATAGATCTCCAGGACACATACTATCATACCAAGATTGCAAAGCAATTCAGGAAATTTCTTGTTTTCCAATTAGCAGCCAGCCATTTTCAATTCATTGCTTCCCTTTGGCTTCACCAATAGCCCCTAGGGTGTTTACTTAATGCATGTATATCTCAGGCTGCAAGTGTTCCAGATGTTGCTCTGTTTGGATGTATAGCTCCTCACTGCTTCACCCAAGGATCTACTAATGTAGTGCAGGAACTTCTTGCTCCACCTTGCTCTACAGTTGGGAATTGCCATTAATCTTGACTAGAACTAGTTGCTGCCAACACAAACGACTGAGTTTATAGGATATCACCTGGACTCAACTACTCAAATAGCCAGACTCCCACAGTCTAGAACCCTGTTTCTGCATCAGATGGCTTCCGAGGTCCTTCATCATCCCAGTCTCCCATTGAGGCTTATTCATTGGATACTGGGCTCACTGGCTGCTTAACACGCTAATACCTCAAACAAGCAAGATTTTATAAGAGAGTCCTGTAGTGGACACTTTCAGTTCTTTGGTCCTTGATGTTTCACCCTTTTCTTGCACTAGGTGTGAAGTTGACTGTATGACACAAAGGAACTGAGCCCTGATTGCAACTCACGTGGCCTGAATTTGACTAGTGGACCCAGCACTTCTGCTAACTGACTGAGGAAATTAGAAGAGGCTGTGGGAGGGGTCATAAGCAGGGAAGGCAACTCTAGTGGTGATACTGGGATGTCCATCCCATGCTTACAAACACAGATGGCAAACACCAACAGCCATTTTCAGCTGTAACCACCATATGTCATCGCACATCAGACATTGAAGCAGAAAATTTGGTAGAGAATATAAATAAAAAATCTCTATGGCCACAAGTATGACAATGCACTGGGACACCTCAATCTCCTCTCAGGCAATGGGAGGCTTTTGGATTATGTCATGGTGGGTTCAGGAATGGCTTATGATGTCTTGAATTCATGGAGAGGCACCAGTGGCAACCAGTGTGATCTGTTCCGTAGGTGCTAACAAATTTAAATAAAAAAAAATATGTAATTGTGAGCTAGCAAGTACTAACCTGGCTGGTAAGTGCTGCAAAATGTAAATGTCTAACAGTGTATAACAGTACCAGAAGACAGCATCACACGTAGGTCCACTGATTAAGGCTTTGAAAAGTAAGTACGTAGCAGAACATTGTACAGAAATAGAATTGCTTTTCATGAGCCTCTTACTTTAATCACAGGCTCTGAGGATTCCTCTTTTGTGGTGGATTCCTCTGGTTTGGTTAAGCCCTGCTCTGCTCACCCTCTGGGCTCGCTTCACACTCCTTCCTTGTCCCCTATTCTCACCCGCCCCAGTACCTCTGAATTTATAACCCCCTCCTCCACCAACCATTAACAGGAATTCATTTATAACCCACCCCTTCCACTATCTCCCCACCTATTACACCTAGGTTGTCTACCTACCTGGAGTATATTCCCCCCATTATGTCTCTAATACTTACTAAGTCTTCTAAAGTACCACCTCTATCTAAATTTATAACCCCTCAGTCACACCCCCTCCTTTGCCAGCCATTAACAGGAATTCATTTATAACCCCCCCCCCTTCCACTATCTCCCCACCTACTATTACACCTAGGTTGTCTACCTACCTGGAGTATATTCCTCCCCCCCATTATGTCTCTAATACTAAGTATTCTAAAATACCACCTCTGCTTTACACCCTACCTTTACTAATCACCCTTTATTCTCTCTCCATCTATGAAAACCAATCCCATATAGGATTCAACCATCCCAAATGCCTTACTACCACCCCATTCCTCTCAAACCTTTTTGCCCACTCATTCATGTCCATCGACGCCAACTTCTTTACCCCTGCCAACACCCACCCTGTTATACCCAGATATGTTAACATCAAAACTAAATACTTCCAAAAACTGATGAATACATTTCTAAAGCTCATAGCTAATTTGCCCCACACCCTTACTATTTTTGGGGATATCCACCCCAACCCTGGGCCACCATCCCCAGACAACACTAACTCTAATCATAACAGCCCAAACATAAGACAGCCTAAATTGACCCCCGCCCCCAACTCATTGTTGACATGCCACTTTAGCATTAGAAGCATTAACAATAAGGTCCACAACCTCCATTCTCTCCTGACAACGTACTCCTCCGACATACTTTGTCTGACCGTAACATGGTTAAAACCAACTATGCCATAGGTTCATAGGTTGGTACTAGGCTAATGGCCCTAAGGCCTATGCAAGCCTAGCCATAACAATTCCCTGGAAATGCCATTCTGTTGTAGCTCAGAGCAGATCTGAGCATTGCCATTTAGATTCTTGACATAACTATAGAATGCCTTGTGGCTGTCTTTGGAATGTTTGGCAATTTTATTTTCATAACTAGCTTTTGAGGATTTTGTGAAGGATCTCAGTTTCTTACTGTGGCTGGCGAGGGAGTTTTTTGCATCCTGGGATTTTCCTCTTTTCTGCAATAGTTTCTTCCTTCTGTTGTATAGTTTGTCTATAGCAGGGGACCACCAGATTGGCTTCCTTTTTTTGGAGATCATCATCTTGGTTCTATTTGTGATGGCACGATTCATGCACGAGTGGATGTGCTCGTACAGTGCCTTAGTGTAGGATTCTGCAGTCTAACTTTCAGATCCCGTCTGCGTGGGTGTTGTTAAGTTTGTCACTTCTGACTTCAGTAGCATGAAGTTGGCTTTGGAGAAGTTTTTTTACGGAGGTTTCCTTACTGGGGGGTGGGGGTGGGATGTGGATGTCAAGGGTGATTTGCTTATGGTCAGACCTGACCAATGAGGGGGTGACCACTGGTGTGGAGCATCTGTCTCCCATGTTGGTAATGACCAGGTCTAGGATATTGGAGCCCCTGGTGTGACAATGGATTAGTTGATCCAGGACGTTGGAATTTATAAATTCCAAGAACTGTTGGGAAAAGGAGTTGGTACCTGAATAGTTTTCCCAATTAATGGCAGGGTAGTTGAAATCACCCAGTATTAGGGTTTTTGGTTGTATCTTAATATTTTCCAGTATGTGTAGGAAGGTGTAGTGAGAATCTTGGGGTATGTTGAGGGATCTGTAGCAAGCTACAATTTGGATTGCAGTCTTACCTAGTGTTAGTTGCACCTGGAGAATTTCAGATGCATTGTGTTGGGCAACTAGCCTGGAGGTGTGAATATCCCTGGTGAATATGGACACTCCTTCACCTTTAGTGTTTTGGTCTTGGTTTTGTGGCCGAAAAGTGTGGTAAGAATTTTAGCCTGGTATTGCAGGGGTGCTCTCTGGAGCCTTGAACCAGGTCTCAGTCATTGCACAGATATCAATGTTCTCCATTTTTAGGAGTGCCTCGAGAGTGTGCATTTTGAGGTTTAGGCTTCAAGCATTGAGTAACATTACCTTCAAATTTTGCATGCTTGTATCTGTTACGGTGGTGGTTTTATCCTTTGAACCTTGCCTAAAAAAGGCACTATAGGGGTGGCAAGAGCTTTAGCCAGTAACCTGAATCCCAGGGGTGACAGGTGCAGACCATCTCTGGCAAAGCATTGTGGTTTGTCAGTCATGTCTTCCCAGGCAGACAAATACTGGATCCCCTTTGTATGACACCAGAAGCTTAGCCAATTGTTGAAGTCAATCATTTTGTCCTTATATTGTGGTATCATTCTGGGCGAAGGCAGGATGCTACTCAGGGCTAGGATCATACCTGCCTGGGTCACATGATCCAAGAGCTCTTCTATGTCTCTTTTCATGTAGTCCAGGGAGGTACGTCTCAAGTCATTCACTCCAGCATGGACAATGACAGAGTCATATTTGTACTTGTTGTGGAGTGACTTGAGTGCATATGTTATGTGGCTGATCCTGGCACCCGACAGGCAGCTGACTGTAATTTTCTCCTTGTTCAGCCTGGTGAGTGGGATATCAGTGTGCCTGACTATAGAGTCACCTATGATTAAAGTGTTGGGTACATTGTCTTGCCTTAGGGGCTGTTGTTGAGTGGCACACTGGAGTTGTGAGCTATGTGTCACTTTGGTTGTGACTGGTGTTTGCTTGCGTTTCGGCTTTGGAGGTCCTTGTTGCTTGGGCAGGTTAATGTTAAGGGCCTCCGCATATGTGGGTTTAGTGTTGCTATGTGTGAGTGTTGATGGTGTGGGTTTTGAAGGGCTATGAGTTTCTAGAGGTGTAATGCAGGTGTTAGCCTTCTCCTCTTGACTGTCTAGCACAATCTTGACCGGAGAGAGCTTTGCTTCAAGTTTGGCTATGTAAGTGCATCTCTCGCAGGTTGTAGTGTTGGGTGGTAGGAGGAGAGGATTGTCTGTGTACATGAGGCAGTTGCCGCATTGCCCCAGTATGCCCAGATTCACCAAGTGGACAGGAGAAATCACCGGAATTTGACCCTTGGACATGCCTGTTTAGGTGATGTTTTTGTAAAGTTTAAGAGCGGTTTTCCCTTACCTTTGCAAGGTACTTTGCAATTGTAGGCTGTTTAGTGCCTATGATTTATTTCTCCTTATTGACAAGGAGAGCTGAGTGCTTGTATCAGTTTCAGGCTTCCTAGTGCTTTCCAGCAGGTTCTAGAGCAAGTGCTAGTCACAGGGGTTCAGATTTTAGTGCTACTACTGAGAAACCAGCTAGTTTTAAGGGAAAATTTGAAGAGCACACTTTCTGGCACCTGGAATAGTTTAACTGTACCTTCATAGTGCTGCACGATGTGAAAAATGTGCAAACACACGCGTTTTTAAGCCAGAAAGTTGAAAAGGATAGAAATCGGCCTAAAAAGGTTAATAAAATTACAATTTCAGAGCTGGAAACCACTCCTCTAGCGTTGGATAGGCAGTACAATGCTCACCAGTCCCACTGGTAGGCAGTAGGACTTCCCTCTACCACAGCAAGGTCTGGATAGCTCTGAGCACAGAAAAAGTCCTGAGACAAGCAAAGCCTGGGATATGGACTGGCTAGAAAAGGTGGGAAACGAGCAAACAAGATAGTATATATTATGTTTTTTTTTTTTGTTGAAACAGGCTAAGCAATGCAATAATACAGTAAATAAACACAGAAAAGGCTAACACACTTGAGTGTGTAGTCCTAAACAGTAAATGCAATTAAAACTCTACAAAATTATCAATTTGAAACTTTTTAAATGAAGCAAGGGAAGTGCACAACTGAAAAACGATTTAAGAGGCAGTAACACAGCAGAATAAGTAGCTAGTCTACATAAACAGAGAAGTCTATATATACAGAAAAGCAGCTAAAAAACACAAACACTTCAGATGCAGTGCAACCTAGAGCACTTGAGTTGTAGCAATATTAAGGCAATTACAGTTATAATTAAATGCTCTAAAATATACTCTATATTTCCAAAATGTTTGAGAAGCACAGTGAGAACATAAGGAAATTCAGGCAAAAAATTTTATTTATTTATTTTTTTTGAAAGGGAAAAAGGAGAAATAGAAGGCCTTATCAAATGTTCTCTCTGTATTAGGTAGAATGAGCTAATGACACTAGACTGGGAGGAGTGTCCCAGATCAGATCTACAGTAGGGGCGGGCAACTACAAAGCCACCAAGTATAACAGCAAGACACCAACAGGGAGGGCAGGTGGGGATAAACTACAGAAAGCCACAAAGTGAAAGTTTTTAAACAAAATTCTACCTCTAGGCTAGATCGTACTACCAGGAAAGGGGGAGGGGTTGCTGTTCTCTATAAAACCACCCTAAATGTTACTCTAGACAACCTTCAGCCACCTATATTTAACAAAACAGAAATTATGAATTCCAAACTACAAATGAATAAAAACAAATGTATAAACATACTATGTGTCTATATTCCCCAGGAAATAACTCAGGGACCCTAGAAGACATCCTCTACTAGCTATCCCCTCCTACCCCCAAGAGACCATTGTTCTAGGGGACCTCAATATAGATTGGAACACCTGCACTGCAGAGACCCCAACCACCCACGTAAACCTACATGGTTTTACACAAACTATAACCTCCTCTACTAGGATTAGCAAGCCTAACAATAAAGCAAGTATCCTAGACTAGATATTAATTAATAGCCCCCACCACATGTACAAATCAGCTACTCTCTCTGAAGATCCAAGTGATCATTTCTTACCGTATACCATTAGGCATAAAGTTGAATGTCCACATCTACCCACCTATAAAACAGTAAGAAATAACAAAAACTTCAACCTTAATAAATTCTTAGACGAACTTATGCAATTGGTCAATTCTAAAGCAACTACCACTAGATGAGGCAGTAACACACTTTAATAATAACACATTCCTGGCCATCCTTGACAGCCATGCACCTGCATGCTCTATTAGAATTAAAACAGAAGTTGCCCCCTGGCTCACTAAAGAAATCAAACTAAAGATCATCCAAAGAAATAATGCCTGGAACACCTGGCGCTCCTCTAAAGCCCCACAAGATCAACTTAAATTTCGACAATATTGGAATGATACAAAAAAATCCATATTACTAGACAAAAAAAGCTATTTCTGCCATCTACAGCAGAAGTACCACAACAAGCCCCAGAAGTTCTGGGCAGGTATTAACAAACTCCTCCACCCAGGGCAATCCACAATTCCAACCCCCTCAGCCCCAACCCAAATATCGCCAGAGTGCATTGCCAACACCTTCAACAGTTTCTTTACAGAAACCATCCAGACCCTTGCCAGCAAACTTAAACCCACTTGTCCTAACGCTGAAACCCCTAAACCTAGTGACATTCTCTCCTGTAGTTTCCAAAAGGTTCCGACTTCACTCTAATTAAAAAACTCAAATCAACCACCCTTTCACCTGACCTCCTCCCTGCAGACTACCTGCAAAAAGATGCTGATGTTGTAGCATACCATGTCTCTATTTTGATAAACAGAACCATAACTGAAGCCTCTGTCTGGAAAATATTACATGTCATACCACTCCACAAAGGAGGCAACTCCATTGAGCTGTCAAACTATAGACCGATAGCTATCCTTTCCCCTCTGGCTAAAATTATGGAAAAGTGTATCCATAAACAACTCTTACCCTACCTTATTCAACATAATCTTCTGGCCAACTCCCAGCATGGATTTAGACCACAGCACAGTACCACTTCAGCCCTCCTCTCCTTTTCTAATGTCATAAATTCCAACCGTAACAACAACAAACTATCTTCCGCCCTGTTTCTTGATCTTTCCAAGGCCTTCGACATGGTTAACCACCTGCTACTCCTACTTACCCTAAATAAAATATCCCTAAACAACCATGCCACATAATGATTTCAATCTTATCTTAGTGGAAGACAGCAGGCTGTCCTTTGGCAGGACAAACTCTTCACCCTTCTCCCCGTTACCCTTGGTGCCCCTCAAGGTTCCATATTAGGTCCCCTTCTTTTCTCCCTCTTTATCAGTGACCTCCACACTCTAATACCACATGCAGCCTGTATATATTATGCTGATGACTCCACCCTGATTTGCTCAGCCTCTACTCCTACAGATCTTAGTATAACCCAGAAAACCTTTAATACAGTGGAAAACTGGATCACTAATCAACAGCTGATATTAAACCCTAATGAAACAAAGCTATTGCTTTTCTCCCCTACTCACAAATCCCCTCAACCTTCGTTTACTATGACATCTAACAATGGGACCATAATCTCACCAGATATGTATACCAAACTCCTGGGTGTTCTAATAGACAACAACCTCAAATATGATATGCATGTAAACCAAACTATTAAAACCGTTAATAAAAAACGTGGCTCCCTATACAAAAACAAACCTTTTCTCACCCCTCTAGGTAGGACTGCCATTGCCTGTACCCATCTGCTTTCAACTCTATTCTATGCCTCACCAATACTCACTAACTTGAACAAAACTGATCTCCGCAAACTCTCTAGCTGCTACAATCAAATTGCCAGGTTTGCCACAGAAACTCCCTACAGGACACACCATTGTCAAAACCTAAACTTCTTAGGATGGCTAGAACTCCCCAGGCTTATTCAGTATAATCAGCTTACTGTAGCATTCAAGGTTATTAACCATCCAGAAAAAACGCCCTCCCTTAAAACATTATCCATCCCTACAAAAACGCTAGGCCACTTCGTTCCACTACAAAACTTTTGGTTCAATCTGTTAAAGCTAACAACCTATCTGGAGAATCTTTGCAAATTCAGTAGGCAAAACCTGGAATTCGCTTCCATCTCACCTTACTCTGAACCCTCCCTTAATCAGTTCAAAAAAAAAATCTAACCCAGTATTTTAAAACTCACTGGTTATGTCCTTGCTCTAACCCTGACAAATGCCTCATCTACTTCCATATCCCTGCAATTTTTATTCACAGCGATTTACTTCTTACACTAAAAGGTTTGAAAAGAGAAACTATAACATGTTTGCAGATGCTCTGTATATACCTGCACCTATAGGTTTGATAAGAGAAACTGTAACATATTTGTATATATTTCTGAATATAAACTATATTCTTCTTAGGCTTGAAATGTGAGACTGTAACTTGTATGTTAATACAGTATGTTTGTGCATATACTGTAACTTGCTTATCTTTATCTGTTTGTAAGTTTGGAGCTTTTCTCCCCGGGCCTCCACTGAAAATGGACATGTATCCAGTCGGACTATCCCGGTCAACAAATGTAAAATAAAAAATAAATGAGGTTTAACAGGAGATGAGTGCTAATCTGTGTACTGTGCAGATGTAGTATTGAAGTAGACACAGGAACAGCAGCTCAGGTCAGTGATACAGCCAATGCACAAGACTAGAAGAAATGCAGAAATGCCTTACTGCAAGATAAGCCCAGGAATGGAGCTTTTAGCACTGGGCAGCATGGAGACAAATTAGTATTGCAAAACAACACACCAGTGGCTGTACTGAAATGATTTAACACTCGAGTAACTGTAAAACAGTAAGCAGACTTGTTAATACAAAATACGTGTTGTTATCCTGTTCCAGTGCAAACGTTACACCATGGTTCCAGAGACAGATTTAAATTTATGATCATCTGTTTTGTCTTGAAGTAAAATAAATTAAAAATATTTATGAATCAGTCAGATGTTCATCGTGTTTCACTGTTGCAGTCATCACTGTAGGGTTCTTCCTGCTGGCAGGCAGCCCTCGGTCGGCCAGAATCCCAAAGTCTGGGTCCGGCGTCGGCTGTGAACTCACCCTCCCTGACGTCAGAGCACCAGGGGTAGAAAGCTCCCAGCCGAAGCCATGTTCTCAAGTCTTTCTTGCCACGCGGTGGAAGCAGTTCGCAAGTGCCGGTCAGCTGTCTCCTGTTATTTTTGGTGCTTCATACCGAAGACATTCTTCTTTTCAAAGCTAAGTACCCCGTTGGGGAGACTTTTTTCTTGCTCCAGACCGATGTCAGAAAAAGTTAATAATTGTATTTCATGTGGGAAGCAAATATCTCATAAGGATTTTCACTCTTACTGTATTCCTTGTCTAGGCCCTGACCACGAAGTAGCTAGTTGTCGGTTTTGTGCTAGAGTTAATCAACGTACTATTAAACGGAGATACGATTTTGCCTTTCATTACTTTGGGAGGCGATTTAATTATAACATGTCGTCGGACACGCTTCCTACTACCAGAGTTCATAAAAGGCGCAAGGATAAGGATAGGCCTCCGAGGTCCAAATCAGACGACAGTTTACAATCAGAGCCAGCTGCTGGTTCGGCCGTCGTCAGTGAGGTGCTTTCGCAGCCCCTGTCGTCAGCCATTACAGAACCACTTGCCGAAATGGACTCCCACGAGGAGCCATCTAGGCCTTCGAATACTTCAGGTGCAGGACCTTTGGATAATGCTCCCTCGGATGGGTCCGGAGCCGCTGTGCAGGTACCGGCTTCCGAGGGGGTTTTCAGGCCTACGCAGCTTCAGTTAAAGGCAAAGACAAAGGCAAAGACTCCTTCTAAAACAAAGACTCAAGCCCAGGCCTCCTCTGATCCGGGACCTAAATCTCAAAGACACATGCTTAAAATGGTGGAGGACTTGTTAACTATGATTAGGGGTTCACATCCCCCTCCTGACAAAAGGCCAAGACAGGAATTGGATTATGAATCCTCTGATCAGGCATCTACCTCTTCAGTGTCTTCCTCTGAACAGGATTATACTTTCCCTCCTTATGAGGATTCTGATGCTGAGGAATCCATCCCTTCAGCTTCTCCTCCTGAGGATTATTCTTTTGGGGAAACTTTACATGACATGAGGGAACATTTTCACTGGGAAGGGCAGGAGTACACTGAATCTAAGAGAAGGCTTAGGGATTTCCTTCTTCTTCCCCAACACAGACCCCTGGCTATTCCTCCCATTTTGGATATTGTGGATGATGTCTTTTCTGAGTCTAATTTAACTCCTGACTCCTTTCCTCCGGCCCCTGCTAAACCTGATAGATATTACAGAGTCCCTGACTCCCACCAGTTTCTTTATAAAAATCCTACTGCTGATCCAGAAACCATTTCTCAGGGTCCTAAGGGTGTTAAGGCCGCCACTGCTAAGAACCCTATTCCGTCAGATAAGGATTCTAGAGCTTTGGAGAGATGGGGCAAAAAAGTGTACACTTCTGCTGCTTTATTTATTAGGGCTTTAAATTGTCAATTTCATATGTTGAAATATCAGCAATACCTTTTGTCTGTTATGAAACAAAAAATGAGTACCATTTCTGCATGTGCAGACAATAAGGAATTACATGATTTGATGCGTGCTACTGAACAGGTGGGAAAACATACCTTACACTGTTGTTTTGATGCTTTGGAGGCCTCTTGCAGGGCGGCTGCCACTGGCTCGGTCATTAGAAGGCATGCTTGGTTAAAGGAACAAAATTTGCCTGATCAAGTGAAAGCAAAGTTACTGGATGCTCCTGTTCAACATAATGTTTTGTTTGGGTCTAAGGCTGAAGAGGTTATAAAGAAAATGGAGGACAAGGCAAAATCCATGCAAACGGTTAAGGATTTCTTCCAAGTTCAGCCTCTTAGATTTAGCAGAAATTGGCCAGCTAAAAATTGGTCCTTTCCCAGCTCGGACAGGCCTCAGAGGGGTAGATATAGGCGCCCCAGAGGGAGGGCCCAAGCACAGACCTGTTATAGACCTAGACAGTGGAGTGCTTCCACCCCCAGGGGTGGAGAAGATAGGTCTCAACCTTACAGGAAACAGACTCAATGACTCCTCCTACATGGCTCCAGGAACCTCTCTCCTGGAAGCTCCTCTGGGAGGAAAACTTTCTCTTTTTCACCGAAATTGGACTTACATAACCCAAGACAAGTGGGTTCTGGATGTAGTTTTAAGAGGTTACAAATTCCACTTTCACACCTTACCAAAACCAAACAGATGGCCAGACCTACCAAAAACTCAATGGGCAGAGGCGTTAAAACAGGTGAGGTCCCTCATGGCTATGAGGGCCATAGAACTGGTTCCAAATTCATAGAAGGGACAAGGCTTTTATTCAAGACTCTTTCTAGTTTCCAGAAAGCAAAATACTTGGAGACCCATCCTGGATCTGTCAGTCTTAAATACTTTCTTGGATATACCAAAGTTCAAGGTGCTTACTCTGCAGCAGCTCCTGCCAATGTTGAACAAAAATGCATGGATGGTGACATTGGATTTAAAGGAGGCTTACCTACACATTCCTATCAGACAGGAGTGCATAAGATACCTCAGGTTCAACGCAGGCTCGAAACATTACCAATTCTCTGCGTGCCCTTTGGCTTGTCTACTGCGCCCAGGGTCTTTACCAAGTGCCTGGCACCAGTAGTAGCTTACTGCAGACTCAAGGGAATTCAGTTTTACCCTTATCTGGACGACTGCCTTATTCAAGCAGACAGCAAGGACAATGTGAGAGTGTTCAATCTCGCCGTTTGTTCTTACACATGGGTTCGGAGCCGATCCTCGGCTCCATGTCGGCCGCTTGGCAAAGCTCTGCATCGAGAAGAAGCTCGAGACCAACCTATCTTCCCACAATTCCCCTCTGCCTTTACCTCAGATCTAGTTTGCCGCTGCAACGTTCGCATCATTTTTGATGAGCTTGGACCACCTGACAGATAAGATTACTTCTATCTAACATTTTTAGATAATTTTTCTTCTAGTTTACCTTTAAGTTTTGTGTGTGTGTGTGTGTAGTGAGTCGAGGGCTTTCTTCGAGTACGTATATATTTTTTTATATATATATATATATATATATATATATATATATATAATACGTTAGTTCCCTCGGGGCCTACCCCACCCTCTAAACTTATAAAACTTATAAGACTTATATAAGTTATAAAACTACTACTGGATTTGACAAACTACCGGATTTGACTGAATTTACTGGCTTTGACATTATTATTGGCTGTTACTGTTCAAGACTGTGTACTGTATAGTCTTACTGGATTTGACTTTATTGTTATTATGTCTGAGAAAGCTAAGTCAGGCTTCAAACGGTGCCAATGTGGACAGAAAATGTCTGTCACAGACAACCATAGTTCCTGCGTCTACTGTCTTGGCCCTCTCCATCTGCAAGAAGACTGCTCCATTTGTCATTCTTTCAGTGGAAGGGTCATGACAGATAGACGCAGGAAACTCATGGATAGAGGCCTTTTGAAGCCTGCATTCCAAGAGGCTCTGGATGCATCGGACCAGACATCTAAATCCTCGAAGGAATCGAAGACGTCGGAGCCCATGTCATCAGCTCCGAGCTCTTCATTTAAAGTTCGCTCACCGGTTCCACAGACCTCGGGGCCAAGTGTTGAACTTTTGTCTGTTACCAAGCCTCGAGTCTTGGAACCGGTGACGGAGCTTCCACCTCCTGTGCTCTTGAGGTCGGCTCCGTCTTCGATTCCTTCGACGCGTTCTTCTAGGCCCCTCTCCGACACCGATGTAGACCGCGTGGTGCAGAAATTAATGGAGAATATGGCCTTGTCCAAACTCATCTCAGTCTCTTCCCAGTTGGTGTCGAGACTCGAAGGCCTTCCCTTATCTCCATCTGTTCCTCCTCCGAGACCTCTTCAGTCTTTGGAGCCGGGAGAGGCTGATCTGATGATCGTGGAGCCCTCGGTGCCGGAACCGTCCTTCTCTCGGTCGGCACTGTTCACCTCGACTCCGACGGACCCATTACCGGAATCGCGGAGCCGAAGATCCATCCTTGGTTCGGGGACCGAGAGTCGGACCGATGTTTCGGTTCCGACTCTCCCTCTCAGTGCCTCGGCTCGGATCGACTCTGCTCCGTCCTCGGGGTCGATGCCCTCGGTCCCCGTCTCAGGGATCCCTCCGCTTTCTTCGGATCCGAGGGATTCCTCGACTCGGGACCCGGGGGCCTTCGACCTCATGAGGAAGGTGTTGTCGACTCAGACAACCACTTCAGCAGAAACAGCTTCTCCTTCCCATAAGGGTCCGTTATCCTCCTCTGCACCCATGGCTACGTCAAAGCATCGAGCACCGGTGTCTCAGCCACCCCCAGAGGGAGCCCCCTCTTCCTCGGAGGCTTCATCGGATGCCCCCCCCCCGAGGAAGTTCCGAGGAAAAGGTTGTGTAAGAGGAGACACTTGGATTCTCCACAAGAATCCTTGACATCGGGCACTGGCTTAGATGAGTCAGAAGGGTCCCCGAAATCACCCTCAGAGGATGTCTCCTTTTCTGACATCCTGGAGATCCTAAAACAGAGAGGTGATTGGCAAGCCCTACCCCTTCTGAGGATGAGTCAGTCTTGCTGAAGGCATTCGGTGCTCGCCCTTCCTCCTCCTGGGTCACTCCGCCCTTCGATGAGTTGATGGAACTGATTGCTCGAAGGGAGTGGGAGACACCTGACACAGTGGAGCCAGTCCCTAGAAAGCCTAATAAATATATTACTGCCCCTCAAGACAAGGCTTATCTCACAAAAGGAGTTCCAGTGGACGCTATGGTGGTGGCAGCGGCCACTAAAAAGGAGATGTCTGAATCTTCCTCATCTGTCCATCCGCCTAACAGAGATTCTAGGACTGTGGACAGGTATGGGAAGCGCATTTTTAGTTCAGCGGCTTTTTCCATGCGATCGCTGAACTATTTGACCCATTTCACACGGTTACAGTGGGATCTAATCAAAGAGTTGGGAGATACCCTCCAGGGTACTACAGATGCTGCTGTCTCAGAGAAAGTTACAGCACAACTCAATACCCTTACATCTATTGTGAACTCGTCCATGAGGCTCATTTCATATGCAGCCGAAGGATCGAGTAGGGCTGCGGCTTCAGCGATTGCTCTTCGTAGACAATCCTGGATGCACTTATGTTCCTTTGCGGAAGCCTTCAAGTCTTCCTTTACTAACGCCCCATTTGACGGTGCCACTCTCTTTGGCCCAAAAGTAAAGGAGACCCTTACCCGGTGTGAGCAAGAGGGAAAGACTCTGTCTACTGTCGGAGTCCGTTTTTCCACCCCATCCAGACCGTACCCCAAAGGGCAACGTGGTGGAAAAATGTGGTTTCGAAAACCCCAAGGCTCTTTCCCAGGCACACAGGGTGATGCCCCCTCTAGAGGCAGAGGGGGGGGCAGAGGTGGAAGACGTCGCCCTGGCGGCAGAGGGGGTCTGCAAAACCAAGGTGACAGGGATACACTCCCCAGGAAATCTTTCCAGCACTCCTGAGAGGAGGCCCGACTGTCCTGCTCTGGAGGCAGTCGGGGGTCGCTTAGCTTTATACCCTCAGGCCTGGCAAAGTCTTACATCAGACAATTGGGTAAAAAGCATTGTTACCAGAGGTTACAGAATTCCGTTCCTATCACCCCCATTTCCGCAGAAAAGACTCCCAGATGTACCGCCCCATCTGCGAGACCCTGCAGCTATAGAAATTTCAAAGCTGCTAGAAAAAAGAGTCATCCAACCAGTCCCGGCGGACCAAAGAGGATTCGGAACTTACTCAAGGTTCTTTTTAGTTCCAAAAAAGACAGGGGACTGGAGGCCAATTCTGGACCTAAGCAAACTCAATACCATCGTCAAGAAAGAAAAGTTCCGGATGGTCACGCTTCAATCGATCCTTCCATTCTTACAGAAGGATGACTGGATGTGCTCAATAGATCTAAAGGACACGTACTACCACATCAAAATGGGCAGGGCGTCCAGGGATCACTTGCGCTTCCGGCTGGGAGCCAGTCACTTTCAGTTTCGAGCCCTGCCCTTTGGTCTGACCTCAGCCCCCAGGGTCTTCACCAAATGTATGGCAGTGGTAGCGTCTCACTTGAGACGCCTAGGATTCCAGGTGTTTCCGTATCTGGACGACTGGCTCCTTACTGCCACCACTGAGCGTCGACTGATTCAGGCCAGGGATTACACACTAGAACTCTGTGTTCATCTCGGAATTTCCGTAAATTTCGAAAAATCTGTATTACAGCCATCACAGCATATCTCATTCATAGGAGCAGAATTGGATACTCGTTGCTTAATTCTAAGGCTTCCTCCAGAAAGAATAGCCTCTCTACAAAATCATATATCTCTTCTCCTGTTGTCCAAAAAATCCCCGGCAAAACTGGTTCTGAGAGTTTTGGGTCTCATGGCAGCTTCCCTCATTGCGATACCCTTGGGAAGACTGCACATGAGAGTTCTTCAATGGCTGCTATTTGCACAATGGTCATTCCAACAGTTACCCCTGACACACGAAATTCACATCACGAACATCTGCAAATCGCACCTGTCTTGGTGGCTTCAGACTTGCAATCTCTCCGGCGGCCGACCATTTGTGCTACCCACTCCGACAGCTACGGTGACCACAGACGCTTCCCTGATAGGGTGGGGGGGGGGCATCTTTCAGGGACAGACAGTCCAAGACGAATGGACCAATTTAGAGTACAATCTGCACATCAATGTTCTGGAGATGAGGGCAGTGTTTCTAGCATTGCAACACTTTTCTCCCCTTCTGCCTCTAGGGACCATTGCAGTTCAGTCGGACAACATGTCCGTAGTCTGGTACATAAACAAACAAGGGGGAACCAAATCTTATCAACTATGCAGAGAGGCCATGAGAATTTGGCAATGGGCAGAGTCCACGGGTCGCTTTCTGATAGCAACGCACATCCCGGGGTTATCCAACGTCATAGCGGACAGGTTGAGCAGAGCCATCCTGTTACCTCACGAGTGGTCCCTCAAACGAACAATTGCGGACAAGATATTTCACAAGTGGGGCCAGCCTTGCTGCGATCTGTTTGCGTCTCCAATGAACGCCAAATGCAGAAGCTACTTTGCCCTATTACCCCCTCCAGGGGAAGTTCCCCAGGGACGCTCTGATTCACGATTGGCCCCCTGGCCTCCTGTACGCCTTCCCTCCTATACCTCTGATTGCAAAATTTCTACAGAAAGCCAACAACCTGGAGAGGACAATAATCCTCATTGCCCCATTCTGGCCTCGTCAAATTTGGTTTCCTTTTCTTCAAGCACACCAAATTCGGGAACCCTGGATCCTGGACCCGGAGCCGGATCTACTGACCCACTCGTCAGTGGCTTCCCACCCGTCGCTTCTCTCCCTCAGACTAGCAGCTTGGCTGCTCCACTTCCCTTCTTAGCCAGGTCTGATCTTCTTTCCCCTGCAGTTCGAAATATTCTAGTGGCGTCTCATAAAGCTTCCACTACAAAAATTTACACTAGTAAGTGGAAGCGTTTTGTACACTGGGCAACTACACAACATTTGGATCCCGTAATAGCCCCACTGAACAGAGTCTTGGAGTTTCTATCCGTACTATTTCACCAAGGAGCTTCTCCTGCCACTTTGAGAGTTCAATTGGCTGCCATTTCAAACTTTCATGTGGGAGAAAATGGGGCGCCTATTATGGCTCATAGACTTTGTAAGGCCTTTCTAAAAGGGTCTTTCCATATCAGGCCACCAGTCAGGGTTCCTACATCACCATGGAATTTGAACCTCCTATTATCACAGCTAATGCTACCACCCTTTGAACCAGCCTCTTCCTGTTCTTTGAAGTTTTTGTCATGGAAAACCCTCTTTCTGGTAGCTATCACATCAGCCAGATGGGTATCAGAACTTCAAGCTCTTTCCATTAAACACCCATATTTGATCTTTCACCCTGATAGGGTATCTCTTCGCACTAATCCATCCTTTCTTCCCAAAGTTTGTTCCGTCAATAACATTAATCAGTCCATTGAGCTCCCCACATTTTTCAAGAACCATTCCAATAAGTTGGAATATATGTTACACAAGTTGGATGTTCATAGACAACTCAGATTTTACTTGGATAGAACAAAGGATCACAGAAAAACAGATCAGCTCTTTATAGCTTTTGCGGACAGCAGAAAGGGCATGGCAGTGACGAAGCGAACCCTTTCCAAATGGCTATCCGATTGTATTATTTTTGTTTATACTGCTTCTGAGCAGAGCTTACCTGTCAAACCCAAAGGACATTCCACTAGATCAATATCTACATCCCTGGCTCATGCGGCCCGCCTACCATTGGACACTATTTGTGTGGCTGCCACTTGGTCTAAACCACATACATTCATTACTCATTACAAAGTGGATAGGGTTTCCAGGGACAGGGCAACCTTTGGTTCCACTGTGCTCAGGAACATTCTTCCGTGAGTTTCTCAGGATCACGGAGCTAGGGACGCTACCCATGTGTAAGAACAAACGGCGAGATTGAACACTCTCACATATAGAAGTTATGTCCTTACCATAACGTTCCATGTGGAATGTTCACCTCGCCTTTGTTCTTACATTCCCACCCTCCCACCCTCAGGAAGAACGTCCAGTTTAGGTGTCTGGTTTGGTTCTCCCGCTTCTGTTTCTCTCAGTTGTTACGGCTGTTTTTTCAGCTATGCCTTAGCATGTATGTTGTATGTTCACTCCCATTGGGGTCTGGTTTGTTTGCAAACTAGATCTGAGGTAAAGGCAGAGGGGAATTGTGGGAGATAGGTTGGTCTCGAGCTTCTTCGCGTTGCAGAGCTTTGCCAAGCGGCCGACACGGAGCCGAGGATCGGCTCTGAACCCATGTGTAAGAACAAAGGCGAGATGAACACTCCACATGGAACGTTATGGTAAGGACATAACTTCTATTTTTACTCCAGCACCTGGAATTTGTTCAGAATCTACTCAAGTACCTGGGATTCACTGTGAACGTAAAAAAGTCAAATTTGACACCCACTCAACAGATAACTTTCCTGGGTGCTCTTTTAAACACAACAACCCAGATGGCATTCCTGACATCAGAAAAACTACTACAGCTGGCTTCATCTTTCAAAAGCCTGGCGTTGATGTCTCAGCTAACTGCAAGGAAATTCCTGCAGGCTGTGGGTTACATGGCTTCCTGCATCCTACTCATACCATATGCAAGACTGCATATGAGGAAGATACAATGGTACCTAAAAAGCGTATGGTCCTAGCATTGTCACAATCTGGAAACGGTGATTGCTGTCTTGCCTTGCCTGCAAAAGGAATTCCATTGGTGGGCCATGGTGTGTCTTCAAAACAAAGGGAAAGCCTTCAGTCTACCTCCGGCCTACCAAGTGATAACCACGGACGCCTCGGATTATGCATGGGGAGCCCACTTGCAGGGGAAAGGCCTGCAAGGTTTTTGGACAGAGAATCAGAAGCATCTACATATCAATTTAAAAGAGATGTTAGCTGTGCATTATGCCCTCTTGGCTTTCAGGGATCTTTTACAGCCAGGGCAGCTACTGATATGGACAGACAACACCACAGTAATGTGGTACATAAACAAGCAAGGGGGTTCTCACTCCTACCCCCTTTGCAGACTAGCCATGACTCTATGGAACACAGCACTAGCTTGCAAAGTGGACCTACAAGCTCAATTCCTGCCAGGGAAACAAAACACTCTGGCAGACAGCCTGAGCAGGAACCTGTCAGACCCACATGAGTGGATGCTAGACACCCAAATATTCAAGATGATTACAGAAGCCTGGGGCTGCCTGGACATAGATCTATTTGCATCTCCCCACAACTACCAGTTACAGACTTTTTGCACAAGGACATATCACAAGCTAGCATGGAAAGTGGATGCTCTCTCATTCAAGTTGGAGGAACCTGTCGGGGTATGCCTTTCCACCACTACCTCTTCTACCAAGGGTGTTATTAAAAGTAAAACAGGACAAACCAAAGATGATCTTACTAGCCCCAAATTGGCCTCGACAATTTTGGTACTCAACGCTGATAAATCTATCCCAGGAACCTCCTTGGATTCTACCTCAGATTCCAAATCTTTTGTCTCAACACCACAGCCAGGTCCTGCACTCTCATATCAAAACTCTCAGCCTGGCGTATTCAGGGTCTATGATTAATCCTACACTTTCCAAACAGGTCATGGATGTTATCTTAGAAGCCAGAAGGCCTAGCACTAGGAAATCTTATGAAGGTAAATGGAAGAGATTTTGCACCTGGATGCGTGCTCAGGAGTCCGATCCTCACATTCCAAATATTCCATTGATTCTACATTACCTAACAGATATGTTGCATAAGGGTTTATCTTTTTCCTCTGTAAAAATACATGCCTCAGCTATCTCTGCACATTATAATACAGACCCTCCATTTTTTTCACATCCACTTCTGAAACAATATCTCAGAGGAGCAAAGAATTTAAGGCCCCTAGGACACCACCCATTCCTGCCTGGGACCTCAATTATGTCCTGGAAAAACTTACTCTGCCTCCTTTTGAGCCTGCTGCCACATCTGATATAAAGTATTTATCATGGAAGACTGTTATCCTACTGGCTTTAACTTCAGCCAGGAGAGTCTCGGAGTTACAAGTGCTCATGGCTGTGGAACCTTACATTATTTTTCATCAAGACAGGGTTTCTTTGAGGACTAACCCTACTTTCATGCCTAAAGTGGTTTCTAAAGTGGCTTTAAACCAAACTATTCACCTGCCAACCTTTTTCCCTAATCCACAAAATAAGGGGGAGAAGATCTTGCATTCTTTGGACTTGCACAGGCAGCTTCGCTTTTACCTGGACAGAACCAAGGCTATCAGAAAAACAGAACAACTGTTTGTTTCTTATGCAGCAAATACCCAAGGCAAAGCTATTTCAAAACAGACCATTTCTAAATGGATTGCTCATGGAATCAGATTTTGTTGCTCTCATCATGGAAAGCAAATCCCAGGAAAAGTTAGGACTCACTCTACCAGAGCTGCTGCTACTTCAGCTGCCTTTCTCAGGGGAGTACCTACCAAAGATATTTTGGAAGCTGCAACTTGGAGTTCGGTGCATACTTTCTCTAAGCACTATAATCTCCCTCTTTATTCTACGTCTAGGGCAGGCTTTGCTTCTGCAGTCTTGCAAGGCCTTCTAGCCGCCCCTTCTACTCAATAACCACCACCCTTTATCTCAGCTTTGGGATTCAACCCTACAGTGATGACTGCAACAGTGAAACACGATGAACATAGTACAGTTGTGTACACTTACCGTAAATGTAGATGTTCGAGTGTCTTCACTGTTGCAGTCTGGGTTACCTACCCTCCTATCCCCTCTTATACTTTTATTGGTATGATTTCCTACTTCACCCTTCTTCTGAGGTGTATTTGCTACAGGTTATGGGGTTTGTTGTATGTTACATTTTTGTTTTATATTTAGCCTTCACTTTTGGGCACCTGACATCTGGGGCAAGAAAAACTGGAGAACATGGCGTCGGCTGGGAGCTTTGTACCCCTGGCGCTCTGACGTCAGGGAGGGTGAGTACACAGCCGACGCCGGACCCAGACTTTGGGATTTTGGCCGACCGAGGGCTGCCTGCCGGCAGGAAGAACCCTACAGTGATGACTGCAACAGTGAAGACACTCAAACATCTACATTTATGGTAAGTGTACACAACTGTACTTTATCAGTGTTGTTAAATGATTTACCTTTATATAAAACCACAGCATGTCTAGAATCTTGCGTAGTGAAGAAATCAGTAATTTTCCCTCAATATGAGTGTTGGATAGATTTAAGGAGACAAAGAAGTTATATGATACCCATGGCCATATTAGCCTTTAGGCTATTGCATTTTAATAGTGTGAATCATTTTTTTCAATAAATTACAATTCTAAGAAACAATCACATTAGTCTTCTAGCTGTTTTTTTCTGATTAGCAGTTTACCTCATATTGAGTCAGTACTACTTTTATATACCAGATTCAGTTACAGAAAGAGAGAGAGCTCATGATGGCTGAATAAGTATTACAAAGGTACTGAAACAGAAGGCATGCTTCAAGAAAATGGTTACAGACTCTGTGACATAGAATTTGTTTCTGTCAGTATCATAACTCAGTACCACAGCATCCATTTAGCAGAGGCCTGCTTTTAAGGGAAATGCCCTGCCTTTCTAAATGGAAAGAGAGAACTGGAAGGAAAGAAAAGGGAGAAGGAAACCACATCCAACAGGCATCTTTGTGAGATGTAAACATCTACACTGCTTGTGGCTGGATCTGTGGTCCTAGGATTGAACTAATGGGTCACTTCAGGACACATCAGGGAGGCATAGCAGACCTCATTCTTGGAACTGTTGGACTGAGGTACTACGGTTGTGGTTAGTATAAGTTGGACATGCTGTCCTTTTTTTCATGTATTTATGATAAATATCTGTGCTACATAATGGTTTATAATGAAAAAAAATTAATTTAATGTCTGCAGTTACCTCTGATATAGTACCACTAATGAGGTTATCACAGGCAGCAAATCAACATATATTATATTAAGCACCAGTTGCTGTTTTTTATGCTACATTAAAAAAATTGAAAAACTGTATCTGTAGAAAATTGTTTTCCCCTAGTAAAACCATCAAAAAGATGCATGTAAATAAAGCATCAGCCATTTTTGCAGGTTGTTGACTGAATAACCTGTACTTTTGGAGTTTATTAGTATCTCTTTTTGTTTTGGATTTATTTGTATTGGTTTGTGTAAAACTGCATTTTGTTGCCCCCTTACAGAAGACTGTTGGCTTTCTATTTAAAAGTTTTGGAAAGAAATTTCAAGGTTGATGGACATATGATATGATGGTGGCAGTCTGCTTGAAGATGCACAATTTATTCTAAATAAAGTTAAAAAGGGTAACTTTCATCTCCTCATTTATCAACAGGGAAGTCATATTTTTAGACGGTGTTCCAAAGACCAAATTACCACCATAGCAGTTACAAACAAATGCAATTGGAGGGTCATGCTGCTCAACGCTATAAGTCTAAATCTCAAAAATGCACTCGCTCGAAGCACTCCTTAAAATGGAGAACATTGACATTTGTGCTGTAACAGAGACCTGGTTCAAGGCAGCAGAAAGCACCCCTGCACTACCAGGCTATAACTCATTCCACACCTTTCGGCCCCAGAACTTGGACCAAAGCTCCAAAGGCAGTGGTGTTTCCATATTCATAAAGGATGCACACACCTCCAGACTGGTAGCCCAACATAACGCATCAGAGATACTTCAGGTGCAGCTAACATTGGGTAAGACAGCGATTCAGGTCGTAGCCTATTACAGGTCCCAACCATGTCCCAAGACTCACATTCCACTTTCCTAAGCACCCTGGAGAATGTTAGGGTCGAACCGAACACTCTCATACTGGGCGACTTCAACTACCCAGCCTCAACTCAGGCTTTGTCCCTACTTAATGGTGCATTCTTACAGTCATCCCTCTTCACAAAGGAAGAGCAACTACAGATCCTGGGAACTATCACCCCATTAGCCTGACAAGTCTGATATGCAAAGCTATGGAATGCATCATCACGGATCTAATAATAAAGAAGTATACAGGGAATCTCCAAACCCTGGATCTCACACAGTTTGGTTTTGTGAAGGATAGATCGTGCCTGCTCAACTTGTCGACTTCTTTGAGTCAGTCACCAGAGCTGTAGATGAAGGCAACGTGGTTCATACAGCTTAACTTGATGTGGCCAAGGCCTTTGATACCATTTCCCACTCAGGAATCAGAAAAGCTCACTAAGCTAGGCATTGACCCCTACATCACTAGGTGGGTTGCATACTGGCCCACAGAAACCACAGTGTGAAAGTAGCTGACTCCAAGTCAGACTGCTGACCAGTCACGAGTGGAGTCTCACAGGGATTGGTCCTGGGTCCTCTCCTGTTTGGTATCTACTTCTCAGAAATCCAGGACAATACAAAGGGACTCTGGCTGACAAAGTTTGCAGACGATTGCAAGTTGGGAGCCATTATTAACTCCCCAAGTGATGTTGACATCCTACAGAAAGGCCTCACTGAGATCAACGACTGGTGTCAGAACCACGGCTGTAACCTCAATGCCAAAAAATGTGTTATCCCCTTTGGGAAAAACCCAGTTCCCATAAATTACCACATCGATGGTAGTCCACTGAACACAGAAGCCATTACAAGAGATTTGGGAACATAGGTTGACAGCAATCTCTCTTTTGGCCACCACATTGTCACTGTGGTCAGAAAGTCCTTCTGTGTGGCACTTCTCATTACTAAGGGTTTTGCATCCAGGAAGAAAGAAGTCATTGTCTCCCTCTACTCTTCCCACATTAGGCCAGTCATTGAGTATAATGCCTTATTTGGCATGTACCGTACTAGACACCTGCAACAACTGGAGAGGCTGCAAAAGTACCTCACAAAGAGGATCATATGCCTTAAACACTTGTCCTATGTGGACAGACTCAAAAAAACTCCAACTATTCCCTGCCTCATTTCGCCTACTTAGAGGCGTTCTCTGCTTGACTTACAAAGCCATGTCTGACCCAGCTCTGTTAGAAGTGCTACATCTAAAAAAGTCCCATTGCCTCCGCACCACATGCTCCAGAGACCTCAACCTCGTTACCACAATCAACAGAACGTACTGGAGTGACAGGTTCATAACCCAGAGACTGCCCATGCTATGGAATAGACTTCCCATACATGTCAAACAGAGCACCTCACTGGCCCTCTTCAAGAGAAATCTTGAGGAGTGGATGGGAAATAGAAATTTCACCCCAAGGATCACTCCAGTGGCTCTACTTGACAGAGGCACTGGGAACTAAGGTCAGGTGGCACAATGCCGGGGTAATCCTATGGGCTAGGCTTGTAAAGGCTCCAGGGCCATTAGGCTAGTACACACCTATGAACCTATATCATGCCAAGGACTTGGGTTAACAGTGATTTAGTTGCTGTGCAGCATATAATAATAATAATAGTAATAATAATAATAATAGCAGCAAGATTTTTACTGATCAAGAAAAGGAAGACTGTTTTTATTATTATTATTATTATTATTATTATTATTATTATTATTAGACTGATGTGAAAAGTTACAGGACATTCTTTAGATTTGAAATGAACAGGACTACAAGTGAGTTTTTAACTATGGTTATAATGCATAGCATATTTCAAATGTTAACAGGAGGGCTCACAAGTATTAAGGTGAGGAATTGGCTATGTGTATGGAAAAATAGAAATAAATATACTGGCACAGGATATATAGTGCCTGCAATTCAGTAAATGTCATACCTGTATCTGAATGCACATTTATGCATGTTACATTGGTAAACAGTATGTATATTTAGCAAGCACAAGCTTGAGCATACAGAGTTATATTAGAAATGCTATTCCAATGAATGCATTGAGGTGCTCTGGTTTCCTTCCACATTCCAAGGACATGCAGTAGATGGATTTTGACACTAAATTGGCCATAGGTGCGAGTGTGGATGCAAGTGTATGGTATGGAACTACTGTGTACCTTACCTGTAGATTGTCACTGTTGAAGTCACACTCTGACCCCATGTGCAAAAATGGGAAAAAGGTTGTGAATGGATTGGTAGATAACCACACTGACAGCAAATGCAGTTTTGCTTTTGACACCACCGCATTAATCTGCTTTGGGTGTAAATATGAGTGGTAAAGTATTACATTGAAAGTTAATGTAACAGCACTGCTTAAAAGAAGTCATTGGCTTTTTTCTCAGTGATGGAGTCTCATTTAGATCCAGTATGAGGCTGAGGCCAGTCAAAAAAAATTGTGATAGTGTTGTCACCTCACAGCAAGAGGTTCCACGGTTCAGTTCTTGGCTGGGGTACCTTCTCTTTGGAGGCTGCATATCCTTCCTGTGTTTGCGTGGGTTTCCTCCAAGCCCTTTGGCTTCCTCCCCCATTCCAAAGACATGCAGTAGGTGTATTGGACACTCTAAATTAGCTATAGGCATGTGTGGTGTGGAAGAACTACCAAGGTAGGGCTAGCCAGTCAGTGGTGTAAACCTTGGCTCTAGATGATTGTCATTGTTGAAATGACACCCCAACTTCATATGCAAAAATGGGAAAAAAATGGTTGTGGATGGATTGATGGATGGATTTTTTTTTTAATAGCAAAAAGCAAATGTGGGCTACATAACAATGGCTCTACACTGCACTTTAGAATTTTTGATGTGATGAATGAAGTGTCTGAAAGTGTTTATAATTTTGTTTTTATTATTTTAATAAGTTGTCTTCCTCTGCAGCACAGTATTGCCAGTTTTAGATATCTTCTATATTGCTCCCTGCTGTTAATTTTCACAAGTCATTTAATTTTTGTCACATAAGCTTGTGTAGAAATGAGACATGTTCAAGCACAAATGTAAGTAGGCTGGAGTAATTGTTGGATGTGGTTTATGAGAGTCTTTGTCATTATGAAATTAGCCAGCTTTGTGGTGCAGTGCGGACAAAGTCCTGACTGTGCCACAGATAACAGTTTGACTGTTGTTCTGGGTAAATGAGAAATCTGGGGGAAGGTGGAATTGATGGGGAGGGGAAAGCAGCTTGGTTAATTGCAGTGCTGGCACCCACTAAAAACAGGATATCTTGGCACAGGCATCATGAGGGCCTGGACATGGGCAGCCACCAAGCAGCATGATGGCACACGAAAGCATACACAGAAGCATGCATGTGTCTGTGGTCCAGCGGTACAGAATGCTGCTGTTAAGTTGCCACAAAGATGGAGATTGGAAGCCTGTGAAAAGCTCTAAAGGCTGCTCGCGTGATTGGTATTCTCACCCACAAAGACAAGAATGGGATGGTTAGATCAAGGGAAATATTATGGCTGATAAACAACAAGGAAGAAAAGAATTAGAAAAAATGTGAGGTCAGATGGAATTGCTGAAACTCGTGCATTACTGGAAAAAAAAGCTTCTTCCATTCACATGCTGCAGCATTCTGTTCTCCCCTCCATATATGCCCATTGCTTAGAATCACTTAAATTTAGACTACTCTGCTTTTAAGATGGCACAGTGCTCATATGATTCATTCCAGACATAATGTTCTGTGTAGAAAAACTTTGGCAAATGATTAAGCATCTGTGTTATCTTGAGTCATCAGGTTAGTAATTGCTTGTTCACCATGTCTTATTACAATTTTTTGTGATGGCACAAGTCATCAAACCACTGACGAACATTAGCCTAGAGTTAATCGGGCCTGCCAATGTCATTCCCCTCTAACTAGCCAGCCTGTGTGAGGGAGCTTGCTCATTTGCTCCTGAAGGGAGTGAGGGGCAGTAGCTACTGTCAGGAATGTGGGGAAGTGGATTTTGCTCACTTCTATTCATGATGTCTAAGAAATCTGTGTCTGTGTGTTTGCATGTGCATGTCTGTGTGTTGAGTTGAGGTTTAGATTTAAGCAACGCCTTTCTTCAAATCAGTTACATAACATTTTGTGTGGCCGAACTTTAATCCCTAATTATACTACTCCCTAAAAGCTTGGATGTACATTATTAGCATCTAAAAGCTGCTCAGGGTGTTTTTCTTTCTTTTTCTTTAAAATTGCCCCCAACCCCCCCCCCCCCCCCCCCCCCGGGGTTGGGGCTCTTTCAGTACAAGCTTTTTCAAGTGCATTGTCACCTCTCCCATGTTCTCAACCAAAGTTTTGCTTTTGGTAGCACTGATCTTCAGCCAAGCATTTTTCCCCTTCGTAGAGATGTGGTTGATGGCATCTCCCATCTAGGAGGTTCAGATTGTTATGCTTGCTTGGGCTTTGCCTTATTTGCTCTCTCTTCTGGTCACCATTAACTAGGAAACATTCTCACTGCTTCTGGTGCTGTTATTTTATTAATAGTCAGTTCTTAACATCATCAAGAGTTTTGCCTCCTTCCATTCCTTTAGAATGGGCTCAGGATTTCAGAGTTATGGCCTTCTCAGTTTGTATCACAGAGAGATTTTGTGCCCACATTTTGGGGCTGATGGCATAGATGTACATGCTGGATGGATGTATCAGCATTTGGAGTCTCCAACACTTTTTTTCTCACTGGTAGCCCTTTAAAATGCATAACTGTTTGGCCTTTCTTCCAATATGAGGTAATTACCAAAGTCTTTCCATGACAGTGGAGCTTCTTAAGCAGTGCAGCCATATTTTTTTTTCTTACTTGGATGGCTGGTTGCTGGTGTTTTACACTACTAGTCAGCAGTCAGTTTGGCTCGACCAGTCAGTTGTCAGACAGTGTCATTTGAGAAGAGGCCTCTCTAATTTTAATTTCAATGTAGGCCTTATTCAGGACATAGTTCAGTAGTGTTTCTTTCTATCTTTAGGGAGGGCTTAAGAGCTTGCGGTATGTGGCTTGTTTGGTGACATTCTGCTAACAAGTCCATATCTCCTTCTCCTGCTCCTTCTGGAGTTAATGGCAGTGATGGTGTTCACATATGCACTAATTTACTTCCATATGCAAGGCTTCTATTGGTGGTTTGCTGCCAGTGACTGCAGTCTTTTTTTCTTTCCTCCTGTATTGTTCTTCCTTCCTGCTTTAAAACCCTGCTGCCATCCTTTAGTTCAGGAGATGAATACAAGGAGATTAGTTTCTGTTTATACTTCCCTCTTTGATACATTCCCTTTTTTATACAGATCACAGGAAGGGGTGGATAACCCACTTGTCTTATGGCTTGTTCTGGCCAAAGACTATTGGAATTAAATGAAGATGTCTTTGCTTATATATCTCTTTAAGCTGAGGGTAGTGTTTTTGGGCCTGAAACTTTGGAGGCACCACTGCGGACACAATTTCCCCTGCTGAGATTGGACATTTGATACTGTAGCTAACAAAGTGTGTGGAGAGCCAATTTCCATGTGCTTTTCCACAAAATGATCCTTGTCTGAGAATAGGTAACCAGTCATGGAATATATGTGATGGCTGGCATATTCTGGAAGTAGGATATCCTATTGGGCACCACCAATTACAGTTTTAGCCTCCCTGAAAACTTTAGATTCATTAGAATGGTGTTCAGGTAGCTCACTTCTGGAGTTTACCTGTTCATGATATGGGAAATAAAGTACTGGATAAAATTCCACCTATTTTCCTGTTATTGTGCACAATGGTGAAATTCCCCTTCAGAAAGGCTAGGACTGTTTCCTTTTACCCGATGGTGGTGTGTAAAAGTCTGACTGCAGGCATCATCAGTAGGGTAAAACTAACCTGTCTCACAAAGATCTAATCCCAGTTCATGTTCCCTACGAACGTTGGCATACACCTTAACCCAGCATTTGGTTCATCCTGCAGTGCCAGTTCTGTTACCAAAGGTGGCTCACTAGGTACTTGCATTTCACTCCTGGCTCCAAGCCAGAGAGTCAGGCTTCTTACCCATTTAAAGTTTGAGAATAGGTTGAGATCGTTTTAGCCCCAAGACCTCTAATCATTCTCTTTACCAGGTAAAACTGCGTCCACCGTGCGCCAGCTATCCTGAGGGAAACTTCGGAGGGAACTAGCTACTAGATGGTTTGATTAGTCTTTTGCCCCTATACCCAGGTCGGATGACCGATTTGCCGGTCAGGACCGCTGCAGACCTCCATTACAGTTTCTTCTGACTTCTCCCCACCCAGGAATAGTTCACCATCTTTTGGGTCCCACCGTTTGGTTTTCACTGATATAGGTTTATAGGTAAATACTAGGCATTCAGTCTGCGTAGATATACATGCTGGATGGGTGTATCATCATTTGGATTTTACTATGCTTTTTTTCCACTGATAGTCCTTTTTAATACATAATGCTTTCATTTGGTTTTCTTCCACTCTGAAGTCATTAGCAAAGTGTTTCAATGACAATGGAGCATCTCAAACACTGCAGCCATATTTATTTTGCTTACTTCTATGGCTGGTTCCTGGTGTTTTACACTAAGGAATTCTTGAAGGTGGCACTAGTCAGCAGTTTGGCTTGACTGCAGTCATTTGGCAGCCATTATCATTTGAGAAGAAGTCTGTCTACTTTTAATTAATTTGTAGGCATTATTTAGGAAATAAACAGACTCACGAAAAAGAAACTGCCAAGACAAACCAGATAAAACAACAAAATCCAAGGGGAGGTCAGCAAAAAAGTCAAACCACCAGGCTCCAAGCAATAGCGTACCAAAGGTTTATTTGTCCGCTTTCATCAAACGACTTCCTCAGAATAATTTCAAAGTAAAAAATCAGGATCTTAAATACCCCAAGATAATTATACAATAAAACAATTAAATAATTAACATATCTAATAGGACAATGTTTAAAATAAAGAATCATCATACAAAAAAAGAAGCTACTTCCAGCTTGTTATTAACACACAGTTTGCGATGTTTTAAAAAACATTTAAGATTAATAAATTCATTTAAACCTGGTGTTTTATCTGATTTCAGCCTAATTTGCCAAATGGTTTCCCTCTGCTCCAAAAAATTCCTAAAATCACCTTCTCTCATATCAGTAGAACATACCTCCAGTACAGAAAAAGAAAATTTTTTAAATAATGAACAAACAATAGAATGTTTGTAAAGAGCATTTGTACAGTCTTTAGATATAATGGCATACAAATGCTCTTTAATACGTGTACTCAGATTTCTGGTGGTCATTCCTACATAAAATGCAGGACAAGCAGAACATAAAGCAATGTAGACAACTCCCTTGGTATTACAGTCTACAAAACCTGGTACCTCAAGTGTTCTATCTAAAGAGATGACAGCTATGTAAGGCCCTGTTGAAATATACCTGCAAATCTTGCACTGATGACAACAGTGCATGCCCTTCTTATTGGTAACAACTGAATTCATCATGTGACTGTTACGTTCCAAAATCTTTTTAAGGTTGTAGCTATTACGAAAAACAAATTGTGGTTTACTTCCCAGTACTTGGAAAATGTCAGAATTACCTTGAATAATTCCCCAATTTTTCTCAAGCACAGATCTAATGTGGGAACTATCACTACTCATCTCAAGGGAACAAATCAAGTTAGAGTCAACTTTGTTTGTAGACTGTTCACTAGAACGAACACTACTGCTACCAAGTGGTGTGGCTAAAATTGCCGGATAATTGCTTGTACGCTTGTTATAAATTTCATTGCCAATGTTAACCAGTATTGATTCATCATAACCTCTTTGAGAAAACAGAGCAGTTATAAACTGGAATTCTTTAATTAAATCAGAAT
Organism: Protopterus annectens; assembly: GCF_019279795.1. Taxonomy (NCBI): domain Eukaryota; kingdom Metazoa; phylum Chordata; order Ceratodontiformes; family Protopteridae; genus Protopterus; species Protopterus annectens. Next base: position 450,437,429 of record NC_056743.1, read on the forward strand.
CCCTGGTGATCATACGACAAGCCCCAATATATTGACCTCTGGGTATGTTCTTAACAGTATGTCTAGGATGGCTACTGGAAAAATGTAGGTAGCCATTAGTAAACGTTCTTTTCCGGTGAATACAACTGTGAAATCTATTATCAAAACGATCCCACCAGAAATGAATATCCAAAAAGTTGGCTCCCAAACCCACGTCACCTTTGGTGAATCTTAAATAACTGGCAAATGAGTTAACTTCTGAAATAAAAATTTCAACAGTGTTAGGGCATCCTTCAATGATGAAAATCAAATCATCAATAAATCTACAATAGAATTCAATCTTGAATTTCTTTTTTAACAAAGGAATGTATTCGAACTCCCACCACGCCATAACCAAATTGGCATAGGCAGGAGCAGCCGGAGAACCCATGGCAACACCTCTTTTTTGTTTATAGTAAGTTTTATCAAACAGAAAAAAATTGTTATATAAAATAAGTTCTAAAAACATGCAAATGGTGTTAATCATGTTAATAGAAAAACAATTCTTCTTAGACAAAAAACTCCGTACTGCATCAACACCATCATCATGTGGGATGCAGGTATATAAGGATACTACATCAATAGTAAAAATAATATGCCGTTCAGGATCAAAAACAGAGGTTTCAAAAAAATCCTTTAATTTACCTAGAAAATGCCATGAGTCCTTGACAAAAGATGACTCATTAAAAAGTAAGGAACCCAAAACTGAGTCAACAACCAGGGACACCCCCTCAGTGATGGAATGTGGTGAAGAGACAATTGGCCTGAAGGGCGGATTGTTTAAATTCTTGTGAGTTTTTGGAATCCCAAAAATCACACCAATCTTGGGCTCTAAAACAACACAAAAATCATACAATTCCAAACTAATGTCTCCTGATATAAGGGCTTCGTATAAATGAGAATATATCAAACGATAATGTTTGTGTATCTCATATAGAGTGACTCGCTCGTATTCATTAATATTATTTAAAATATCTAACATACAGGCTTTATATCTGTCTTGACTCATAATAATAATGTTAGCACCCTTGTCACTTTTCATGAATCTAAACTTATTAGTTAAGGTTTGTAATTCAAACAATGCCTTTCTCTCCTGTAATGACAAGTTATGATGAATGTGGGTTTTAGTTTTTAACAAATTGTCAACATCCTGAATACATAGCTCTTCATAAACTTTAATTGTATGGTGTAGCTTTGGGGTAAAACTAGAAGGCTTTACTAAAACTCTGTTTGTTTTGGGCAAATCATGCATCACATAAAATAAATTTAACTTCCTAGTAAATTTTTTAATGTCAATTACAGTTCTATTGTAATTTGCCCTATTACTAGGAACAAAATTCAACCCCAGTTTCAAAACTTTTAATTGAATATCCGAGAAAGCATGGTCAGTTAAGTTGATAATATTAAAAAAGTCCAAGCGTTCTACTACGCTTCGTCCCCCGAGGAGTTGGACCCCAAAAAAGTCAGACTTCGAGTTAACACTGTCTTTTTGTTGTTGTTTACCTGGTTCTTTTTTTGAAAACCAGAAGAAGAATCAGAAGAAACAACACCTGGTTTGTTCCTACAGACCTTATCTTTCTCAGTTGTGGGAGAACCAGTGATAGGTTCATGCTGATTTGTCTCGAAAACAGTACTATATGTTTGGTTACTGATAAACTGCAAGTTGTTGGCAGACAAGTCAGCCCTTAAATCAGGCATGTCAGAACCCTGATCTTTATCAAACCCTTCGTTGGATAAAACAGGTTTATTAGCACTTGTTGAAGTAAAAACAGCAGCACTGTAAGAACGTTTGTTGCTAGCATTGACACCCTGTCCTTTAGAACCATTATCTTTATGATGAATAGCAAAATGGTCATAAGCAGACTTACTTTGATAGGATGTCATGTCACGTTTCAATTTCTGTTGTTTACGAATGGTGACTTCAGCTGAATGCTGCTCAATGTCACATGTAAACTGTTTTAGCAAAACGCTAAAATTGTCTGTTGTTAATTTGCTTTTTAAATATGACTCAACATTAACTATTTCATCCTTGAGTAAATTCATTTTGTGCTTGTTGTTGTCTACTAGTAATTTAAAAAAAAACGCAAACCTGCATCGTTGAAAAAAGAAAAAAAGAAACTAAACACTGAAACATCGGATGACTGAGGTTTACCCCATTTGGGCATTTGAAAAACCTCAGTCCTTTGGGCACAATACCCAGCTCAATACAGTGCAAAAAATAACAGTTCTCCAAGTCAAGTGATTTGTACCTTTTAAGTAATCTTAATAGGTGATCTCGTTGATCGCTGAACTGTTCCTGGTGAATTTCGTTCGAATACCTTCCAGTTCCACTGAAGGGGTTCTCCACACGACTGAGTAACTGCTCCACTGTTGCACTTCCGGTGTTGCGAGTGCGAAATTGCAAACGCTGCTCCTTTGCTCTACGCTCGCTAACAATCCCTGCTGGGTTGCCCAGATCAATGACAGTGTCCATTTCTTCAAAAAGCTCAACTGGACTGGAAATACGAGTTACAGGTTCATGTTGTTCTTCACTAGCTTTCGCAACTAAAAATTTTAAAGAACTTTGGATGTCAACTAAAGTTGCCACAAGCAGGTTATTTAAATTATCCCCACCAGATGATGGTGTGGGGTGAATAGTGACATTCAATAAAGTATCATCAGCTACCTCCGCCATGGAATGGCAGGATAAATAAACAGACTCACGAAAAAGAAACTGCCAAGACAAACCAGATAAAACAACAAAATCCAAGGGGAGGTCAGCAAAAAAGTAAAACCACCAGGCTCCAAGCAATAGCGTACCAAAGGTTTATTTGTCCGCTTTCATCAAACGACTTCCTCAGAATAATTTCAAAGTAAAAAATCAGGATCTTAAATACCCAAGATAATTATACAATAAAACAATTAAATAATTAACATATCTAATAGGACAATGTTTAAAATAAAGAATCATCATACAAAATGACATCCTATCAAAGTAAGTCTGCTTATGACCATTTTGCTATTCATCATAAAGATAATGGTTCTAAAGGACAGGGTGTCAATGCTAGCAACAAACGTTCTTACAGTGCTGCTGTTTTTACTTCAACAAGTGCTAATAAACCTGTTTTATCCAACAAAAGGTTTGATAAAGATCAGGGTTCTGACATGCCTGATTTAAGGGCTGACTTGTCTGCCAACAACTTGCAGTTTATCAGTAACCAGACAAATAGTACTGTTTTCGAGACAAATCAGCATGAACCTATCACTGGTTCTCCCACAACTGAGAAAGATAAGGTATGTAGGAACAAACCAGGTGTTGTTTCTTCTGATTCTTCTTCTTCTGGTTTTTAAAAAAAGAACCAGGTAAACAACAACAAAAAGACAGTGTTAACTCGAAGTCTGACTTTTTTGGGGTCCAACTCCTCGGGGGACGAACCGTAGTAGAACGCTTGGACTTTTTTAATATTATCAACTTAACTGACCATGCTTTCTCGGATATTCAATTAAAAGTTTTGAAACTGGGGTTGAATTTTATTCCTAGTAATAGGGCAAATTACAGTAGAACTATTTACTAGGAAGTTAAATTTATTTTATGTGATGCATGATTTGCCCAAAACAAACATAGTTTTAGTAAAGCCTTCTAGTTTTACCCCAAAGCTACACCATACAATTAAAGTTTATGAAGAGCTATGTATTCAGGATGTTGACAATTTGTTAAAAACTAAAACCCACATTCATCATAACTTGTCACTACAGGAGAGAAAGGCATTGTTTGAATTACAAACCTTAACTAATAAGTTTAGATTCATGAAAAGTGACAAGGGTGCTAACATTATTATTATGAGTCAAGACAGATATAAAGCCTGTATGTTAGATATTTTAAATAATATTAATGAATACGAGCGAGTCACTCTATATGAGATACACAAACATTATCGTTTGATATATTCTCATTTATACGAAGCCCTTATGTCAGGAGACATTAGTTTGGAATTGTATGATTTTTGTGTTGTTTTAGAGCCCAAGATTGGTGTGATTTTTGGGATTCCAAAAACTCACAAGAATTTAAACAATCCGCCCTTCAGGCCAATTGTCTCTTCACCACATTCCATCACTGAAGGGGTGTCCCTGGTTGTTGACTCAGTTTTGGGTTCCTTACTTTTTAATGAGTCATCTTTTGTCAAGGACTCATGGCATTTTCTAGGTAAATTAAAGGATTTTTTTGAAACCTCTGTTTTTGATCCTGAACGGCATATTATTTTTACTATTGATGTAGTATCCTTATATACCTGCATCCCACATGATGATGGTGTTGATGCAGTACGGAGTTTTTTGTCTAAGAAGAATTGTTTTCTATTAACATGATTAACACCATTTACATGTTTTTAGAACTTATTTTATATAACAATTTTTTTCTGTTTGATAAAACTTACTATAAACAAAAAAGAGGTGTTGCCATGGGTTCTCCGGCTGCTCCTGCCTATGCCAATTTGGTTATGGCGTGGTGGGAGTTTGAATCCATTCCTTTGTTAAAAAATAAATTCAAGATTGAATTCTTTTGTAGATTTATTGATGACTTGATTTTCATCATTGAAGGTTGCCCTAACACTGTTGAAAATTTTATTTCAGAAGTTAACTCATTTGCCAGTTATTTAAGATTCACCAAAGGTGACGTGGGTTTGGGAGCCAACTTTTTGGATATTCATTTCTGGTGGGATCGTTTTGATAATAGATTTCACAGTTGTATTCACCGGAAAAGAACTTTTACTAATGGCTACCTACATTTTTCCAGTAGCCATCCTAGACATACTGTTAAGAACATACCCAGAGGTCTGATTTAATTAAAGAATTCCAGTTTATAACTGCTCTGTTTTCTCAAAGAGGTTATGATGAATCAATACTGGTTAACATTGGCAATGAAATTTATAACAAGCGTACAAGCAATTATCCGGCAATTTTAGCCACACCACTTGGTAGCAGTAGTGTTCGTTCTAGTGAACAGTCTACAAACAAAGTTGACTCTAACTTGATTTGTTCCCTTGAGATGAGTAGTGATAGTTCCCACATTAGATCTGTGCTTGAGAAAAAATGGGGAATTATTCAAGGTAATTCTGACATTTTCCAAGTACTGGGAAGTAAACCACAATTTGTTTTCGTAATAGCTACAACCTTAAAAAGATTTTGGAACGTAACAGTCACATGATGAATTCAGTTGTTACCAATAAGAAGGGCATGCACTGTTGTCATCAGTGCAAGATTTGCAGGTATATTTCAACAGGGCCTTACATAGCTGTCATCTCTTTAGATAGAACACTTGAGGTACCAGGTTTTGTAGACTGTAATACCAAGGGAGTTGTCTACATTGCTTTATGTTCTGCTTGTCCTGCATTTTATGTAGGAATGACCACCAGAAATCTGAGTACACGTATTAAAGAGCATTTGTATGCCATTAAATCTAATGACTGTACAAATGCTCTTTACAAACATTCTATTGTTTGTTCATTATTTAAAAAATTTTCTTTTTCTGTACTGGAGGTATGTTCTACTGATATGAGAGAAGGTGATTTTAGGAATTTTTTGGAGCAGAGGGAAACCATTTGGCAAATGAAAATAACCATTTGGCAAATAAAAAACATTTAAGATTAATAAATTCATTTAAACCTGGTGTTTTATCTGATTTCAGCCTAATGTTTTTTAAAACATCGCAAACTGTGTGTTAATAACAAGCTGGAGGTAGCTTCTTTTTTTGTATGATGATTCTTTATTTTAAACATTGTCCTGTTATATATGTTAATTATTTAATTGTTTTATTGTTTATTATCTTGGGTATTTAAGATCCTGATTTTTTACTTTGAAATTATTCTGAGGAAGTCGTTTGTTGTAAGCGGACAAATAAACCTTTGGTACGCTATTGCTTGGAGCCTGGTGGTTTGACTTTTTTTTGCTGACCTCCCCTTGGATTTTGTTGTTTTATCTCATTTAGGAAATGCTTCAGTAGTACATGTCTAATAACCATACAGGAACAAAGGTGAGAATCAAACCCTGTACCCAGTGCCTGTGAGGTAGACATCTTAACCATTATGCCAGCCCCCAACCTCTGGGAGTTAGAAATCTGAGTATTTTGCAGGCTGATGACTTCTTTATGAAGATCTTAGAGGTTCTGGATGCTGACAGGAGTCCCTGTGTTTGGACTACCCTCAAAAGTAAGTGGAAGAGTTTCTCCACATTTACTAGTAGATGTCCTTTTCACATGTTGTATCTTATGCATCTTTTCACTGTAGTCCTGTTTCACCTCACCATCAAGATACATGTCTTGACAATCTTGATTTACCATGACTTAGTAGAAGGCAGGAGTCTGGTCCAGCATGTATTGAATAAACAGTTTTTAAAGGGGTTCATTCATTTTTTCCCATTTCAACCATCTGCTTCAGCAGAGCTGAGTTTTGTACCTATAACATGCTCTTCCTGGCAACCATCATGTCAGCTATGAAATTTTTGAGCTCCAAGCTTCAAAGACCCTTACTTAATCTCCCACAGTCATTGCATATCTTTCTGAATGAATTCCCTTTTCATCCTTGAGATGAGGTTTGAGCTGTTCTCTAGCCAGTCTGCTCTTTTTCTGCACTTGTTCTAGGAACTTACAGATTGGGGGAGGGAATATTCTTAACATAATTGAATATTCATTGCCGGTTATGTTTCTTTTCCTGTTTGGACAGTGAACAGTTGAAGGCAGATCAACTAATTAAGAAAAATAATTATTTCTGGCAATAATAATGTTATATTTACTAAATAGATGTTCTCCATATGGTTGGATGGACGGATAGGTGTACTTATGTATTTGTTTTACTTGAAGTTATTGTTTTACTTACATATATGCATAATTTTATGACTGAGAATGCCCTACTGGTTACTGTCCATTTTCATTAAAAACCCAGGAGGAAAGGTTCTAGACATGAATGTTAAGTAAACTTAAATGTAATAAACATCACTTATAGTTATTATTCAATTAATAAACAGGCAGGATTTAATGTATGTTGAAAAATGAGGAATAATTAAAAAGGGATAATGAGAAACAGAGTTCAGAGAGGCTTAAGTAGGGAGTGCATGGTTCAGATTCGTACAGCGTACAATTAAAATAAGTATAGAAAACAAGAAAAACAAGTAATGCATACATAGGTAATCAGACTGCCAGATGAACAAAAAAAATCTAACAATTGATAATGTAAATTATTGGTTTGTGAGTATTATCAGATTAAAGGGTGGACATTGTAGTGGAATAGGTTGGAAAATTCGACCCGAAATGTACAGCTGAAAGCAGAGATGTTCTTCATCTCACATTGCTGCAGTCCTTACTTATGGGTAGTCCGCTGTCCTCGGTCGGCCCGAATACCAAAGTATTAGGCTGACGTCGGTCATGGGCACTCAGAACTGACATCAGAGCGTCAGGGTATAAAAGCGCATGACCGACGTCATATCCTCAGTCTTTTTTGCCGCATGGTCCGATGCAGAAGCAGCGTTGAAGTGCCGCTCGGCGTTCTGAAATTTTCAATTCTGAGTTTCAGACCGAAACCAAGTTGGCTAAGTACCCGCTGGGGAATATTTTTGTTTTTTCTTGCCTCAGTTAATTCCGGATGTCAGAAAAAGTGAATAATTGTATTTTTTGTGGGAAACAGATACCGCATAGGGATTATCACTTTCTTTGCATTCCTTGTTTGGGACCGGACCACGACGTAGTCGGGTGTCGGTTTTGTGCTAGGTTTAATAAGCGCACTATAAAAAGAAGGTTAGATTGTGCTAGGTTAGTCTTTGGTAAGCGGTGTAATTATAATATGCCGTCGGATCCTCCGACGCCGCTTCCACGAAGAAGCGCAAAGACAAATCCTTGAAACCTAGACAGGTTGATTTGTCCGTTTCGGACGCCGGTCCTGCAGAAGCTACAGTAGAGCAGGGGGATCCGGCTGAAGTTTCTGTTGAGTCTCAGGGGGAAACTTTGATTTTGCAGGAGGTGGCCTCCCAGGAGTCAGGTCAGGCTGAAGGGGCCTCTCAAGTTACTGTTCTCCCTTCTATGCCTAAGGTGGTTAGGCCTTCTGCTTCTATTCCTAAGGCTTCTTCTAAGGGCAGGTCTGTTTTGCCTTCCTCTGGTGTCCCTCCAGGTAGTTCAGGGTCTGTGCCTAAAAAGCACATGCTTAAAATGGCAGAAGATTTGATTACTTTAATTAGAGGTTCTATGCCCCCTCCTGATAAGAGGCCCAGGGTGGAGCCAGAGTTGGAAAGTTTGGATCAGGCCTCAGATGACTCAGAGTCTTCTGCTGAAGATATTCTAGATTTTCCTCCTTATTCGGATTCTGATGCAGAGGATTCCACTCCTTCTGCTTCTCCTCCAGAGGATTTTTCATTTTCAGAAACTCTGCATTCCATGAGGGAGCATTTTAAGTGGGAAGGACAGGATTTCTCTGATTCAAGGAAGAGGCTTAGGGAATTCTTGTTTTTACCACAGCATAGACCCTTGGCTATACCTCCTGTTTTGGATGTTGTTCAAGATGTTTTCTCGGAGGCTTCCCTTAATCCAGATTCTTTGCCTCCTGCGCCAGTTAAACCGGACAGATATTACAGGGTGCCTGAGGCTCATAAATATCTGTATAAGAGTCCTAGGGCGGACCCAGAAACTATTAGTCAGGGGCCTAAGGGTGTTAGAGCCTCTGTTGTAAAGAATCCGGTTCCTCTAGATAAGGAAGCTAGAGCTTTGGATAGATGGGGTAAGAAGGTGTATACCTCTTCTACTTTAGCAATGAGGGCTTTAAATTGCCAGTTTCATATGTTGAAGTATCAGAATTTCCTCCTTTCTCAGCTAAAATCTAAAGTGGATGCTTTGGCAGAGGGCATAGAGTGTAAAGAATTGCAGGATTTAGTACATGTCTCTGAACAGGTGGGTAAGCATTCTTTGCAGTGTGGTTTTGATGCTGTGCAGGCCTCTTCTAGGGTGGCTGCCACTGGTTCAGTTCTTCGCAGGCACGCCTGGCTTAAGGATCAGAATTTGTCCGAGCATGTTAAAACTAGAATTCTGGATGCCCCTTTACAGTCTAAAGTTTTGTTTGGTCCCCCTGTGGAGTCGGTTTTGAAGAAAATGGAAGACAAGGCTAAGTCTATGCAGACTGTTAAAGATTTTTTGCAGGTGCAACCTCCAAAGTTTAGTAGAAATTGGCCTACTAAGGGGTGGACCTACCCTTCTTCTGATTCTCAATCTAGGGGTAGATCTAGACGTGGCAGGGGCAGAGCTCACAGTACATTCAGGCCTAGAACTTGGAGTTCGCCTGCACAATCTGCAGGTGAGGGCAGGGGCCAGTCCTTTCGTAAATAGGCCCAATGACCTGCATTTTCAGCTGCCAGATTCTTCTTGCCTGGCAGCTCCTTTGGGAGGAAAGTTAGCACTCTTCAAGCAGAACTGGCTTTTAGTCACCCAGGACAAATGGGTATTGGACATTATAAACCGAGGCTACAGGTTTTATTTCCATACATTGCCTCCTTTCAAAGGCATGCCAGACGTTCCTCCTCGGCAAAGGATAGAGGCTCACAAGCAGATTTCTTTGCTTCTTCAAATAGGAGCTATACAGCCAGTTCCTCTGTCAGAAGTGGGACTAGGATTTTATTCTCGCCTGTTTCTAGTACCAAAGAAAGGGAACACGTGGAGACCAATTTTGGATTTATCTATCCTCAACACTTATCTGGACATTCCAAAGTTCAAAATGCTGACGTTACAACAGCTTTTACCTCTGTTGGGAAAAGATCACTGGATGGTAACTCTGGATCTCAAAGAGGCTTATCTTCATGTTCCTATCAGGCCCAGTTGCAGGAGGTACCTGCGTTTCGGGCTGGAAATTTACATTATCAGTTCTCTGCATTGCCCTTTGGCTTATCTACTGCGCCCAGAGTGTTCACAAAGGTTCTGGCTCCAGTGATAGCCTTTTTCAGGTTAAGAGGAATACAGATTTATCCTTATTTGGACGATTGCCTGATTATTGCACAACACAAGGACGAACTTCTTCATCATCTACAGTATGTGATGGTAGTGTTAAGATGCCTAGGGTATTCTGTGAACGAAACAAAGTCCAGTCTAGTACCCTCTCAGGACATGTGCTTTCTGGGTGTGAGACTGAACACAGCTTCCCAGATGGCCTTTTTGACCCCGGACAAACAAAGAAGCCTTTCTCTTTATTTCCATCAAATGTCTCTACAGTCCAGGCTGACTGCAAGGACAGTCCTTCAAGCCTTGGGGTTCATGGCATCTTGTATTCTGGTGCTTCCCAATGCCAAACTGCATATGAGGAAGCTTCAATGGTATCTCAAAATGTATGGACACAACACTGCCAAGATCTAGACACTGTCATTCCAATAATACCTTGCATTCAGAAGGAATTTTTGTGGTGGGCTCAGGAATGTCACCTAAACAAGGGGCTCTCTGTGACCCGACCAGAGGCGAGTCAGATTTTAACGACAGATGCCTCGGACAAGGCTTGGGGAGCACACCTCAATGGAAAATGGGTGCAAGACACGTGGCCTGTCAGACTTCAACATTTGCATATCAACTTGAAGGAGATGTTAGCAGTTCAATTTGCATTGATGGCTTTCAGGGATTTACCTCACCCAGGACAGGTGTTGATTCAAACAGACAACACTACTGTCATGTGGTACATCAACAAGCAAGGGGGAACCCATTCGTACCCTCTTTGCAGGCAAGCGATGATTTTGTGGGAGACTGCTCTCAGTTTACAACTCAATCTTCAGGCAAGGTTTCTACCAGGAGCACAGAACTCCTTAGCAGATGTGTTGAGCAGACAAATTGTGGATCCTCACGAGTGGAAACTGGATCCTCATGTGTTTCAAAAGTTGACAGTGTTATGGGGGACTCCAGACATAGATCTGTTCGCTTCTCCACTAAATTACCAGTTGCCAAAGTTTTGCACAAAAATGTTTCATCCCACAGCTTGGAAGGTGGATGCTCTATCATTCAGTTGGAGCAATCTTCATGTCTATGCCTTTCCACCTCTGCCTCTCATTCCCAAGGTACTCCTGAAGGCCAGAATAGACAAGCCATCCATGATTCTGATAGCGCCGGATTGGCCTCGACAGCACTGGTACCCACTACTGAGGAATTTAGTACGGGAGCCTCCATGGCCTCTACCTTTGATTCCGCATCTTTTGTCTCAGGAGGGCAATCACTTCCTCAATGTCAAGATTCAGTCTCTGCATCTCACAGCCTGGCATATTCTGTTCTAGACCCTGGAGGGTCTCAGCTTCCACAGCAAGTTTTGAATGTTATTTTGGAGGCCAGAAGGCCTAGTACAAGGAAAGTTTACGCAGATAAATGGAGGAGATTTTTTCTTTGGAGCAGAGCGAAGGACTTTGATGTTTCCAAGCCTGATTTAAGTGTTTCTCTTCAATATCTTACTGAATTATTGGACAAGGATTTGTCTTTCTCCTCGATAAAGGTTCATGCTGCAGCCATTTCGGCTCACTATGACTGTGACCCTCCTTTGTTTTCCCATCCTTTGTTTAAGCAATTTCTTAGAGGGGCAAAGAACATAAGACCCCCACGTAGAGCTCCTACTCCTGCTTGGGATCTCAATTTTGTGTTGGAAAAACTTACTCTACAACCTTTTGAGCCTGCAGCTACTGCCGAGTTAAAGTATTTATCATGGAAGACTGCTTTTTTGTTGGCCATTACCTCTGCAAGAAGGGTTTCTGAATTACAGGCCCTTATGGCAGTGGAACCTTTCCTGATTTTTCATAAGGATAGGGTATCTTTGCGCACTAATCCTTCCTTTATGCCTAAAGTGGTTTCTAGTGTGGCCTTGAACCAAACTATTCATTTGCCTACTTTTTATGCAAACCCCCAAAATAAAGGGGAGAAGATTTTGCATACTTTGGATATTCACAGACAGTTACGTTATTATTTGAGCAGAACCAAGGGTTCAGGCAGTCTCAGCAGTTGTTTGTTTCTTTTGCTTTGGGTTCTCAGGGGAAACCTGTTTCAAAACAAACTATTTCTAAATGGATTGGGTTGTGTATTTCTTTCTGTTATTCCCATCATGGTAAGGAGGTTCCGGCTGGAAGCAGACCTCATTCCACTAGAGCTACTGCCACTTCTACCGCCTTTCTAAGGGGAGTAGCTACAAAAGATATTTTGGAAGCAGCCACTTGGAGTTCAGTACATACTTTTTCCAAGCATTACCACCTTCCTCTTTATTCTAAGTCTAGGGCTGGATTTGCCTCTGCTATATTACAGGGCATTTTAGCAGCCCCTAATGCTTTATGATTTTGCCATCCTCCCTTTACCTCTGCTTTGGGATTCTACCCATAAGTAAGGACTGCAGCAATGTGAGATGAAGAACATAGTACAGTTTTGTACCTACCGTAAATGTAGATGTTCGAAGATCCACATTGCTGCAGTCCAATTTACCCTCCCTCCTTCCCCGCATGGTAATATGGTTTGGGTGATGGTTGTTGTTGGGCATGTTTTTGGGAGGTATCCTGTTTTTGGGCTGTGGCCTTTCTTTTTAGGGCCTTCTGACATCTGGGGCAAGAAAAGACTGAGGATATGACGTCGGTCATGCGCTTTTATACCCTGACGCTCTGATGTCAGTTCTGAGCGCCCATGACCGATGTCAGCCTAATACTTTGGTATTCAGGCCGACCGAGGACAGCGGACTACCCATAAGTAAGGACTGCAGCAATGTGGATCTTCGTACATCTACATTTATGGTAGGTACAAAACTGTACTTTTTTTCTGTTTAGTGTAAAGATAGCCATTCAAATAATTTTTGAAGGCATACTTGGAAGGGGATGTCTGTTACAGATCTTGAGAATAAATCACCAGATTAGTTAATTTACAAAGTGCTGATTCTCCCTCCCTGACAAATAAGCAATGAGCTCATCCCCAAAACACTAGGGGAATAACTACCCTTGCAACCTCCTTTGTAGGGGGAGTTTTTGTTTCCCCACACCCCTGCTGCTTGTGTGTGTGTGTGTGTATATATATATATATATATATATATATATATATATATATATATATATATGTGTGTGTGTGTGTGTGTGTGTGTGTGTGACTACTAACTTCACAGTTACTTAATTGTGGGGGAAAAAAGAAACACCTAGAAAGGGTGATAGCACTTAACGCTGGAGCAGCATTCTGTTAAAACCATGAGAAGCACTGCCCGGGAATGATTAAGTTGTAACCTGGAACACTACTGCTCATTTGGTAACATTTTGATAAGATTTATGGAAGGCCCACCAAATCTACAGTGTTTAGATTTGAATACAAGTCTGTGAGTTGACCTGATGGTGTATTGTGGTTTGTGATGAGGAACCTTGCATGCTGCGGGATTGTTTGTTTCATTGTCTTCCTTTACATAAAGTAATTTGGCCCTTTACCAGTACAGGGACAGGATGTTCTAGTAGAAGGATGGCTGCCTGTAGTGCATGTTTCAGGAATATGTTCATGGCACTCATCTCTGCTGAACATATCAGCTCATCATTTCATGTGTTTCATCTATTTACCAAGCATTTCAGGTTGAACATGTAAGATAGAACAATTACCTCAGTACTCACTGTAATGGTCAGTCTTTGACCTAGAAAACAAAAATGGAAAAAAACTAAGGGTAATACTGCTCAATGCCAGAAGTCTAAACCTCAAGATGCACGCCCTCGAAGCCCTCCTCAGTATGGAGAACATCGATGTCTGTGCTGTGACTGAAACCTGGTTCAAGGCTCCTGAGAGCACCCCAGCACTATCAGGTTATACCACATATCATGCGTTCCGGCCCCAAAAATCTGGACCGAACCACAAAAGGAGGGGGAGTATCCATATTCATAAAGGATACCCACACCTCCAGGTTAGTGGCAACGCACGAAGCATCGGAGACCATCCAGGTGCAATTAACCATAGGTAAAACTGCCCTGCAGTTTGTAGCATGCTACAGACCACCCTCTCAAACTCAAGAAACCCACACAGCCTTCCTGAAGACACTGGAGAGTATGAATGTCTCTCCAAACACCATCATATTGGGTGACTTCAACTACCCAAACATAGACTGGGAACATTACTCAAGCCCCAACACCCTAGCCCAAAGGTTCCTGGAGTTCATAAACTCAAATGCTATGGAACAACTAGTCACCATTCCCACAAGAGGAGAAAATATACTAGACCTGATCATCACAAACATGGGGACAAAATGCTCCACACCGGAAGTATATCCCTCATTGGTGAGATCAGACCATAAATTAATCTCACTGGAGATCCACATCCCGCCCCAACCCCAGCAAAAAGACCACAGTGAAGAACTTCTCAAAAGCAAACTTCACACTTCTTAAGACTGGAGTGGTATCCTTCGAGGCCCCCGAGCCAGTGGAAACCACAACCCACGCTGCTGAAACCCTTACAAATGCCTTCTACGAGCACCTCCAGGAATGTATGGATCAAGCAATCCCTAATAAAATCAAGACCCTTTCCACCAAAGGCAGGCGCCCGGTCTGGTGGACCCCAGCCATAAACAAACTCTACAACAAGAGGAGAAAGCTACTACATGACAGAGCAAAATCCCTAAAAGGGAAGGCATCTCTGATCAATACTAGCAAAAAACTACGATCACTCATAAAATCATCCAAGGCCAAATTTGAGAGAAAAATCACTAAAGACACAAAAGACAATCATAAGGCCTTCTTTAGCTATGTAAGAAACCTGGGTGGAAACTCCCAGATATGCTCAGAATTAGTCCAAAATGATACAAAAATCACTGAACCCACAGACATTGTTAACATACTGGCAGACCGGTTCAGTGCAAATTTCTCCCCTCCCTCCCCCCCAAAAGGAGAAATATCTATCCCACCAGAGTCTAGCCTCCCAAACATCTCAAATGCCCAGGTGAGAGCTGCTCTCTCTAAAGCTAAAAACACAGCATCAATGGGACTGGACGGTGTCCCCGGCTGTGTGCTACCCGAACTCAGTGAGGAACTAAACCCACACATAAGGCTGCTGTTTAATCTTAGCCTTACTACAGGATACGTACCCAAAGAATGGCGTACGGCAACTGTGGTCCCACTCCACAAAGGCGGTGCTACTACGGACCCTGGAAATTACCACCCCATAAGCTTGACGAGCCTTGTCTGCAAGGCTATGGAAAGGATCATAATGGAACTCATAAATAAAGACATTGGGGACCTACAGACACTGGATCCTACCCAATTTGGCTTTGTCAAGGGCAGATCCTGCCTCTTGAACTTGGTCGACTTTTTCGAAACAGTCACTAAGGCCATTGATGAGGGTAAGGCAGTTCACACAGCCTACCTTGACCTAGCAAAAGCGTTCGACACAATACCCCACTCGGGCATCATAGAAAAGCTCACCAGCTTAGATGTAAACCCATATGTCACAAGATGGGTTGCAAACTGGCTCAAGGACAGAACACACAGGGTTAGAGTTGCTGGTGCCATGTCAGACTCTAAGCCGGTCACGAGCGGTGTCCCACAGGGCTCAGTCCTGGGACCCTCTTGTTCGGCATTTATTTTTCTGAAGTGCAGGCAAACATAGGGGGATTGTGGCTGACAAAATTTGCAGATGACTGCAAACTGGGCACCATAATTGACACTCCATCAGACACAGACATCCTCCAGAGAGGTCTCATAGAAATGGATAACTGGTGCCAGAGCCATGGCCTTAAGCTAAATGCCAAAAAATGTATAGTCATACCCTTTGGGAAAAACAAGGTAACCCCTAATTACCACATAGGTGGTAATCCATTAAACACGGAAGAAGTAATCAGGGACCTGGGGACCAAAGTTGACAGTAACCTCTCTTTTGACACTCACATTGCCAAAGTGGTTAGGAAGACCTTCTACATTGCCCACCTGATCATGAAGGGATTCACATCCAGATCAGGAGAGGTCATTGTACCCCTGTACTCTTCACTTATCAGACCAATGATTGAGTACAACGCCCCATTCGGAATGAACCTTACCCGACACCTGCAGCAGTTGGAAAGACCCCAAAAGTTCCTCACCAAAAGGATAAAGGGGCTCAAACATATGTCATACGCTGCCCGACTGAAGGAACTCCAGCTCTATTCAGTCGCATACCGTCTGCTCAGAGGTGATCTGTGCCTGACATACAAGGCCATGTCCAACCCGGAACTAATGGACATGCTCCACCTCAAAAAATCCAAATCCACCAGAGCCACGAGAGCAAGAGACTTAAACCTCAACATGGATATAAATAGGACGTGCTGGAGGGACAGATTCATCACCCAGAGACTCCCTACACTATGGAACAGAATCCCAGTCCATGTGAGGCAGAGCCCCTCACTGACTCTGTTCAAGAGAAATCTTGACGAGTGGATGGGAGATCGTAGGTTTACCCCGGGAATCATCTCTGTGTCACTGCTGGACAGAGGCACAGCAAACTAATGGGTATAGTATTCTCATCCTAAGTGGTGGTGAAAGCCACACACACTCTGGCTAGGCTTATAAATGCCCTAGGGCAGATAGCCTAGTATGAACCTATGAACCTATGAGAGGTCACTTATTGCAATAGTTGCCTGTATTCTGCTATATAGCCCCACAAAAGTATTGTTTATCATTTTATTTAGTCTTCATTTATTTTGTTTTTCCTGCAAATATAGCCTTTGTTTGAGCAGAAGTAGAGATTGTTGATACATACATGCGTCTTAGGCATGGCACAGGGATGTGTGTTATCTAAAGGGGGTTATGTTTGGCATAGTATGTGTAGCAGATTATAAATTGTTGGTTAAATAAGATTTGCTGCTTATTCAGTAGGTAGAGAAGTGGATAGACTGTGGCAGGCCTTATCAGCTAGCTAATGTTACCTCTAAAACAACCAGCAAGCACCCCAATTTCTTCTTCTCAAGTAGGATATAAGTGTAAATAGCCACTCAGGAAGAATTGCACCAAAATCCAGCCAAGCTAGTATTTTCACGATTGTGATACCTTAAACCTCCTTAAATGAAGACCCATGGGATATGTGCAAATTACCCCTTAAGAACATCTAGTGTTTCAGCTACATGGCTTCTGAATGTCCATGACTTTTTTTTCATTTTTTTAAGTCTTTAGGGTTACAGTCAGGCCAGTAGGACCCCTAAGTACATCGAGTGTTTTGTGCACCTCAGTAGCATCCATGGAATCCGAATGTCCACATTTTACTTTTTAAGTTGCATTCGGGCCAATAAAGCCAAACCCATTAGATGTGAATACACACGTTTCAGCCTTTTTTTTATCATTATCAGCAGGGAATAAGTGGATAGTTTGGCTATACTTCAGGAACACAGGATTTTTAAACCCAGCTATTGACCATAAAGATTAAGGTGCCTGCAAAATATCCCAACTAATATCCAAACCAAAGGGTAAAAAAGTCTCACTCAAAGGAAACCATTCAGGAAAAAACTGCAAAAAAAATCCAGCCAAACTAAAGTTTTCATTATGTGATACCTTGAAGGCACATGTGATATTTGCAAATGACCTATTAAGGACAAAGGACATCAAGTGTTTCAGCTATTTGGCTTCTGAATGTCCATTACTTTTTTTTTTTTTTTTTACTTCTTAAGTCTTTATGATTACATTCAGGCTAGTAAAGCCAAACCCCACTAGTGTATGGGGAGATAAACTCAGAGTTTGTCTTACTGCCATTATCCATTGTCTCCATTGTTTTCTTTTATAACTTGGGGAGTCTTAGATGCTTTCAGTCTGTTGGTGACCCCATTACTTTCTTGTATTATGAAGAAAAGGAACCTTAGTTTTTTCACTCTCCTTTTGTCCGATTTTTTTTTTGGGGCTGCTGTACCTCCACCCCTTGACCATCAGTCTCATATCTCCTGTTGGGTCATTTGTTCCTGCCAACTTCAGACATATTTGGACAATGGGAGAAAGAAGTGAGAGCCTTGAATCAAGCCCATCATCCACTGGGGTTTAGGAGACATTTTTATGCTGCTAACTTGCTAGAAGGCAATTGCAGTGTCCATTTGACTGGACTCAGTATGACTGCTTGGTTTCGTTCACCCATGGTTCCTGATAGAGAGTATCTTTACTCCTTGGTGGGATTATTCTCACTGGAGTTTCTTGTTAGAAAGTGTTACAGTCTTGGGCCTTCCTCCAGGAAGAGTTCTTGTATCCCCCTCTCACAGACACAGATTTGTTCCTGCAGACTACTTTGTCATCTTGAAGCAATTCATGTGCCTGGCTGTGTGATTTAAAGGCCCGAGTATGACCTAGAATACTTAAGTTTGATTTGTGCCTGGGCACAGGAGAAGCCAGGCAGGTGAGGATGGGAATGTGTGGTTGATGCCAATTTGCCCCTTGCTTTTGGGGGGGGGGTTAATCTGATGCACTACAATGCTGGCATTTAGCAGAGGATAGGTGCCTTTCCTGCAGCAGTTGTGGGAGCATGCACTTTGTCCTTGCTAAGCCATATACATGGCAGAAGTTATGGGATGTATGTGGGAATGTGCATGCCCTTAGAGGAAGGAGCTGCATACCCTAACATCTATGAGGATGCACGCAAACTGCTAAGGGAAGATGTTAGGACCGTATGCCAGAAAACCTCTAAAGACAGCCCCTAGATGACAGCTTCCTGCCACCTGAGATGTTCAACATATTGATCATTGCTGCAATAACCTAAGCTATATGGGTCATGTCCTGCAGAGGATACACACCCAGCCAGCTTCCAAAGCTTCAGGGCACCTTCTGCATACCCAAACATTTAGTCAGTTTGAGATGAGCTGACAAAAAAATACATGCGCAGGCACTAAGCCCTTCAGAGCTTTCTAGCTGCCGAAGAGAGTGCTCCTTTGCAGGCTTTTGAGGATTAGTGGTCAGTGTGTGCTGTTCCTTAGCTGGGCAGATAGTTTCCCTTTGAGAAAAACATTTGACATTAAAAATGTATTCAGTTGCACTTTCCTACTTTGGAAAGTTCTTTTTAAGCTATGAGTTTGTGTTTTAGTGGATTGTCAAGAAGGTACGTATCATTACGTTGAAGTGGCTAACTGTTGAACACCTGTTTGCTGAATTTAATTAATTGAACACTAATTCCGTTGAATGCTCATTTAAGCACATTTTTTCCCAGGTGAAAAAACTTGTTGGCCATCATCGGGAATTTGCCCCTTTTCCTACTGTAATGTGATCTCGGAGTTGGTATATTTAGTTATGGGGGTGTGGGGGGCACAGCCTCCCACATGGATGGGTTTTAAATAATGTGTTTTATGTGATGCTTGCTAGGTTGGCCAACTGTTTTTTTTTTTTCCCCCGGGAAGAAATTCACTTAAATGAATGTTCGATGTAATTAGCATTTACTGAATTAAGTTCAACGAATATGTGTTCGATGGTTAGTCTCTTCGATGAAATGATATAGATCCTTGTCAAGAGACTTTAATGTACTTTTAAACAGAAGCACACTTTTTTCACTAATTGTCAAGGTTGTTTAAAGTAGTTGAAAAACATTTTTTGTGGATAAATTGTGGTTATTTTACTTTTAGGGGCTGACATAGTGTTTTAAAGGGCTTTTTACTGTGTTGTGTAAAAAAGTGACTTTTAAAGACTTTGTTTTACCAGTTTTTGTTGCTTGTTTTCTCGGGAAAGAGGCACCATTTTCAACTTAAACATGGAACAGACTACCAGTCGTACAGTTGGTCCTTCCAGCCACAAGAAGAAAAAGTTATACAAACAGCCTTTGCCACCACAGCAGGCTAGCAATTTACATCAGCCTCAGTTGGGTGACTCTGCGGGTCTATATTAAATCAGCAAATGCTGATTTATCGACCTCATGTAAGCAAAAGCTTGCAATCCCTAACACTCGGAACAGAGATTCTTTTTCCAGGGGAAAAAAATCGCTGTTCCAGAAAAAAATGAAATATAAATAAAAACTTCAAAACATTACATAATCCCCCAGATGTGGGGGGCACAACCCCCCACACCCTCCTACAAAAACCCCCCAATGTGGGGGGCTGTGCCCCCCACACCCCTCTACTTAAATATACCAACTCCGAGATCGCACTACAGTGACGAAAATGGCAAAGTAATTAAGGCTGCCAAGCGATTTCTTTCCCAGGGAAATAAATCGCTTATATGCTGTTTCGCTATTTTGCTGTTTCGTGCTTTCAAGTTTGATCAAGACGCATTTGAAGGATTGCGTCTTCTATTATATAATAACCTGACTCTGCTGTCATAGCAGGCCACTCATGTTTTATCCCAGATCCTTGTGGTGTAGTACCTACAGCCTTTGTGGACCAGGGGTTAATCATGTCCTCTGCAGCTGTTGGAGTCCTCTCAGTGGGCAAGGGAGAGACACTCTTGTTGGTCCTGGGAGATAGAGCAGGAAAGACTTCCACATTTAGTCAGAATGTTTTGCCCATTCCTGCGGATGCTGCTGCTGCCATTAATTATATTGCTGGCCCTATTTTTCCTGTCAAAACATCCCCCAGAAAATTGTATTCCTCCCCAAATTTCCTTAGACAAGAGTAGTTTACTGGGTGTGGCTTTGGGTTTAATTCAGGATATTGATACTTTTTGTAAGGTGGTTTCTGGTAAAAGGAAGAGGGATGCCTCTTTTCCTGAAGAAATTCAAAATTCTGAATCTGGTCGGGAAGATTGAGATAGATACAAGTTCTTCCCCTCAGATTTCTGTTTCAGACTCAGAAGAGAGCTCAGATTCAGATCCTTTCTATGGGAGCACTCTTTCTCTGAGACTATTTCCACAATGTCTCAGTGTTTTCAGTGGGAGAACACAGAGATTTCTTATCCCTCAGAAAATACCATGACCTGTTACAGAAAGAATTTCCAAAAACTTCATCCATTCCTCCTGTTCTGTCAATTCTAGAGGATGTGCATGTCGTTGCCTGCAGTTTTCCTGATAGTCAGCCTGCTGCCTCTGAAAAGGCAGATTGAATGTATAAAGTTCCTCAGTCTTTTAAGTTTCTGTAAGCTCTTCCCAAACCTGGCCCGGTAGCTATAGCTTTAGTTAATCCTACTGCTGCAAAACATTGGGTTAATTCCATTCGTACTCTTTCTGACTAGAACAGGAAGATTATTGATAAGTATGGGAAATTAGTGTATGCTTTTGTAACTTTGATTTTAAGAACTTTAAATTGTCAGGCTCATATGTTACATTTTTATTTTGAGTAATTGTGAAAATAAGAGGAACATTTTGCCTGCAGTTTCTTCTTGTGAGGAAAAGTGTAGTTTAATTTATTTATTTATTGTTAAATGTCTGTTTACCAGCATTTTGCTTAGACTGTTTATTTGTTTCTTGCTCAAACTGGATGACTGGTTACAGAACCCCTTGGAAAATTTTGAAATGAAGGGCTGAAAAATCATAGAGATTCCCTAAATCAGCTTACCCTGCTCATCACACTTTTTTATAACCTCTGCAACAGGTAGACCAAAAACTAAATCTCTTTCCAAAGGAGAATTTAAAATCTCAT
Source organism: Protopterus annectens (assembly GCF_019279795.1). Classification (NCBI taxonomy): domain Eukaryota; kingdom Metazoa; phylum Chordata; order Ceratodontiformes; family Protopteridae; genus Protopterus; species Protopterus annectens. The sequence continues at coordinate 450,458,905 of NC_056743.1, forward strand.
TTTTCACATCTTCTAGATGTTTGTAAGAAAGCAGCTAGGCAACCTTCCATAAAATAGTACCAGTGGGCATAGCAGTGGCCCCTTCCAATTTGGCAGAAAGTCTGAATCTCCATTTTTTTGATCTGGCAACAGATTATTTCAGACAAATTAGTTCAGAAGATCATTCATCAAGGTTACAGATGACAGTGGGAGGAAATTCCTCCTTTCCAGGGGGGGGGGGGGGGGGTGATTTCTCATCTACCAGACCAGAGTCTTTTATTTCCCCCTTAATTTCAATATATTATCTCCTGGAGTGTTAAAACCATTTCCTCCATTCTAGGTTGGGAAAGGTTTTTATTCAAATATGTTTTTAGTGCCAAACAAAGAAAATGGTTGGAGCACCTCCTCATTGGCCCTCTTCAAACCCAGTCTGGATGATTGGATGGTTAACTGTAAATTCACTCCAAGGGTTCCAAGTGTGTCCCTCTTGGACAGGGGCAATTGGTGCTTATTGTGGAAATAAGGGAAAAACTTGGCTGGGCTTGTAAGGGCCCCAGGACCATTAACCTAGTAACTTCCTATGATCCTATGACCAGTTCTGGATCTTTCTTTACTAAACCTGTTTGTGATGATGCCCAAGTTCAGAATACTGTCACTTCACAACCTATTACCTCTTTTTCCTGGTAACACTAGATTTAAAGATGCTTGTCATCACATTCTTATTCATCCAGACTTCAGGTGTTTCTTAAGGTTTTGTGTGTCTGGGTCACATTGTCAGTTCTCAGCTGTACCCTTTAAATTATCTACTGTACCAAGAGTGTTCAGAAAGTGTCTAGGTCCAGTTATAGCTCACCGCAGAATACAGGGTATCTACATTTTATATAGTCAGTTGACTCGCTTATCTTTGCAGAATCTTTTTGTGAGGAATTTCTTACTTGGTTGGGAAATCTCTTACAAGAAGCCATTCAAAGGTGTTTTTGAGTGCTTCATCCAGGATTGTGTTCTTGGAGTGTCAGCTAGACACTTCAATCCAAAGAGCTTTTCTTCTACAAGCAAAAATAGATCTGTATCTAGATCTATTTCTATGATTTTCAACTCAAACCTTGGTCACTGTGAGGAACTATCTCAGGATTATGGGTCTTAATAACATCTGTGATTCTCGTGATACCCTGGCAAGACTCCACACGGAGAAGATGTAATGGTATATGAAGTCTCTTTGGTCCCAGAGCCAACATCCTTTGTATTTTCAAATCCCAGTGCTGAGGTTTGTGAGATGAGAAATTACTAGGAGACAATTTTTTTTAAATCCAGGTCTTGCCTTCTCTCTCTCTGCTCCAAAGTAGTCTGTCACCACAGACATGTCAGACTTTGCTGGGGAAGCAGTTTCAGAAGGGATAAAAGTGCAAGGTGAGTGACACCAAGGACAGATGCTAGCATATAAATGTAAAAGAGATGCCTGCTGTGATCAAAGACCTTAACTCTCTGAATCATCTTTGGTCCCTAGGACCTCTTCAGGTTGTCACAGACAATACCAATGTCATGTGATACACCATCAAGCAAGGGGGAAGCAGGTCTTTACCGCCTGTGCAGACTAGCCATGTTAGCTTAGGATATAGCTTTGCAGCACAGTCTCACTCTGCAGGTATTCTACATTCTGTCAGAGTAAAATGATGTGGCAGACAAGCTGAGTAGGACAAGGGCAGACCCGCACGAATGGAAATTAGATCGGGGGAAATTTGATCCATTTATGGGAAGTTCCTCAAGTAGACCTCTTTGCATCCCTTCGAACAATCAGCTGGCAAAATTCTGCTATAGGACTCCATGCATGAAGGCCTGGAAGACAGATGCCTCTTCCTTTTCTTAGATAAGTATGTTACTGTATGCTTTTCCACCCTTTACACTGATATCTGGGATACTTCTGATGATTCAGAAGGAATCTCCCAAAATCGCTGTGGTGACACCCTTCTGGCCAAGGCAGCAGTGGTTTTCCCTTGTTTTGGAAATGGTCAAGAGCAATTATCGCAATCTTCCTTACAGAATGGAACTACTCTTACAAAATTAGGGGTGTTTGATGCACCCCAACCCCAATCAACTTTAAATGACTGCTTTGATAATAAGGTCTTAATTCCCTTTAGGCACTTATTTACTGATTACATGCAGCAGGTACTAATGGAGGCAAGAAACCCTGCTACTAGAAAATCATGTATTAGCAAATGAAAAAAGTCTTCTTGTTTGTGCCAACAATATTACATGTGTCCATTCAGGGCTAGTGTTTATCTGGTTTCATAGAATTTATGTGAGTTCCTATCCTATGGTCTTTGAAATACTTCCATCAAGGTTCATTCAGCGGCCATTTTAGCATGTCTACCCATGGATCTTCCTCTTTCAATGCATTCTCATGTCAAAATGTTCTTGAAAAGGTTTTTCTAGAAGGTTTCCAAGAAAACTGGTAGCCCCTCCTTTGGATCTTAATTTTATGTTGGAGAAGCTAACATTTACTCCATTTGAACCAGCTGGCTGACTTGAGGCTCTTAACATGGAAAACTGGTTTACTTATTGTTCTCACCTATGAAAGAAGAGTATCTGAGTTGCAAGCTCAGTCCTGTCCCGTTTTCTACAGGGATAGGTTTTCTGTGAGTACTAATCCTTCTTTTATGCCTAAAATGGTGTCCAAGTTTAAATTAAGATGAACTATTCATTTTCTTTCCTGAACCTAAAAATAAGAGCAAAAGGGTACTCCATGAGGCATGAAGCCTCCAAACAGGCTTCATGCCTCATGAACGGAGAAAGGCAACAGTCAGCCCTCTGCACAAAGGTAGGCCATCTACAGACCCATAAGTCTCACTAGTCTTATATGTAAAGCTATGGAAAGAATTTTCATGGAGATTATCATTAGAGATATAGTAAACTTCCAGACACTGGACCCAACCCAGTTTGGTTTTGTCTAGGGCAGATCATGCCTACTCACCCTGGTGGACTTTTTTGAGAAGGTCACCAAAGGAATGGATGAGGCCAAAATCATTCACACTGCCTACCTTGACATGGCCAAGGCATTTGACACAATACCCCATTTGGACATTATTGACAAACTCAAGAGATTAGGTATAAACCCGTATGCCACCTGGTGGATAGCCAACTGGCTCACAGACAGGACCCAGGAAGTTAGAATTGGGGGGTCCACATCTACCAAGAGGCCAGTCACAAGTGGCGTCTCTCAGGGATCAGTCCTTGGACCGTTCCCTTTTGGCATTTACTTCTCAGAAGTCAAGGTCAATGTCAGTGGTCTCTGGCTTACTAAATTTTCAGATGATTGCAAATTAGGAGCTGTCATTGAATTTTACACTGACACAAATGTTCTCCAGGAGGGGCTGACACAGACAAAAGTAGAGTTGTGTGCACTTACCATAAATGTAGATGTTCGAGTGTATTCACTGTTGCAGTCATCACACTTGGGTTATCTGCCTGCAGGTAGCCTTCAGTCAGCCCAAATACCAGAGTCTTAGGATTTCTGCGTCGGATGCTGTCACCTCTTCCATGTCGTCAGGGGTATAAAACATGCAGCCGACGCCATTACACCAGTTTTTCTTGCCCTAGATGTCAGGAGCCCCCAAAAATAGGAAGCTATTACATGGTGTGGAACACCTCCAGTAAAAAGTAAATACCCCTGCCATAAATGATTGCCATAAAGAGGATAGGAAAAAAGGATAGAGAAACCCAGGGGGCTGGAGGGAGGGAAACCAGGACTGCAACAGTGAATACACTTGAACATCTACATTTATGGTAAGTGTACACAACTGTACTATGTTCTTTGTGTTTCACTGCTGCAGTCATCACACTTGGGTTGATTCCCAAAGCTGAGGAAGGGTGGAGGCAGTCAAGAAGTGTTGGAGCTTGCTAGCAGGCCTTGTAAGACTGCTGTAGCAAATCCAGCTCTGGATTTAGAAAAAATAGGTAAGTGGTAATGCTTGGTGAAGGTGTGCATAGAACTCCAGGTTGCAGCTTCCAGGATGTCCCTGGTAGGGACTCCCCTGAGAAATGCTGTAGAGCGTGAAGTAGCTCGAGTGGAATGAGTTCTGATCCCCAGAGGGGTAGGTTTTTCATGGTGCTTGTAGCAGAAATGGATGCAGTGTGTTATCCATTTGGAAATGGTTTGCTTCGAAATGGCCTTGCTCTCTACCCCTGTAGCAAAGTTGACTAGTAACTTGTCAGATTTCCTGAAAGGCTTAGTCCTGTCAAGGCAACCTGAGCTGTCTGTGCATGTCCAAGGAGTGCAGGATCCTTTCCCTTCTATTCTGAGGATTAGGGAAAAAGGTTGGCAAATGGATGGATTGGTTTAAAGCCACACTGGATACCACCTTGGGCATAAAGGAAGGGTTAGTCCTGAAGGAAACTCTGTCAGCATGAAAAATAATGAAGGGATCCACCACCATTAGTGCCTGTAACTCAGACACTCTTCTTGCTGAAGTAAGGCTGTTTTCCAAGAGAGGAATTTTAACTCTGCTGAAGCAGCAGATTCAAAAGGGGGAAGTGTGAGCTTTTCCAGTACAAAGTTAAGGTCCCAGGCCGGGGTGGGAGCTCTCTTAGGGGGCCTTAAATTGTTAGCTCCTCTCAGGAACTGCTTGATGAGAGGGTGAGAAAAGAGAGGACGCTTAGTATTATAATGAGCTGAGATGGCAGAGGCATGAATCTTAATGGATGAGAAGGATAAGCCTCTGTGGAGTAGCTCTGCTAGGTAATCAAGGATTTGAGGTAAGATGGGCAAGCTGTGTCCTTTCCTTGAGACTGACTCCAAGAACAATATCTTTTCTACTTTTCAGCGTAGAATTTCTTAGTACTAGGCCTTCTGGCCTCAAGGATGACGTCCAGCACCTGTTTTCTGAGGGATGCTGGTGGTGTATTTATGAGATAAACCAGGCTGCAAGGTTTAGGGTCTGCAGCTGTGGATGCAGAATCTGTCCCTCCTGCTGAGACAGCAGGGAAGGTGTCTCTTGTAGGTGCCAGGGTGGCACTGCTGTCAAACTGCATAGGAGGGGGGACCAGTGCTGGCGTGGCCAGTCTTGTGCAATAAGGATTGCCCTTGGTCTGTCCTGTTTGATCTTGAGTAGTACTTTTGAGAGGAGGGGTAGAGGAGGAAAGGCATAAATTCATAGGTTCATAGGTTAGTACTAGGCTAACTGCCCTTGCAAGTAAAGGTTTTCCCATGTAAAGAATAGGGCATCCACCTTCCAGGCTCTGCTGTGCGGGCTCCTGGTGCAAAATTTGTTCAATTGGTGGCTTTGCGGGGAGGCAAAAAGGTCCACCTCTGGAGTTCCCCACCTCTGGGTTAGAAGTTTGAATAAGTTGGGTTCCAGTTTCCACTCGTGAGGTTCCAGTAGATTTCTGCTTAAGTCATCTGCCAGTGAATTTTGCTTGCCTGGCAGGAATTGAGCTTGTAGGTGCACTTGGATGCTCAAGGCTGTGTTCCACAGAGCCATGGCTAACCTGCATAGTGGGTAAGAATGAGTCCTGCCCTGCTTGTTTATGTACCACATAACTGTGGTGTTGTCTGTCTTCATCAGGAGCTGTCCTGGAAGGATAAGGTATTTGAAGACTGTCAGAGCATTCTGTACAGCTAGCATCTCTTTTTGATTGATATGCGGGCTCCATTTGCCTTGAATGCATTTGCCTGCCATGTGAGCCCCCATGCATAGTCTGATGCGTCTGTTGTCAGGGTTTGGGCGGCGGGGGGGGGGGGGGTTGAGTGAAATGAAGTCCCTTGTTGTGGTTGCATGCTTCTGCCCACCAAATGAACTCTGCCCTTAGACAAGGTATGATAGGAATCACTGTTTCCAGGTCCTAAGAATGTTGACACCAGAGACTTTTTAAGTACCACTGAAGTTTCCTCATATGCAGTCTTGCATATGGAATTAGCAGAATGCATGAGGCCATGAACCCTAGAGCTTGCAGTATTTTCCTTGCAAATAGCTGGATTTTGTTGGCCATTAGTTTGAAATAGTTTGTCAGATGGACCTGCTTTTCTGGAGTGAGGATTGCCATCTGGGAAGTTTTGTTCAAGCATGCTCCCAGGAATACAATTTGTTGGCTGGGCACCAGTTGTGATTTCTTGTCGTTGATGGTGTATCCCAGTGAAGTTAGAAGTCTTTTTATAAATGCCAAGTGCTGAAGTAGAAATCCCTGATTGTCCGCCTGAATCAGGCAATCATCCAAGTATGGGTAGATTTGAGTATTTCTCTGCCTGCAGTATGCAATAGCTGGAGCCAGGCATTTTGTGAATACTCTGGGCACAGTAGATAAGCCAAAGGGAAGTGCAGATAACTGATAGCGCATAGAGCCTGCCCTGAAATGCAGAAATTTCCTGCAAGACTCCCTTATGGGGATGTGCAGATAAGCCTAGGGTGACTAACCAGGCATCCTTGGCTAGCATAGGAAGAAGCTGTTGCAGTGTAAGCATTTTGAATTTTGGGACCACCAGAAAGGTGTTAAGAATTGATAGATCCAGGATAGGGCACCAAGAGCTCTCTTTTCTGGGCACCAGGAACAGTCTGGAGTAGAAACCCTGTCCCCTTTGTTCTACTGGAAAAGGTTGAATAGCCCTGATATGGAGAAGGGAAAGTACTTGCTTTTGAGCCTCTGCCCACTGGTTTGGAGGAAGGTCTGGCAACCCGCTTGGTGTTGGCAGTGAGTGGAAGTAGAATCTGTATCCCTGGGATACAATGTTTAGAACCCATCGGTCATGGACATCCAGTTTTTTGCATGAAGGGTGAGTTTTCCTCCTAGGGGCGCAAGTACTTGGGCATGGCTGGGAGGGATAATTGGAAAGTCATTGTGAACTTTTTCCATAAGGGGGAGGCTTACCACTCCCTGGTTTTGAGTTGGAAACAATCCATTGTTTAGATCTCTGCATACCCTGAGACTGTAGTCTTGGTGGTCTGTTTCCCCTGGGTTTGGACTGAGAAGGCCTGAGAGGGATTGGATAGGACCATTTTTTTGAAGGCCAATGCCTACTGAATCTAGGTGGCTGCACCTGTAAGAAATCTTTGACTGTTTGCATAGATTTAGCTTTTTCTTCAATCTTTTTAAGAACTTCTGCTTTTGTGTCAAACAAATGCTCCTGATTTAGTGGAGCATCTAGTAATTTTGCTTTGACATGGTCAGGTAAGACTTGTTCTTTTAGCCAAGCATGCTTTCTCAGTACAGACCCAGTGACAGCAGCCCTGCAAGATGCTTCTAAGGCATCAAACCCACATTGCAAAGTATTTTTTACTAATGTCGTTTGCAGAATGCATTAACTCTTGTAAATCTTTATTTTTTGCACAATCTGGAAGCAACAACATTTTTTGTTTAATTAGTTCCATAATATGTTGCTGGTACTTCAACATGTGAAACTGGAAATTCAAAACCCTGATGGCAAGAGTTGCAGAGGTGTATACCTTCTTACCCCATCTGTCTAAAGCTCTAGAATCCCTGTCTGAAGGGGTAGGGTTTTTGGCTGTAGTAGCCTCAATGCCTTTAGGTCCCTGGGAAATGGTTTCTGGATCCGCAGTAGGATTCGTAAAGAGAAATTTATGAGAATCAGGTACTCTGTAGTACCTGTCAGGTTTTCTAGGAGCTGGTGGTAAGGTGTCAGGAGTAAGACTGGACTCCAAGAAGACATTGTCTACAATATCCAGGACAGGGGGTATAGCTAGAGGCCTGTGCTGAGGCAAATCTAAAAATTCCCCGAGTCTCTTTTTGGACTGAGGATAGTCCTGGCATTCCCAGCGGAAATGCTCTCTTAAGGTATGCAAGGCTTCACCAAAAGAGATATCCTCTGGAAGGGAGGCAGAGGGAATGGATTCCTCTGCACCTGAATCCTCATAGGTAGATAAGGGTATGTCCTGGTAATCAGAAGGGTCAAAGTCATCAGACTCCTGATCTGTAGAATCAGAAGGAAATTCAATTCTTTGTCTTTTGGTAGGGAAAGGCTGGCTTCCCCTAATTAGAGTAATAAGGTCTTCAGCCATTCTGAGCATTTGTTTTTGTGGCATGGGAGGATGAGCATGCACTTTGGACATCGGTTTTCTAGGCGTAGTGTGAACTCTGGGCCTGAGAAACTCGGTAGTTTTAGTAGGAAATGAAGTTGTCGGTTTAATATGAATGTTGGTCGGAATACACCCTTAGAAGCCAGTGCCTGCACAGTGGCTCCGGAAACATCCAAGGTAGAGACATCCGCAGGTTCCATAGTCTAAGAAGCATCTCGTGGCATACCGGACTCTGAATGGGTCTCAGCAGAGGCCTGCGAATCTGTAGAAGCGGGCATCAGGGGCTGCAAAGGCGCTTCACTGAGTACTGGTGGACTGGTGACAAGCTTAACCGAAGTACTGGCAGGTTTTTGACCTATGCGGTCTGTCTCTGTCTTTGTCTTTGTGCTTTTTCGGAAGATCGGTAGTGGGATGGCTTATCGACCGAAGCCATTTCGGAATACGGAGAACGAGAGCGAAAGAATTTATCTACAAAAATAGCCCGAAGACGAATGGCTCTGGCGTTAAGGCACAAAAGCGACAGCTAGGGACACTGTCGTCTGGGCCTAAACAGGTGACGCAGTAAGAATGAAAATCTGTGTGAGGTATTTCCTTTCCATAGGCAAGACAATTGTTAATTTTTTCTGACATCGGTTAGAGCAAGAAAAAAGAATCCCCAACGGGGTACTTGGCTTTAGAAGACTTCAGGTCTGAAACTCGAAAAACAAAAATTTCAGGTAGTGGCCAACCGGCACTTGTGAACTGCTTCTGCTTCGGGCTCCTTCTCGGCAAGAAAGACTGATGTAATGGCGTCGGCTGCATATTTTATACCCCTGATGACATGGAAGAGGTAACAGCATCCGATGTAGAAAACCCAAGACTCTGGTATTCAGACCGACTGAGGGCTACCTGCAGGCAGATAACCCAAGTGTGATGACTGCAACAGTGAAACACAAAGAACATCAACTCGTGTCAGAGACATGGACTAAAATTAAATGCCAACAAATGTATAATAGTATCCTTTGAGAAGTCATCCACCCCTGGTAACTGTCATATTGACAACACACCCCTTAGTGTTGACCCAGTAGTCAGAGACTTAGGGACACACATAGATAGTAATCTAGCCTTTGATCATCACGTGTCTACAGTGCTGAGGAAATCATTGCATGTTGCGCAACTTATATACAGAAGTATGACATTTAAGTTCAAGGAAGTCATTGTTCCTTTTTTGTTTGGCATTCATCAGATCTATCATGCAGTACAGTGCACCCTTTGGTATGTACCTAACCAGGCATATCCAACAACTGGAACATCCACAGATGTTGTTTACTAAAAGAGTACAAGGCGTAAGTAATATATCCTATGCAGACCGCCTCAAGGCCCTATCCGTGTATTCTGTCTCCTACAGGCTTTTGAGTGGAGATCTATGCCTGGCATACAGGACATTGTGAGACCCCACTCTGATGGACCTCCTGCATATCCACAAAACAAACAGTAGCAGACTTACCCGTTTCAAACACTTAAACCTTGCCTGTGATATAAATAGGATCTGCTGGAGAGATAGGTATGTATCCCAGAGACTACCCCGTCTATGGAACAGGCTCCCCATCCATGTGAAGCAGAGCTCCTCCATAACCCAATTCAAGTGCAGCTTGGACAATTGAATGGGAAACCGGAAATTCATCCCTGGTTTGGCACCTGGGTCTTTAATGCAAACAGGTAACCTGTAAATGGTTCATCTCCCAGGCCCATGCTTACACTTATCAAGGATATCACAACCTGTCAGAGATTTGAGATGCATGGCTAGGCTTAAAAAGGCCCTTGTGGTTGTTAGCCTAGTAAACAACTATGAACCATACTTTGGATGTCCACTGGCAACTCAGATACTATCTTCATAGAATTAAATCTTTTAGACCTTCAGATTAATTGTTCAGTTCTTGTGAAGCTAAGAAGAAGGAACAACCTGTGTCAAAGCAGACTATTTGCAAATGGTTGTCTAAGGCTGTTACCTTTTGTTATACTCACCACAACAAAACTATTCTAGGCAGGGTCAAGGCCCACTCTACCAGGGCCTTTGCTTCATCTATGGCTTTTTGGAAAGGGTTTGATTCTAGATGTATTCTAGAAGTAGCAATTTGGTCCTCTATACATACTTTTACAAGGCATTACAAGTTTGGTTCCTTCTCATGGTCTAAATCAAGCTTTCCTAGGGCCATTCTCCAGTGCCTCCTAGACTCTTCCCCTTCCACCTCCCAGAATTTGTAAGCTATGTTAATCTTCCCAATTAGTTTAGGCTACTACAGCAGTGTTCAGTAAGAAGAACATTAAGTAAACTTACCATAATAGTAGATGTTCGAATGATATCTGCTGCAGTAGCCACTCCCTCCCTCCATCCACCTTATTTTTTGGTGTGTTGTTTGTCAGGGTGCTGACTTTTATTTTTTGTTGTTCCTAGCATTGACCTTTCAGGGCTCAGCCCCACTCTTTTTGTAGGCCTGAAAGCTCTGAAGGGCTTGGTATCCAAATCTGTCTTTTTAGTTAGCTAAAACTAAGTTCTGTTCTACTATTTTGAAATATTCAGCTTATTTGGCAGATTTATGATTAACATATGACTTTTAAATATCTATGCTGAATGTTATAGTCGCTAAAGAAGCTATTGGTCTTTTGCCAGCTACTGCAGGTGACGTTATAGCAATAGTACTTTATTGGCTCTTTGCACTAATTTTAGAATGAAATTTAATTTGTTTAACTGCCCTTTGATTGAGATGTTGAACAAATGTTCCATCTGACTGGTTTGGTAGTAGATGAGGTGGATATTTAAAATCTTTTGGCACCTTGACCAGACTAACCAGATCACTGTAAACACTACATTATATCATGATAGAAAGGGGGTCCATGTCCTTATCCATATACTAATCATAAATAAAAGAATCCATAGCTTTACCAACTACCAAGCGAAAATAACAGCTTTCTTACATGCCAGATATATTTCACCTTCTATAAAACTGCATATATATATATATATATATATATATATATATATATATATATATATATATATATATATATATATATATATATATATTTATTTATATACTGTAAAAAGGATTTACAGCATAACACAAAAACCATAAACTATCATCATTGTATGTCGTACTTCTGCACTGAGTCAGGGTTACATTTAACAATAGATTGGTGGCATGTTGTTTCTGTTTAGTGATGAAAATCTTGGTACTGTACCATTTCATTTAGAGATATTTTAGTAAGCAGCATAACAAATGGCATTAAGGCATTTCAGATCTTATGTGAGAGAATAGAGAACACATTATTACCTGTTGGAAGTGTGCTATCTGTAATAAAGTGGTCAAATCTGGATTTAAAACACAATTGGACAGCGCATCTGGCTCAGTGGGAAGAACTCTGTCTCACATGTCCGAGTTCGAAGTTCACTTTCGACTTTCTGGTTAAAGTCTGTGTAGCATTTGGATATTCTTCTCCTGTCTGCTGTCTGTATATATTTTCTCGGTGTACTCCAGTTTCCTCCCATATCCCCAAAATAGAATGGTTAATTGACTGTACTTAAAACTATCTATATGTATTGCATTTATCCATGCCGTTGTGGCTGGGCATAAAAGCATTTGAGGGCCAGTTCACTTACTTGGTTAACACATAATAAAACAAATAAAATAAATAAAAACATTATAGTATGTGGGCGGGCGGCCACGGTGGTGCAGTGGTTAGCATTGCCGCCTCACAGCAAGAGGTTCTCCGGTTCGATCCTCGGCTGGGGTGCCTTCTGTGCGGAGTCTGCATGTCCTCCCTGTGGTCGCGTGGGTTTTCTCCGGGTGCTCCGGTTTCCTCCCACATCCCAAAGACATGCTGCAGGTTGATTGGACACTCTAAATTGGCCCTAGGTGTGCGTATGTGTGTGCCTTCTGTGGAAGGTTGGGCGCCGGGCTGGCAACTCGACACTGTAAAACTCCACTGCCAATCAATGTGCGGACATGGTGATCCGCTGTGGCGATCCCTAACCGGGAAAAGCCGCAAGAAGAAGAAGAAGAATTATAGTATGTGGGCAGACTGATCAGATAATGTTACTGTGCCATTACTGTATCAGGCTCCTCAAAATAAAAGACTTACTGCTTAAGCAGCCATTCATTTTGATCCCTTTTCTCGCCACATGGCAAATATTCCACCTAAAGTTAGTTTTTGTTTTTTGTTTTTTTGCATGTGTACAATAGTTTTTTTTTTTAATTTCAGTTTGAAGTTCTAACACCAATTTTACCACTAAAAGTTTTATTTACCCTTATATCTCCTCCCCAAAGAAAACTTTCCAAGTCTTTCCTCATGCAGTGGACTGTTCAGATATCTAACCATCTTAATCACTTCTGTAGAAATCTTCTCTGTTGTGCCACTCTTCATGACCCGTATGGTCCCTAGGATGCCCTTTCACCTCTTTAAACAATCTTTCAGTTAGCTGTAACAGCATGAAGTCAGTTCTCTGAAAACCACTGTCAGAGCCAGTGGAGTTTGCCTTTTACACTACTGTTGTGAAACTGTGGACTTGGTATATATAATTATTGGGGGGGTCCCGCCACTTGGGGGGAGCTGGAGACTTGCCCCTGGAAAAAATAGTTTGAGGTTTGATGAAAGTGGCTTTTGTAATCTGAAAATTCCTTTCGCAGATTGACACGTTTCTGGTCTGTAGAACTGTATTTATTACTTTAGATAACACCTAACTCATGGTATATAGTAAGGCAAGACAATTTCACTACCCTCGAACCAAAATGCCTTAACACATTGTCTTGAATATGGCAACTGCTGTGAGATCTTACCTGTTCATAGTGCATTTGTTCCATACTGTTACTGAACATATTTCTGATTAGGCATATCTATATTGTTATCAGACTTGCTACACATGTATTTTTACACAGATATGTTTTCTGAATGTGTTTATACACTGCCTCTTAAATATGCTGGTTAGCACTAAACTTTCACTGCAACAGGTATACTTTTCTACAGGGATATATGCTGGAAGGGGTCTACTTCAGTAGACTGCTTACTTACCCGACACCCAGTTGCCCGAGACGAGAAGACCGACGTTTCACACGAGGTAAGTAACCACTTGGCCATCCTGTTGAACTTTGACCCTTACCCCTGCAGTAGTGCATTCTCGGAGTTAGTATATTTAGTTAGGGGTGTGTGGGGGGCTATAAATGGGTTTAGTTTTGCTTAGTTTGGTTACTTTAATGGGGATGGCCAAGCAGTTACTTACCTAGCGTGAAACGTCAGTCTTCCGGATGTCGCTCTTCTCATCTCGGGCAACTGGGTGTCATGTAAGTAAGCGGTTGGTCTACTGAAGTAGACCCGCTGGAATAACTGAAGAAAGTGTAAAACAATATAACATATGAAAGGGAACCTCACCCTCACTTGTATCAGTACCTAAAACAGCACAAAACATTAACTGGTTTCTGAAAGGGAGAAGGCCACTACTCGGGGAAAAAAAATCTGAGAAAATTGGATTCATTAGGTGAATAAAACCAAATCCATCCTTCAGATTACATGTTAAACTGAGGTCTCATCTATCAGAGGTGTTAGTAGCTCAAGTATATGTAAGATATTCCCATCAGTTATCTGAAAAAGAGTAAAGGAATTTCCCTTGTGCCCTGGCCATATTCTCCTAGTCAGTATGAATACCATCTTGGTTCTTCTCTGAAAAGAGACTACTGGCCTAGTAGGCCTAACCCAGCCAGCAAAGAATAAGTAAATCATTTTTATAGTGTCTTTCCCCAAAATAAGACATTTCAAAACTCATTATCATCATACAGTGAGAGATATATGGTTTTAGGTCTGCATTGGTACAGTAAATTCCCAGCCTAGTCAAGAATATTTTCTGTGCTTGTTAGGCATCCAACCCCAAGTCAGGGCTTGCCTCACGATGTAGAACCCTTATTTTGCTGAATCTCCCTGTGGTGATCTTAAAGATGAAAATGTATGTATAAGCTATCCCAGCTGCTAAAGGAGACTCACAAATAAAAGCAGCAAATACAAAATATATATATATATATATAAGTGAGCCAACCACCACGGTCCAGCAAAATAAAAGTCCAAAAGATGTATACCAGGCAAACAATTTATTGGAAGAAAGGTTAGTGCTTTCGCGAGGTTACCGCTTCATCACCCAACTGTGCCCTGAAACAATGGGGCGGAGTTGGGGCTTATGACTGACTTTATGAATTTTGGGCAACCCATGAATTGTAGGAATAAGAGGATTCTCAACCATCAAGGACTCATACAAATCATGGTCAATAAGACCACACATCAATAGATTATATAAATCATTATTCACATTAGTAATGCACCTATTTACATCTTTCACTAAGATCGTCTTATAAGTATGAACATCATTTAGCATAGCATACATGCTGGTTAAATAATCAGATCTATTTAGTACAACAATTGCACTTCCTTTATCAGCAGGTCTGATACTGATAAAAGGTTCAGTTTGTAGTTGTTGCAAAGCATTATTTTCATCAATGCTTAAATTACAAAATCTTGACTTAAAAGTTCCTAGTGAGGCAAAGATATAATTTTCACACAGTCTAACAAAAGATTCAATAGAAGCTGTAAGTGGTGGGCAATAGACACTTGGTTTATGAGGACCCTGTTTCTGTATTGATATACCATTTCCCCTGAACAAAGTCCCAAGCATAACTTTACATGCAAATAGTTTGATATCTAAAATCACATCAGCTACATCGGATTTATTGCCTGGTTTAAAGCTTAAGCCTTTGTTAAGTACAGATACTTGTGCTGCTGTTAAAGCATAGTTCGATAAATTATATACTAAACCTTGTTGAGAAAAGGTTTTATACCACTCCGTCTCACAGGTGAGCGTCCTTCTTTGGAGGCCTTCCTTTTCCGAGTGTCTCTTGATAGAGAACGACCTCGTTGATTCGTTGGATCCAGCCTTGTGGGTAGTGGTAGAGCCATAAAAGTGTTAGATGCAAAAATATTGTCATTTTTAAGCCTAGGCACTTCCTTCACTTTACTACGGGCTCCTAACCTGGAAAAGTCATCTGAATGAACTCCATTCACTGGATGAGCTCCAGCTTTAGCCGAAAAAGCTTGCATCACGTTCAGAGGATCCAAAGATGTAAGCTCGGTGTCATCAATCGGGGACGTGGCTGCCGGTAGCAATGGCGTGCCTTCAGAATGCTCATTACTAATGGATTGATTAGCTAGATCCAAAATAAGTACATTAGAGATGTTCACTTCAGTTGAAGGAACATTAGTTGAATTAGTGCTGGATGTAATCAAAGGATTCAATTTATTTGCATTTAGAGTATGCATGCTAGTTGGAAATGCATTAGCCGTATTTGCACTAGATTTATCCAAGGAATGAGAGTTTATATCACAAACTTGCTGTACTACAGGTTGAGCAGTAGAACGATTAGGTTCACTCCTCGGCCATACAAAAATGTGACCTTTAGTGAAATCTGAATGATCCCTTAGTAACGTCTTGTGTTTTTGTTGTTTAAGCCTATATTCATAGGCTAACACCTCAGCACACAAATTATCAAGTTTGAGTAGATATTCATTGGATGAGTACTTAGATTTCATAACATCTAGATGGCGTTCAGTGTCAATACACAGGGACATTTCAGTAGGAGTGTAGTACTCTATTAAAAGTCATAGATAGTTAAAACTCAATTCAAGATTTAGTTGTTGCCAACACTTAAGTAATTCAGGTTCACTGGAGGCTTAAGTAGGCATTTTCAATATCTGTAACCCCTTGGAATAGCTTTATGTTCAAGACAAGCCTCGAAGTGAAATATCTGCTATTCATACCTTTTTCGCTTGTACATCAAATTCTCTACTTCTTTAAAGGCTTCCAAAGAAGCACACAAGCCATCAGTATCCATAGTCTCAACATCTCCTTGTGTAGAAAAGACAAGCCTTAGGAGACGATTAGGCTGGTTAGTAACTAGTCTATGTAAACACTTAGTATCATTATGAGCCATGATGTTAATTTGAGTAGACACTGCCTCAAGAGAGTCTGCCATGTGCAGCAGGTAGCTCCTCAAAAACTCAATGAAAATGAATATATAAGCTATCCCAGCTGCTAAAGGAGACTCGCAAACAAAAGCAGCAAATCCAAAAAAAAACAATTAAAAGCAAACGTGATCTTACATCACCTTCTGCCTAATAAGGAGATGATTTTAACAACACTGTTGAATTATGTGAACTGAAATGGATTATCTCTATGAGGGCCTATGAATTTCCAGGACTTATCAGTGGCACTTCCCTTAAGCCTGCCTTATTAGGCAGAAGGTGATGTAAGATCATGTTTGATTTTAATTGGTTTTGTTTTTATTGTTTCTTACTGATTGGTTGAGTGTTTTTTTAAATATGTGGTTTTTACTTTCATTTTGTACTTGGTCTGAAGCGGCACTAACCCCGCGAAAGTGCTAACCTTTCTTCCAATAAATTTTGTTTTTGTATACATCTTTTGGACTTTTATTTGGCTTGACCGTGGTGGTTGACTCACTTACGTATATTTTTTGTGATCTTAAAGATGACTGAAGCTGTCAGGAATCCATCTACCTGGCAGGCTTATGCCACCTAGTGGAAAGAATTCTAAATTTTATTAGAGTGGTACCCTTACTGCCCCATTTGATCACTTTGCATATAATTCTTGTATCGCTCAGACACCATTATGACTTTTTTTTGTGTGTTATTTTATAGTCACAGAATTTGTGTCAGCCATTTTGGTTCATCATAACTTTGTGTTATTGGTAAAGCAATTCAAAGGAAGTGTTGTGCCTCTTTATTCTATTGAGAAATCCATGCCATGCTTGTGCTTTGACCATCTTTATAAGGTGGCTTGCCTGTCCTATATTTGGGCCTACTACCAGTCCCACTGAAGTTATTTTATTAGACAGTACTCTTCCTAATCACTGTGGCCTACACACAACAAATCTCCATGCTTCAAGCCCTCACATGAAAGGAATATCTAGGCTTCTCAAGGATGAACCCTTGTTTCCTTTCAAAGATGGATGCAGATGTTTCCATGAACCAGCCCATTACTCTCCTGTTTATTTATTTATTTTTGACAGTGTTAGAAATTTCATGAGAAAGGACTCTTCACATGCATTACCTGCACTGGCAGCTCAGGTATTACCTGAAAACAGTGTATGAGTTTAGGAATTTGGACCAGTTCTCTTTTGCTTGGTAAAACTGAAAATTCATTCCACTTGGAGGCATAAGTCTTCCAGGTAGATGGATTCCTGACAGCTTCAGTCAGGATCACCACAGGGACATTCAGCAAAATGAGGGTTCTACATCACAAGGCAAGTCCTGAATTGAAGTTGGATGTCTAACAAGCACAGGAAACATTCTTGACTAGGCTGGGCATTTATTGTACCAACACAGACCTAAAACCGTATCTCTCTCACTGTATGATGATAATGAGCTGGGAAGACAAGGATTTGGTTGCCAAATGGGCACTTTTCAACTGGATTGTGAACTGTGTCACCTTTTGCCATCAGTCAGCCTACATTCCCATTAAAGATATAGTGAACAAAAGACATTCCAACAATGGAATTGCTACTTCCAGAGCTTGCTTCAATAATGCCTCCACTGCAGACATTTATGTCATGGCCGCTTAGTCCTTATTGCTCACCATCATCAGATAATATTACCTCCATAGTGACTGAGGAGGTCAGCTTACATTTGAGAAGTCAGTATTCCAGGACTGTGCTGTCTGAGCTCTGTACATCTGGTGGCATCTGGTTAGGATGAAATGTTAGGACTCTTCAAAGGGGGTCCTTGTCATTATATATGTGATATACATTTTTATGGTATTAGCTGATTTTACAGTAGGGCCTTCAATGGTACAACAGGGATACCCTCCTGCTTCTGTTGGAGTTTCCTGTAGGTTAGGCTGTATGTATTCCCATATCAGTTATTTAATATTGTAGTGTCAAAATCGCATTGTGTCTTTATTTGTTCAGAAAGTTTCTTAACTGAATTATCAGGATAAATACAAGGCTGTTGGGATGATCAACCTTTTATGGCTGCATTTTTATGTATTTTTTATGCCGTTTCCTCATTAACATCCTCAGTCTTGGTGTTTAGTCCAGACAAATATAGTTTCCTTCATCTTTCCTGTGTTTTACTAATCCTTAACCTCATCCCCCAAAAACTGTTTACTTAAAAAATTATAAATCATCTGATTCAGTAATATTGAGCCATATAGAAATAACTATTTTTTTATGTTATGTATTAAATTCCTGTAGTCTGTTAAAATTCCCTCTCAGTGGTTTGGTACTCATAGATTTTTCTGTGAGAGAACTGGTGAATCTTACTAATTTTATTTTGCTACTGGTTAGGCCTGATCAGGTTGTGCCTCATCTGTTTCAGCAGTGCACCCCCCCCCCCCCAAGTCCATCCACTCTTCTGTCAAGTTATTTGTGCCACACACCCACACACGTTTAATTCTTCTGGGTTGGAGGTGTCAGCTGATTGGACTTGTGATGACAGTTTGCTGGAGGGACCCAAGAGCTGCTGCTGCTGGTGACAGCTGCTGACTGGAAAGGTTACATGG
The DNA here is from genome assembly GCF_019279795.1 of Protopterus annectens. Lineage (NCBI taxonomy): Eukaryota > Metazoa > Chordata > Ceratodontiformes > Protopteridae > Protopterus > Protopterus annectens. The sequence continues at coordinate 450,477,493 of NC_056743.1, forward strand.
AGGCTGTCTACTCTCTGTGTAGTACTGTCTGATAATAGGCCACATTCAGCCATGAGGTCAGGTTTCTAGGTGTGATTCTGCTTCCTCAAAAGAAGAGACAACCCCCTTAGGTCCCACCCTTTCACCTAACCCTGCAGCAGTTTTTGGCATTGGTCTCCACCTGGGCTACAAGACTATTTAACCATGCTGCCACATTCTTTCTTCTGAGGAGAGGTGAGTAGGCAGCGCAACATCATTACTCCCTTCCCCAAGATCCCCCAGGTACCTGAACCATTAATCACACCCAGGTCACCCAGTTTGTAGTCAGAACTTTTACTCCTGTACACCAGCACAGCTGACATAAACTTTACTACTTCTGTTACCTGATCACTACCACCCACCAGTCGCATCACTTCACTTCATGCAATGTATTCCCCTAATTAAGACTAGGTATAGGATACTTTTCACCCAGCACGAAGTTTAAGGAGAAGGTCAGAGACATTTTCCATTATAACATCACCTATTTCCTTATTTTTAGAAATACATGAAACAGCCTTGAATCCAGTTCACTGTTAGTGGGTTAAAAACTCTATAATTACTACCTGTTTGCATTCACTTGTATAGACTTCTATAATCTTAAAGCTGTGACTGTATTTTGCATCTAACTGCTGCAATGTAACGAGTTTCCCTTGCCTTATTTTAAGAGACCATGTGCAATATGAGTCAGCTGGGATTTATTTCCTGACACCTCTGTCTTAGCAAAGCTCTTCAAGACTTCTAGCTTCCATGATTAGGTCACTGTGTCACTTGCTGGTGCATCTGATAAGGATGGTTCCTCCTGCCCTTGCTTCCTGTTTTTTTTTTTTTTCCTTTTGTTTTTTTGTACTACTCAGAATTTACATAATGACTGTAATATGCCTCATGAGAAAATTCCTGTGCTTCATACACACAGAAAAAAACTTTCAGACTTTGCCTGAAGCCATCAAATCAACTCTAAGAATCTGTACAGGAGATGCACCTACTGCCCAGGAAAGAACCATGCAGTACAAGTTTTCCCCAAGTTCTAAGGCTTCAACTTAGCCACTCAAGTCAGGCAGAAAAGAAGTTGTAGGCTTTCCTTCATTGATAATAGCAAGCTGGCTGCAATGAAGGGAAGCCATCACACATATTTGTTAGATGGTTAATATGCACTCCCAAGCAGGAGTTGGAGGATAGAGAAATAATGAGAGATTAGGAATTCAGGGAGTGATAAGTCTCATTCACCTTCCAAATTCCACTCTTGTAATTGTCCCTGCAGCCTCTCGGGTCATGAAGTTTCTGTTGACTAATGAGGAAGTAAGCTCCCACCCATGATTGGCTGACAATTTTGAGGCTGCTAGGAGAAGCAGCCTTGTGGCAGCCACTTTTGGGAGTGAGTCCTGTGGATGTAGTACAACCCTTCCCATGCTTGAGAACACAGTGAACTGGTTGTCCTGCTTGTAGTTTTCCTTTATGCCCCTTAGCAGTGGTTCAGAGACTCACCAGCGAGGATTGATCAGGATCCCATAGACACAGATATCCCTATAAGTTACATGGGCTAAGAAGAGAGTGCACAGGTCCCTGGGTTCCAAGCAAAAGAACAACCACCACCCCCTACAAATAATCATCAGGGTCTTACACCTCCAGAATAAAGATGCTATACAAAAAAAGCTGAAAGGCATGAAAATGGTGGGTGGTGTTAAAAATGTATCTGTTTCCCGCTTACTCGACTAAACTGTCAAGTCCTGAAGCGCTTATGCAGATTTTTTTTCCTCTTTGGTGTCCCGGCCAAACTGTGATGCCTGTATTTCTTAGTTGTAAATTGACAAGACAGGCAGTACAGGTTTTATATCACCAGAGCCTGCCAGCTTATTTCTGCAAGAGGTTTCCTGGCTACATTCAGGATTCATGCTTTTTAAATAGTTCTGACTATCTCAATGACATAAAGAAAGGTAAATATACCAGTATGTCAGTCCCAGTACAAACTTCTGATTTGCATTGTGATCACAGCAGAGGTGTGTTGAATCCCAGTTCTACAAAGACTGCATCATCATCGTCGTCGTCATCAGGAAAGCACTTGTACAAGCCCTTTTCAGGATTACAACTACAAATAGATGCTTACTTTTAAATTAAAAAAAGAAACTGGCGGATTATCAAGGTGCCCAGTACTGAAACCAAGTTAGCAGCAAGTGAGTCCTTCAGTCAGCCAAGTGTAGACAGCAGAAATGTGTTCCTTCTTCCTAGTAACCATTCATATCCCCCAGCAGAGAATCAGGGCCACTTAAGACCTTTCTGTGAGCAGGAAGAAAGTGTGCCAGACTTGCTTCTTGTTGTGCCTCAAGATGGTGAATAGTTAGAGAAGCTTAACCACTTGATTTCGACTTTCATACTGGGGTTTAGTATAAATAACTGTAAGTGGATGAAACTGGTACATGTCATTGTTAAAGTTCATTTGAGTTTAAGTTCACAGATTCAAAAGCAGTTTAGCTGCATTTTCTTTCTGACTTCAGTTATCCATTACTAATAGCATAGAGCACTGATTAGTAGAGACTCCATGTAAAGCAACACAAGGGAGACAGCTCCTTTAAAAACATTCTGCAAAGTACTCAGGAAATACCCTTACTATGTGTGACCTGGAATATCAGGGGGCTTAAAACTTGCAGTAGGATGAAGGCCACATTTATAACTGGGCATAGATTAAAATGAGGGACTATTCCTTTAAAACCTGCCCTGGTTTCTCCGCTTCTAATGAAGAGCAGGACTATGACTCTGACTCCCTTTCACCTAATTTCCTTATTGAGGAAGCTTTCCTTCAGGAGACTGTACAGAAAATGATGAAACACTTTGAATGGCAATCCATGCAGATAGATCTCTGATGTTCAGAAGAGGTATTACACCTTTTTGGAGATGAGTACTCCTGCCCTTTCTCCAGTACACCCTGTCCTTGATACATTCCAGGACACCATTCAATCCACCTCTTCTGCACCTAATTCTCAGCCACCAGCTCCTAAGATACCAGACAGGCTTTACAAGGTCCCTTCTTCTTTCATTTTTTCCCGGTTAGGGGTCGCCACAGCGGATCACCTGTCCGCTCATGATTGGCAGTGGAGTTTTACAGTGTCGGTTGCCAGCCTGGTACCCAACCTTCCACAGAAGGCACACACATGCACGCACTCATGGCTAGGGCCAATTTAGAGTGTCCAATCCACTTACAGCATATTTTTGGGATGTGGGAAGAAACTGAAGCATCCAAAGGAAACCCACGCGACCACAGGGAGGACATGCAGACTCCCCACAGAAGGCACCCCAGCCGAGGATCGAACCAGAGAACCTCTTGCTGTGAAGCGCTCTTGCTGTGAAGCGCCAATGTTAACCGCTGCACCACTGCAGCCGCCCAGACTTTACAAGGTTCCTAATGCCCTAAAATATCTATATAAAATAGTGGCAGACTACAGCATTATCTCTTTCATCAGATAAGCCCTATAAGCTTCTGCCCAGTCTAATATCTTACCTACTAACAAAGACAGTAGGGCTGTGGATAGATGGGGAAAGAAGGTTTACACCTTTACTACCCTTGCCTTTAGAGCAATTAATTACCAGACTCAAATGATCAATTATTTGATATCTGTCCTTAACTCCTTAAACAAAGTTGTATTGGATCTTCCTACAGCAGTATCTAAGCATCAAATGCAGAGGTTACTTTTGTAAGCCACTTAGCTTGACAGACACAGCATTAAGTGCAGTTACAGTGCTGTGGATGCTTCTTCTAGGGCAGCTGTCACTGGATATGAATAGCTTTGCAGTCAGCCTACACTTGAGGATTTCAGATATAAAATTATACATTTGCCATTGGACAAAGACTAAGTATTTGGCCCTCAGGTGGGCGGTTTGTTCAGACCTCAATAAGACCAAGTTAAGACCATGAAAGAATGCAGACAGATCCTTCTCTCCTCATTTCCTTGATACCATAGGAATTAACTATCTAAATCTACCTCATTCATTAGAAACTGTCCTAGAACAGAATCAGAAACAAATAAAATGCCCTAGAAAAAGATACTGTGAAAAGCAGCAAAGGAAACCTCCAGCTGGGACACTGCCCTTTGGAGGCAAAAACCTGTGACTACCTCTGCAGCACCCATCCCCCTGTCCTCAGCCTGATTACCCCCTTTCTCAAAGACTGTCACTCTCCCTGGCCAGGTGGGAAGCTGTTACCACAGACAAGTGGGTCCTCCCCATCAACAGGGACGGGTATGCTATGTCTTGGGAAAACATTCCCCCTCTGAGAGGCATACCAGTACCTCCTCAAAACCAAATATCTCTCTTGGCCCGCATTATTCAAGACCTCTTGAGTCAGGGTACCACTGAGCTAGTCCCAATATAATTCATGGCAAAAAGGTGTTACTGTAGGATTTTTTTCTGTTCACAAGAAAAGAAGGGCAGTGGAGTCCCATCCTAGACCTATTCTGAACACTTACCTAAAAGTTCCATGTTTCAAAATGCTCTTTCTTCCAACTCTTTTACCTTTCATTCTCCCACAGGCTTTCTTAGTGTGATTAGATCTGAAGTATGTCTACCTGCACATTCCCATTCGTCCTTCTTGCAGGAGATTCCTCTTTTTTTCTTTGGCTCTTCACATTTTCAGTTTGCTGTTTTACATTTTGTTTTCTCCACAACCCAAAGAGTGTTCACAAAGTGCGTAGCTCCTGTTGTAGCTTTCTGTTTCACTCAAGTAATTGAGTTTTCCCTATCTGGTCAACCTTTTGATCCAGGCTTTCTTTCCAAAAATTCGTCTTCAGCACCTTTAATTCACCCATCATCTACTGACAGGTCAGGGTTTTGCTATTAACTACAAAAAAAAAAAAAAATCACCTATGGTTCCTACAGAGGACCTGGCATTTCTGGGATGCAGACTGGACATACAGAAAGTACATGCCTTCCTTCCCCAGGAGTAAGTTCTCAGTCTGCCCAGTTATGTCTAAGTCCTCTTCTCAACAACCCATTACTCTGCAAGAGAGATGCTAAGTACTTTGGAATTCATGGCAGCCACCATCCCTATGGTCCCCCTGGCCAGACTTCACATGAGGAAAATGCACTGGTACCTGCAATCTGTGTGGTCCCAACAGTGCCACCCCATGAATACTGTGATTCCCTTCCTCCCTTATCTCAAGAAGGAATTAGTTTGGTGGAAGGGTCAGGATATCTTCGACCCAGGATTCCTTTTCATACCTCCTTCTCTTCAACAAGATCACTGGGATGCCTCGGACAAGGAGTGGGAGGTGTGAACAGAATCAGACCTAGTGCAGGGGAAATGGCAACCCCATTTCCTGAAGGAACATCTCAACCTGAAAGAAATGAGGGCTCTTTTGCAAGCTCTTCAGATTTTTGCCCAGCTTTGGAAACCCGAATCACTCCAAGTGTACACAGACTATACCACTGTCATGTGGTATAAACAAACAGGCTGGCACGAGGTTTTACAGACTTTGCAGGTTAGCACAGGAGGCATGGAACTTGGCACCACAAATGAACATCATACTCAAAGGCATATACATCCCTTTTCAGGACAGTGTGTTAGCAGACTGCTTAAGCTGCTGTCTGGAGGATCACACAAGTGGACTTTGAACAGAGAGGCCATCCACAACATCACACTCCAGTGTGACACTCCTCAGATAGACCTCTTTGCTTCGCCAAACAACCATCTGCTCCCCCAGTTCTGCACCAGAGACCTTAGCCCCACAGCCTGGAGGACAGACACCTTCTCTTTCCAGTGTACAGGGAAGTTCCTCTATGGCTTCTGTCCTCTGCCTCTTCTTCCAAGAATTCGTCTGGAAACACCCAAATTCCTTTTATTGACCCCATTTGGGGCAAGGCATCATTGGTTCCCTCTGCTATTTTACTCAGCAAAGGAAAATTACAGGAGAGTTCTTCTACAGCTGGACGTGATAACTCAGCAAAAAGTATTGTGATCCACAAAATTCTTCCCTCTTTCAGCCTGACAGTATGGATGATGGTATTTTAATCCCTCAAAGGCATCTCTTCTCTGAGGAGGTAGGAGACCTACTACTAGAAAAATCTTATATTGAAAATTGGAAAGGATTTTCCTACTAGTGCTGCAAATTAATCAGGATCCACTCTTAACACAAGTCATTACAGTACTACAATACCCCTGGGAACATCTTCAATCAGGCTTGGCCTGCTCTTCTATAAAAGCTCACTTCTTCTATCAATGCCTTCCTCCATCTTAGGCCTCCACTTATGGCTTGGCCAGAGGTCAAGCTTTTTCCTCAGGGGAGTTCTGCATCTAACCCCTCCTCCCAAGGAAACCTATCTCTCCTCCTTGGGATCTTAATTTTGTGCTAGAAGAGCTTTCTCTGCATCTCTTTGAACTAGCTTCTTCTGCTTCTCTAAAATGTTGTACTTGGAATACCATTCTCTTCCTGGCCCTCACCCCTGCCAAGAGAGTTTCTGAACTTCATGCTTTCATGGCCATCCTCTCTTTTCTTATTTTTCATAAAGACAGGATGTCTCTCAGGGCTAATCCATCCTTCATGCCTAAGTTAGTGAACAAGCTGTCTCTCGATTAGGCTGTTCATCTTCCCACTTTCTTTCCCAGTCTCCATAATAGGGGGAATGGATCTTACACTCTCTGGGAAAAACTAAATCCTTCAGAAATTCTGACCAGTTCTTTTAACCTTTTATGTCCCCTAAGCAGGGACAGCTAGTCTCCAAACAAATCACTGCATCGTGGATTTCAAAGGAGTTCTCTTTTTGCTCTTCAGACAATATTAGGCCTTGCCCTCCTGCCTGAAAGTGCATTCCGCGAGGGCAGTCACTTCCTCAGGGTGTTTCAAGAAAGGAATAGATGCCACATCTATCTTGGAGACAGCCACTTAGTCCTCTGTACAAACTTTTACCAAGCACTACAAAATTTATGCTTTCTCCAGGTCCAGGGCAGCCTTTCTTAGGTCAGTCCTGTCCAGACTGCTGGGCAACTCTTCTGCTCAGTAGCCAACCAGCCTTCCTTCCTCCTTCAAATCTGGAAATCACCCATATGTCAGGAATACTGTAACAGTGATTTCAGTCTGGATATAGTACAGTTGTGTAAAAACTTACCTTAACAGTAGCTGTTCTATAGATCAGTGTTGCAGTATTCCACCCCACCTTCCATCCCTCTTCTCTATCACTCCTTAATCTTTAGTTGCTTCTCCCCCTTTCTTCTAATCTTTGCTCTGTTGTATGGGTGCAAGGAGAATTTTCTTACCAATTCAAGCTGCACCCCTTCTAGCTGACCAGTCTACTCTCTCAGTAGTCTTCAGGCCGCTGGCTTGGAGATAGTATGAGGATCCACTCTCATATGTCTGTCTTTATACTCCAATGCATACAACCAGAGGTCACGTATTGGACGTACAACCTAGGGAAGGTGAAGCTTTGGCACCCTGGCCAAACGTCAGCAGTGACAACCCATATGTTAAGAGTATTCCTTGTCTCCTCTTACATCAGTCACTGTCTTCCACTACATCTGACCTCGATACTGCAGGAGCTCTGCTATAAGGCTGCACTCCTACAAGTATAATGAGAATTTTGTCATTGTATAATGTGAGCACATTTAACATGAAGAACATTGCTGTGTATTACTTTTAATCAGTCAAATCCATGCCTGCTCTGTGATTAAAAGTCTCTGTCTAATAGACTGTGCACTCTAAGGACCTCTTACTGAGTTGATCACTGCCCCATTTTTCTTGACCTGTAAAGTGTACTGCGTATGCCAGTTAGTTAGCCTCAGGAAATTACAGAAAAACTGTTTTACTTTGCATCTGTTTAACTGCACTGTACCAGCTATAAACTGATTGCTATTAGTTATAATTTGACCAGAGTGTGAACTCTGATGCAACTTCCAGGGCTATAGCCACTGGTGCGTTTTAAGCAGATTTGCAGGACTGCATTCGCAGAACCCCCAGATTATCTGAAAAATGAGATTTTAAATTCTTCTTTGAATAGAGATTTAGTTTTTGGCCTCTCTGCTGCGGAGGTGATCAAAAGTGTGATGAAAGGGTTAAGTTAATACAGGGAATCTCTAAGATTTTTCAGACCTCCTTTTCCAATTTTTCCAGTGGATTCTCTAACTCCTTATCCAGTTTTAGTAAGAAACAAAATAAACTGTCTCAACAACATTCAGATGAAGAGACATTTAAGAAGAAATGGCAAGGAAGTTCCAACAAAAAATATGAAACTCCCAAAAGCAAGGACAGTCTAATAAGTCCGAATGACTATTAAGAGACTGTATTTCCCCCTCCCACCATAACAACCCCCTTTTTGTTCCAGAAAGTGTGAAGCTCCACTTTTGTCCTTGGCCACAGATAGTTTCAGACAAATGGATTCTGAAGGTCATTCATAAAGGTTGCATATGACAGTGAGAAGAAATTCCTCCTTTCCTTAGGATAATTCTTCATCCTCCAGACCAGACTCTTTTGTTGCCACCTGTCCTTCATCACATGCTTTCCCAGGTAGTAATAGAACCAGTTTCCCCTTCCCAGATGGGAAAAATGTCTAGGATGTTTTCATTGTCAAAGAAAGATAATGTTTGGAGACCAGCTCTGGATCTTTCTTTCCTAAGCCTGTTTGCGATAGCACCTACATTCAAAATGAAGCCAATTCATAATCTGTTACCTCTTATTCCTCATTCAAGTTTCCATGAAAAATTAGATTTAAAAGATGCATGTCACATTATTATTTATCCAGACTTCAGGTATTTCTTAAGGTTTTTGTGTCTGGATCACATTATCAGTTCTCTGCCTTACTCTTGGATTATCCAGTGCACCAAGAGTGTTCACAGAGTGTCTAGCTGCATTTATAGTTCATTGCAGGCTACACGGTATCTACATTTTTCCATATTTTGATGGCCTGCTCATCTTTGCAGAGCCTTTTTCAAAGTATCATGAATCTCTCTGTCTTGAGTGTGAGACATCTTATTCAAGCTCGGATTCCAAGAGAATATTCAAAGGTCTTTCTTGTCTCTTCACAGGATTGTATTTCTGGGATGTCAACCAGACACCACAGTTCAAAGAGCTTTTATTCCCCAAGAAAAATACATATATATATATATATATATATATATATAGCTATTTCTAGGGTTTTGTACTCAGACTAGGTCACTGCAAGGGACTACTTCAGAATGTTGGGTCTCATGGCATCTATGTTTCTCATGGTAAAACTAATGTCTTTTGGCTTTTCCCGGTTAGGGGTCGACACAGCGGAACTCCGGTCCGCTAATGATTGGCAGTGGACTTTTTATGGTGACGAATTGCCAGCCCGATGCCCAACTTTCAAAGAAGGCACACCCATTCATGCACACACATACCTGCATGTCTTTAAATGTCACTCGACTGTGGGGAGGACATGCAGACTCCACACAGAAGGTGCTCCAGCCGTGAATCGAACGGGAGAACCTCTTGCTGTGAAGTGACAACGCTAACCGCTGCACCACTGTGGCTGTATCATGATACCCCTGGCAAAAAGCCACATGAGAAAGATACAGTGGTATCTGAAATTTCTTTGGTCCCAGCACCACCACCCCTTGTCTTTTCAGATAGCAGTGCTGAGGTTTGTCAAAAGGGAAATGACTTTGAGAAAACAGATATACCTAAATTCAGCTCTCCCCTCTCTCTCTCCCTGTTCCAAGGGAGTCCGTCACCACAAACTCTTCAGGCTTTGCTTGGGGAGCAGTTTTAAGAGGTATAAAACTGCATGGTGTGTAGGACACCAGGGATAGACACAAGCACATAAATATAAAACAGATGTTTCCTGTAATCAAAGCAGTCAAACTCTTGTCAGTCATCTTTTGTCCCCAGGGCCTCTTCAAGTTGTTACAGGCAATACCACAGTCATATGGTACAGCAACAAACAAGGGGGAACCAGGTAATATCCCTCTGCAGACTAGCAATGTTAAATTGGGATATACCTTTGCAGCACAGTCTCACTCTACAAGCATCCTACATTCCGTCAGAGCAAAACTGTGTGGCGGACAAGCTGAACAGGACAAGGGCAGACCCTCATGAATGGAAACTAGATAAGGGCATCTTCCAAGATTTGATCCATCCTTGGCGAGTTCCTCAAGTAGACCTGTTTGTCTCCTCTCTGAACAATCAGTTGGCAATATTCTGCTCCAAGACTTCATGCAGGAAGGCCAGGAAGACAGATGCCTTTTCCTTTCCTTGGATAGGAATGTTTCTGTATGCTTTTCCACCCTTTCCATTGATATACAGGGTACTTCTAAAGATTCAGAAAGAATCTCCCAAGATTATTGTGGTGACTGCCTTATGTCCCAGGCCACAGTGGTTCTCCCTTCTTTTGGAAATAGCCAGGGATAATTACCACAAGCTTTCTCACAGAATGAATCTACTCACGCATGAACAAGGTTGTTGATCCACCTCAGCATCAGTCAACTTCAATTGACTGGATGATGGGGTCTTAATTCCTTTAATGTACCTGTTTACTGAGAATGTGCAGCAGGTACTAAAGGAGGCAAGGAAGCCTGCTAATAGAAAATCAATATATTAGCAAATGGAAAAGGTTTTCTAATTGCTGCCATCAACATAACCAGCACTCATGCTGTTCTCTGGTTTTACAATATTTGCTTGAGTTACTATCTTATGGTCTTTCTTACTCCTCTATCAAGGTTCATTTATTGGCCATTTCAACATGTCTCTCCATGGATCTTCCTCATTAAGTGCATTCAAATGTCAAACTGTTTTTGAAAGGGTTTTACATAAGAGGCCTTCATGAAAACTGATGATCAAAATCTAACATTTGCTCTGTTTGAACCAGATAAACCTGGCTGATATGACGTTCTTAACATGCAAAACAGTTTTACTGATTGTTCTGACCTCTGCAAACTCTTACGGTGGTTTAATCCTATGTCATTTTCTATAGGGACAGGATTTCTTTGAGAACGAAGCCTTCTTTTATGCCTAAAGTGGTATCCAGAGTTTACTTTAATCCAAACTATCTCCCTGTATTCTTTCTTGAACCTAAAAATGAGGGAGAAAGGATACTTCATACCTTGGATGTGCACAGACAACTCGGGTAATATCTTGACAGAACTAAATCTCTCAGATGTTCTGATCTATTATTCATTTCTTGTGTAGGTAAGAAGGGACAACCTGTGTCAAAGCAGACTATTTCCAAATGGTTGTTTAAGACTATTACCTTTTGTTATATTCACCCCAAAAAAAATATTCCAGGCAGGGTCAAGGACCACTCTACGAGCACCTTGGCTTCTTGTATGGCTTTTTCGAAAGGGTTGGATTCTAGAAATATTGTAGAAGCTGCTACTTGGTGTTCTCTACATACATTTACAAGGCACTATAAGCTTGATTCCTTCTCTAAGTTTAGATCAGGCTTTGCAAGGACCATTCTCCAGGGACTCTTGGACTATTCTCTTTCCACCTCCCAAATGTAGTAAGCTAGGACAATCTATCCCTACAGCTATGGCTATGGCTACTGTAGCAGTGGTCAATATAATGAATATAGTAAAGTTGTATAAGTAAGCTTACCATAACAGTAGATGTTCGTATGATCACTGATGCAGTAGTTGCTCCATCCCATCCATCCCCTTGTTTTTTGGTGTGTTGTTTATGACAGGTTGTGGTTATTTATTTTTTGTTTTTCCTAGCATTGTCCTTTCAGGGCTCAGCTTCCCTCTCTCTGTGTTGGAAGGAAAGCTCTGAAGAGCTTAGAACCTAGACTTGTTTTAGTTTAGCTCAGCTCAAGCTACTAGTTTGGGGATATGAAACATCCCCTGAAGCTTTGGAAACTTGGTGTTATATCCATGGCAGGATATAACCCGTACAGGTAAGGATACTGCAGTAGTGACCATTTGAACATCTACCATTATGGTAAGTTTGCTTCACAACCGTACATTCTTATCTTTTCATGAATATCTACTTGATGCAGACATACCTACAACAGAGTAAGTGATCAGTGCTAATTTATTTTCTTTTGTAACTTTGAATGCTGTCATAAGGGCAGACATTTTGATAAGATTTTTGTTTTTTGGAAAAGATAAATCTAGTCCATAATGCAGTGTGAGGGCACAGTTCATGAGACTGTCATCGTTACGGTATTTTGTCAGATCCTAGCACCATTCACCTCATATAGAAGACCTGAAAAATACTTTGAAAGTCATCACTAAGATTGTCAGTGAATGATCTGCAGTGACTCCTAAATGTTTTATTCCTCATATTCTGTTACTCAATCTGTTAAAGCAGTTTCTAGAAGTGTTAACAAATTGCGACTTATCAGACATTTTACGATGTCAACTTTTTAATATATCAACCTGAATAGGAAAAACATAGGAGGACTAAGTACACAGCCCCCAGCACCCAAATTCCCACCCTTTTAGGGGAGGGGCAACCACATGGGAAAAAAAGGCAATGCCTTAAGTCTATGGCAAAGGTGGGTGTCTGGCAGTGAACACAAAACAATTGAGTATGAGTTGTTAACAGTCTATTTCCTGTAGTTTAGAGTTTGATTCTGTCAGCCTCCATTTACCTACTGTTCATCTCCAAGCACAAAGTAAACCAGATAGTGCTCTGAGGCATTTGGGAAATTGGGCTAGGCTCCTAAATTGTTTCCTGGAATGTATACATATTGATTAATGTATGAACTTATAAGGCAAGTGTCTGTGCTGGTGGTCTGCCTGTGGGATTTAGACTATGCAGTTGGCCATAGATCTAGTGAGGAAAAGGACAAATCTTCCAGTTTCATAAGCAGTTAAACAGCCTTGTTATTTTTTCTTTTTTTTTTTAATGAGCAGTGTAATGTTTGAAGAGCTTGATGGTGCCCCATTAGAGATAATTTTGACTTGCAGCTATGGCAGCGTTCTGTTAGTAAGCTTAACCATAGGATATGGTCTGAATTGTTACGGAACCTGTCACTTGTTTAGGTCTGCTTTTATGGGTGAAATGAAACTAGTACACTTGTCTTTTGTGAAATTATTTATGAATGAGTTTACCTTTCAAGTCTGCAAGTGAATTTACTGGCTGGTTCCTTTGAAGATTCTGTTGCATATATCGACTGTCTTCACTTTGGATTCACATAGTTGAATTTCTGTTCTGTTTGCTTCTCAGGTAGCACTAATGTTGGTGATCAGCTCCCCACTGGCCAGCTGTCTGTGGTACCATGGCGACGGACTGGTGTTAAGTACACAAACAACGAGGCCTATTTTGACGTGATTGAGGAGATTGATGCTATTATTGACAAATCAGGTATTTGGGCATGCAAATTATTTCTTCCTCTTTGGGCACATCAGAGCAATTCTCGTTATGTTTTTTGGAATTAAAGTTATCTTAAATTGTAAATACACTGGTTGCACTGTAAGTGACATTATTTTGCCTTTCTTACTAAAAGTGCTTTGAGCTTTTTTTTCTCATCACAGTTTTACCTCTCATTCCTTCTCACGGTTTTCTAGCAACTCTAGAGCCAAAACATGCCTATCATCAGAGTCTCATTCTGAAATATTTCAGACACATTTTAAGAGTTTCTGTGTCTGGTTCACATTTTCAGTTTTACTATTTGGTTTGTCAAGAGCACCAAGAGTGTTTGTTCACAAAGTGTCTAACACCTGTAATAGCCCATTGCAGCCTACAGAGCATCCACTTTTTTCAATATTTACATGACTGTCTTTGTTTTGTAGACTTTTGTAAGTTGTCAATAATCTCTTCTCTTTGCTGAAAACCTTTTTCTCAATGTAGGATTTTTATATGAACCTAGAAAAATCTTCTCTCATTACAGCCAAAAATATAGTGTTCCTAGGATGCCTCCTGGATACATCCACTAGGGTGGCATTTCTTCCTCAAGAAAAAAAAATGGAATTCTACAGGAAACAGTTTCTGGTATTCTCCAGTAAGTCCCTTTCAGCAGTCAGGGATTATCTCAGGATTCTGGGTTTTGTGGCCTCTGTAATTCTCATGATTCCTCTGGTCAGACCTCAATGAGGAAAATTTAGTGGTTCCTCAACGCAGTCTGGACCAAACACCAAAACCTCCTATAATTTCAGATTCCAGTATTGGGTTTTGGCAAGGAAATCTGTTGTTGGGTAAATCAGTTGTCCTACAACCCAAGACTGCCTTTTACCCTGCCAGACCATACTCAGACTGTAACCACAGATGCATCAGATTTTACATGGGGAGCTGTATCCAAAGGGGTGAAAGTGCAAGATCTGTGAAGCCAGCAAGACAAACTAAGATGAGTACCCTCAGGAGCCATTTGTGCCCCTATCTCATCCAACATCTTTGTCATATCATGTGTGACCTCCTCTGAGCCTGCTGCTTTCCCTGAATTCATTTTCCTTAGTGTTTTTCTTACTTCTATGGTAGGCTCCTCCTCTTCTTTCATTGTAGGCTGTGTCTGGGGCAATACAGCTTCTGTGGGGTTTTCTTCATTCAGAAGCTGCTGGAAGTACTCCTTCCATACTCCTTTGATGTCCTTTGGACCGGTGAGCAGATCGTTGGTGGCCTCCCTTATGAAGGGTATCTGACTATCTTCTTTATCTTTTTGTCTTTGTCTTGTAACCTGATGGAGTTTCTTTGTGCCATCTACTGAGTCATTTTCCAGAAGTTGGTAAAGTGCCTCTAATGCCTTGTTGTTTGCTATTGCAACTCTTCTTTTAGCTTTTTTGTTAGCCAACCTTTGCTAGGCTGGTCCATCTTTTTTATCTCACAATTTTTCCAGTACTCATCCTTTCTTTTGATGACTTCCTGGACATCTGCATTCCAACATTAGCCTGATTAGTCTGATATGCAAAGCTATGAAACACATCATCATGAACCTAATAAACAAGGCTATAGGGAATCTGCAAACTCTGGGTCCTACACAATTTGGTTTTTTGAAGGGTAGATCATACCTGCTCAACTTGGTCAACTTCTTTGAGTCAGTCACCAGAGCTGTGGATGAAGGCAAGGTGGTTCATACAGCCTACCTTGATCTAGCTAAGGCTTTTGATACCATTCCCCACTCAGGAATCATAGAAAAACTCACTAAGCTTGGCATCAACCCCTATATCAATAGGTGGGTTGCAAACAGGCTCACAGATAGAACCCACAGTGTGAAAGTAGCTGACTCCAAGTCAGACTGCCGATTAGCCACGAGTGGAGTCCCACAGGGTTCAGTCCTGGGTTCTCTCTTGTTCAGTATGTACTTCTCTGAAGTCCAGGTCAACACAAAGGGACTCTGGCTGACAAAGTTCGCAGACGATTGCAAGTTGGGAGCTATTATTAACTCCCCAAGTGATGCTGACATCCTACAGAATGACCTCACTGTGAGCAATGACTGGTGTCAGAACCATGGCCTTAAGCTCAATGCCAAAAAATGTGTCATCATCCCCTTTGGGGAAAAAACCCGGTTCCCATGAATTACCACATTGATGGTAGTCCACTGAACACAGAAGACATTATAAGAGATCTGGGAACACAGGTTGACAGCAACCTCTCTTTTGATCACCACATTGCCACTGTGGTCAGAAAGTCCTTCTATGTGGCACATCTCATTACTAACGGTTTTTCATCCAGGAAGAAAGAGGTCATTGTCTCCCTTTACTCTTCCCTCATTAGGCCAATCATCGAGTACAATGCCCCATTTGGCTTATACCTCACTAGACACCTGCAACAACTGGAGAGGCTGCAAAAGTACCTCACAAAGAGGATCCTAGGCCTTAAACACTTGTCCTATATGGACAGACTCAAAAAACTCCCAACTATTCTCTGTCTTATATCGCCTACTTAGAGGTGATCTCTGCCTGACTTACAAAGCCATGATTGACCCAGTTCTGTTAGAAATGCTACATCTAAAGAAATCCCAATCCCTCCGCACCATACACTCCAGAGACCTCAACCTCATTACCACAATTAAAAGAACATGCTGGAGGGACAGGTTCATAACCCAGAGACTGCCCATGCTATGGAACAGACTTCCCATATATGTCAAGCAGAGCACTTCGCTGACCCTCTTCAAGAGAAATCTTGATGAGTTGATGGGAAACAGAAAATTCACCCCGGGGATAACACCAGCGGCTCTACTCAACAGAGGCAGTGGGAACTAAGGTTGGGTGGCACTATGCCAGGGTAATCCTATGGCTAGGCTTGTAAAGGCCCCAAGGCCATTAGCCTAGTACACACCTATGAACCTATAAACACCAGGTTTCGTTATTCACCTTATTTCCATACCTGGCTCAGCTGCTTATCTAGCCTATAGCCCCCACACATGCTGTTTTGAGGTGCTGCCGGTGTTCTACAACTCCACCTATTTCTTCTTCTTCTTTTTATTCTTCTTCTTGAGGTGCTAGAACCCTGAGGAATGCCTTGAACTGTTGTGCTTTCTCTGTAGTCAACCTCCTGATCTTCAGCCTGGTTTCTGTTGACCTTAGAATCAAATTAATCAAATAAATATATCAAAGAAATGATGACATTAATAAATGCTCTGAAATCTCTGAACTTTCTCTGGATCCCATAATTCTATATGATGCCACAGTTATGTCTCTCATAAACAAGGGTAACCAGATCCTCACTGCCTTTACAGACTAGCAGTAGTAGATTAGGCACTTGCAAGTCAACTCAAGATATCCATTCAAGGTACTTCTGTCCCATCAGAGTAGAATGTTATGGCAGACAAGTTCAGCAAATCCAGGACAGACCCCCATGAAAGGAAATTGCACACCAGGGGCTTCCAGGAATTGATCTAGCTGTTGGATACTTCCTAAATATATCTATTTGCCTCTATTTACAACACACAGAAAGAATTTCTGCTGCAGATGTCCTTGAACAGAGGCCTAGAAGACAGATGCTGTTTCATTTCCTTTGACAAGAATGTTCCTGCATGCCATTCCATCCATTCCTGTAATAACTAGAGTCCTTATAACGATTCAGAGGGACTCTTCAAGGATTAATCTGATAACTCCCTTTTGTCCCAGGCAACAGTGATTCTCCCTTCTCTTGGAAATGATCAGAGGCAATTACCACAAATTTCCTCACAAGATGGACTTACTTGCACAAGACAGGGGTTCTCTGATCCACCCAAACCTTCAAGTAGTGCAACTAACTGCCTGGCTAATAGAGTTTTGATACTGCATAGGCACCTTTTTTCTAATGAGATGGCACTGTTATTAAAGGATGCTAAACAAACGGTTACTAGAAAATTATATATGACTAAATGGAAAAGATTTTCTAGTTGTTAACAAACGTGAGAACCAAGATTCTTACAGATCTCACACTCCCTTGATTCTGCAATATTTGTGTAAGTTATTATCCTCTGGCCTTTCTAATCCTTCTATTTAAGATTCACCTTTTGGCCTTCTCTGCTTGCCTGTGATTAGTTACGCCATTTTTACCTTATCTTGGGTGAGACAGTTCCTGAAAGTACTGATGCATATTTGGCCACCTAGGAGACTGGTGGTACCATCAATGGATCTTAACTCTGTTCTTTTGAAACTTACAATTTGATGTGGTTAATCTTCATTCCATTCATCACTGATGGGTTTGGTTCCGAGCCCTCAGAACTGAGTCGGCCTTATACCAAAGTTCGTGCCAGCCAAAAACTCTCGAGCTAAAATTTTACCCATAATCCCCTTCTCCCTGTTACCCCAGATCTCATTTGCCGCGTTGCCGTAAAGCCATGTTCAAGCCAGCTGTCAGCTAAGTCTTTGATATTGTTAGGATATTCTGTTATTTTGATATTTCTGATAACTCAGAATTGTTTAGTGTGTTCTTAGCTAGAGTGTTATTTATTGTAGCTGTGTTTCGCTAAGTCTTTTTTCAACTTTCCTGTCATTGCCTGTTGGTAATCTTTGTACCATCGCTGGTACACTCCCTTCTCTCTACCCACTGTGGTAATTATTTTATATACCATCATTGGTATCTTCTCTTTGCCTTCCAGTTAACTATTGTTGTCTGCTTAGTTGTGGTACTCTGTTGTTTTTTTTCCTTTTTACTCATCATACATTGCTGATTTTGTTTATATTAACATGTCGGATAAAAAGGGCACCTCAGGCTTCAAACAATGCCTGAAGTGTGGGAGAAAAATGCCTAATAGTGACTTTCATGATGACTGTGTTTACTGTTTGGGAGTGCCTCATCTCTCAGTACAACCCCCCTTCCTCTTTCTTTCTGGGGTTTAGCTCTCATACCCTGAATGAGCATAAAAATAAATTGATTTTGAAAAGCCTACTCAAATCACCTTTCTCAGAGGCTTTCTCCACGTTGGAGGGTTCACCCCCTCCAAAGAAAGACAAAAAAGAGACCACACTCCGATGTTCTTCATTTTTCACTGTTGCAGTCATCACCTGTGGGTTATCCCTGCTGTGGTAGCCCTCAGCAGGCCTGAATACCAGAGTCAATGTTTTTCTGTGCTGGCTGCTGTCACTTGCTGACTGACATCAGGGCGTTAGTGCTATAAAGCAGGGCAGCCGACGCCATTACACCAGTCATTCTTGCTGTGGAGCCCATAGCAGAAGCAGTTCGCAAGAGTGCCAGTCGGTTGCTACCAGAGTTCAAATTACAGCTGAAAATGTCTAAAGCTAAGTACCCCATTGGGGATCCTTTTTTCTTGCACTAACTGATGTCTGAAAAAGTTAACAACTGTCTCGCCTGTGAAAAGCAGATCCCACACCGAGACTTTATTCATACTGCGTCACTTGTTTAGACCCAGACTATGACATCCCTCGTTGCCATTTCTGTGCCTTTTTAACGCAAGAGCCATTCGTCATAGAGCTCTAATCATAGACAGGTATTTTCACCTTCCATCTTCGCTTTCCGAAATGGCGTCCGTCAGCCAACAATCCATAGACATACTGATAAAACGTACAGATAAAGACAGAGACAGACCACACAAGGCTAAGCCTTCCGACGATGGAACCACTAAGCAGGTCATCAGTTCTCTGGGATTCAGTGAGGTGCTTTCGCAGCCCCTGATGCCCAATATGATATCTACGCAGGCCTCTACTGAGACCCTTTCGGAGTCCAGTATGCCACAGAAATCTTCTTCATCTTCTGAGCCTTTGGGTGTCTCTGCTTTGGTTGGGTCTGGAGCTGTGGTGCAGGCACCAACTTCCGAGGAGGCCCTTTTCTCTACTGATTCTAGACAAAAACCAATGTCTTCTCATCCGACTACTGTTTCTCTCAGACCGATGGATACTCTTAGGCCTAGAAGTCAGGCCACTCCTAGAAAATCTGCCTCTAGCCACCATCTTATTCGTGCCCCACCACCCCAAGCCCAAACGCTTAAAATGGTGGAGGATCTTATCTCCCTTATCAGGGGTAGTCAGGCCACATCTTCTAAAAGGAAAAGACACCCTTCTCCTGAAATAATGACAGAACAGGATTCTGAGGAATCTGATTATTCAGATTTTAAAGAGGAACAACAACCTCTGACTGCTTATGAGGAGTCAGATGCAGGGGATTCTATCCCTTCTGCCTCCTCACCAAAAGACGTTTCCTTTGTGGAAACCCTTCACACCCTCAAGGAACATTTCCATTGGGAATCTCAGGACTTCCCCCAGTCTAAAAAAACATTAAGTGAGTTTCTAAATCTGCCCCAGCACAGACCTGGATGATGTTTTCCATGAATCCAGCCTAGCCCCTGATGCCCTCCCATCCTCTCCCAGTAAACCAGACAGGTATTACAGAGTAAAAATGAACAAGTCAGCAGTAAACCCAAGACAGCAGACCCACAGTTGAATAAAAGTCGTTTAATGAAGCGCTTTTCATTGCCAAAGTATAGCAACTTCCTCAGAAAAAAATACACATTTAGCAAACAGTACTATTTAAATGATTAGAAACAGTCACCTGAGTAGACACACCTCTTTCCTTTCACATATTTAAAAAGACATTACAAGGAAAAAGCCGCATCCCAAATAAAACATGTTTTCATATTAAAAACAAGGCTGAATCTAAACAAGCCTAACTGTACAAATTGTTTTAAAAATAGATTGTTGTAAATACATCATAATAAAAAAAGTGAAATACTGTATAGTATTATATTGTGTTAAAGTGAACAGTAAATCACAAAGAAATTAAACTAATATCTGTATTTATACAGCATAGTCCAGCAGTCACAAGTGGTTACCGTATCAGACTTCTGAGTTTAAGCAAACATGCAGTGTTGCATGAATCATTCAACCCAGGAGAGGCAAATGTGTTTAACTGTATTTGCCATGAAAGTTCATGTTCCTCAAGGAGTAAACTCATGGGGCCACCTCTCATATTCGGTTGAATTTGGTCAATGGCTTTAAATATAAATTTATGACCTGCATTGTGAGTAACGTGTTTAGCCAACGAATTGTCGGTTTTATTTGTAGAGATTGCGTAAGTATGCTCATATATCCTGTCCCGCAATCTACGTTCAGTTTTTCCCACGTAGAAAGCGGGACAGCAAACACACCTTGCTATGTATACCACGAGTCTAGAATTACAATTAAGTCTAAACCTGATGTTAAACTTGTGGTCATTAATAAGGAAGGTGTTTCCAACCTCGACCAATCTACACATCTTACAACCCCCTGGTATTAACCAGTTACTTGAGAAACTGAAAAGCAATAAATTCAAAAAAATGAAAAGGGACCGAATGGCCTATGACAACGGGGCTGCTTACCCTAAACTGTCAGTTGCTCAGGTTTCCAGTATATTTAAAACATTTACTGTTGCACAACAGCAACAAAACGGTAACACGGACCAGGTTGGTGCACCAAATGATGACAATAACCAGGGTACAATTAAATGTAGTGAACGGATCCGTAATTATAACAATAATAACTTTGTAAGCCAACAACAAACTGATGGTAATAACTCTGGCGCCTTTACTACTAGTGAGACCGGAAATTTTCAGAAGGGCAACCATACAGAAGCTATCCCAAAAAACAAGTCATTCAAACAGAACCAGAAGAACCAACTGCATTCCAAGCGCAGGAAATAACAGGGAATGATACTCCTGCACTGAATGTCGTAACAAACACTGATGGTGACTTTAATATATACAATTTCTCTTCGGTCTCAATTGACTCTACTTTAGTCAGCTTGTTAGCAAAAGGTTGTACTTTTGTACCTGACAAACCCTTGAACCTTGTTAAAACAGTATTTGATTTAAAACTATATGTGAGAAAGTTGAATTTCAACTTGCTATTTAGTAGCAACAATTCAAGGGATGACAGGCTGAGGGTAGTGAGCACTTTTAACCCCCCTTTACACTCCACTCTGAAAATGTTTGAACAAGTTTGCGAGCTTGATTTTAGACACCTATTGTATTCCCAGAACATTTTTTCAGGCAGAAAGAAAAACAGTGCGAGTCCTGATGAAAAATTGGCCTTACATGCTTTGTGTTCTACTAGTGTGCGGGTGGTCAAACCTGATAAAGGTGGGGGATTGGTCATATTTGACCATCAAGATTACATTAAGAGAATGCGTGGCTTACTTGACACATAAGCATACCTTAAAGTTTCACTAAACGAAGTCAACATAGCCTTTCAGCGGATTAGAGGCTATTTTTAATGACCTTTTTATAGAAGCCACCATTGACATGGATACATTTAACTTTATATATTTGGTTTGGCCTAAAACTCCAATTTTGTTTGGGATACCTAAAATCCACAAGGATGTGTTGAACCCCCTCCTATGAGACCATTGATTGATGGGAGGGGATCCATAACATACCCTTGTGCTAAAGTTGTAGATAACATCTTGAAAAAATATCTTGTAACTGAACCTCAGATATGTAAGGACTCGTGGTCCTTCTTGGAGAGCCTTAACAACTTGGAGTTTGATACCAGCCACAATTTTTTAACTATTGACGTTAAAGATCTTTATACATCTATTCCCCATCTTGAAGGGATAGAATGGGTTAGCCTTTTTCTCAGATCTAAGGACGTTCCAACTAATGAAATCACCTTCGTGGAATCCTTATTAGATATTATTCTTACAGACAACTATTTTGTTTTTGATCAAGAATTTTATTTACAAAAACAAGGTGTGGCTATGGGGTCACCTTGTGGTGCCAGCTTTGCTAACCTGGTTATGGCATACTGGGAAAGGACTTTTGTCCTGAGTATCCCCCACCACAAGGCGAACCTCATATTTTATACACGGTTCTTGGACAATATTTTCATCTTATTCAAAGGTGATAATATACAGGCTAACACATTTATTTCCTACTTGAACACTACTACCGACTTTCTTGTATTCATGTCAACATTCCACACAGACACTATAGACTATCTTGACGTCAAGTTGTCCAAAGATAGGGTTAATAAAGGGTATGTCTCGATGATTTTTAGGAAACATACATATTGTAATTCCTTTTTACATTTTTCTAGCTGCCACCTGTTCCATCAGAAGCGGTCAATTGTCATAGGACAGTTAATCAGGGCAGCTAGAATGACCACATTGGAGTAGGATTTTCAAATGGAATGCGACTTGCTGAGAAGCATGTTCGAGCAACGTGGCTACCCCTGTAACCTGATACAAAAGTTGGTTAGTGAAGTCTCTGAAAAGAGAAGAGTCGGGTTAGTTAACCCTATTCTCCACTCTAGCAACTTGGAGAACACTACAACAACCTTCCTTACTGATGGTGGTTCTTCTACATAACAAGGTACATCACAATTACAAGACTCTAACTTCAAAGATAGGTTTATTACTACTTTTTGCACTGATAGTGCGAGGGTGAAACTTATTTTGTACAAGAACTGGCAATTCATTTTGAATGATGGCCTATTACTTGACAAATTAGGCCCATTCCCTAATACAGTATTCCGTAGAGGGTACACTCTTAAGAATCTTCTTGAAAGTGGTAGCCACCGCAACACGCCTAGACACGCAGGGATGACCACCTGTGGGGGTTGTAAAATGTGTAGATTGGTCGAGGTTGGAAACACCTTCCTTATTAATGACCACAAGTTTAACATCAGGTTTAGACTTAATTGTAATTCTAGACTCGTGGTATACATAGCAAGGTGTGTTTGCTGTCCCGCTTTCTACGTGGGAAAAACTGAACGTAGATTGCGGGACAGGATATATGAGCATACTTACGCAATCTCTACAAATAAAACCGACAATTCGTTGGCTAAACACGTTACTCACAATGCAGGTCATAAATTTATATTTAAAGCCATCGACCAAATTCAACCGAATATGAGAGGTGGCCCCATGAATTTACTCCTTGAGGAACATGAACTTTCATGGCAAATACGGTTAAATGCATTTGCCCCTCCTGGGTTGAATGATTCATGCAACATTGAATGTTTACTTAAACTCAGAAGTCTGATACGGTAACCACTTGTGACTGTTGGACTATACTGTATAAATACAACTATTAGTTTAATTTCTTTGTGATTTACTGTTCACTTTAACACAATATAATACTATACAGTATTTCACTTTTTTATTATGATGTATTTACAACAATCTATTTTTAAAACAATTTATACAGTTTGGCTTGTTTAGATTCAGCCTTGTTTTTAATATGAAAACATGTTTTATTTGGGATGCGGCTTTTTCCTTGTAATGTCTTTTTAAATATGTAAAAGGAAAGAGGTGTGTCTACTCAGGTGACTGTTTCTAATCATTTAAATAGTACTGTTTGCTAAATGTGTATTTTTTCTGAGGAAGTTGCTATACTTTGGCAACGAAAAGCGCTTCATTAAACAACTTTTATTCAACTGTGGGTCTGCTGTCTTGGGTTTGCTACTGACTTGTTCATTTTTGGTTTGTTTGTGATTTCCCCAGTTTTATTTTGAGGTATTACAGAGTACCAGATTCTCACAAATACCTGTACAGAAATCCTGCTGCAGACCCGGAGGCCATTACACAGGGACCTAAAGGAGCTAAGTCTAGTTCTGCAAAGAATCATATTCCTTCTGACAAGGATTCCAGAGCTCTGGACAGATGGGGTAAAAAAAGTATACACCTCTGCAACCTTAGCTATCAGAGCACTCAACTGTCAGTTCCATATGTTAAAATATCAACAACACACTTTGGAACTATTAAAGTAAAAGATTTCAACCTTTCCTGACTGTGCCAATTCGAAAGAGTTAGCAGATTTACTGCACTCTACTTGTCAAGGGGCCAAACACTCATTACACTGTGGATATGACACCCTAGAAGCCTCAAGCAGGGCAGCAGTGTCAGGTTCTGTCATTCAGAGACATGCATGGTTGAAGGAACAACCTCTCCCTGATCATGTCAAGTCTAAATTAATTGATGCACCTTTGGATAAGGGCCGCTTGTTTGGAGTAAAAGCAGAAGAGGTGCTTAAAAAGATGGAAGACAAAGCAAAATCTATGCAAACAGTAAAAAAATTTCTTTCAGGTTCAACCTCCTAGGTTCAGCAGGAATTTTCCCTCTAAGCACTGGTCCTTTGCTGCACCTAGCAGACAGGGGCAAGGTATGCCCTGCAGGGACAGACCATCCAGGCCCCTATCCCAATGACAACAGAGAACCAAACAGTGGACCACCTCCGCCCCAAAGCTAGGGAGTTCTGAGGCACCCTTCTATGGCAAAAACTCTCAATGACTCCCTCCCTCTCTCCCCTCTGCCCTCATTTCACTCACCAAAAGCTTGCAGAAAGGCTGTCCCTCTGCAAAGAAAATTGGTCTTCAGTAACAAAAGACCATTGGGTCTTAAAGATAATTTTTCAGGGATACAAATTCTCTTTCAATGAACTCCTAATTCCAAGGGGGTACCCAGACTTACCTCCAAATCATTGGGCAGAGGCATTGAAATATGTCCAAACTCTCATATCCCAGGGAGCAGTAGAACCTGTTCCCCCAGATCAAACAAGCAAAGACTTTTATTCCAGACTATTCCTTGTTCCCAGAAAAGAGGGCACTTGGAGCCCCATCCTGGATCTATCCATTCTGAACACCTCCCTGGTGGTCCCCAAATTCAGAATGCTAACTTTTCAGCAGCTGCTGCCTATGCTGACAAAAAATGCCTGGTTAGTGACCCTAGACCTAAAGGATGCCTACCTCCACATCCCCATAAGGGAATCCTGCAAGAAATTCCTGCGCTTCAGAGCAGGCTCGCAACACTTTCAGTTTTCTGGGCTACCCTTTGGCTTATCTATTGCTCCCAAGATATTCACCAAATGCTTAGCCCCAGCCATAGCATTTTGCAGACAGAGAAACATACAGATTTACCCTTATCTGGTCGACTGCCTCATTCAGGCAGAGAGCAAAGAAAAGCTGCTTCAGGGCCTCCTCTTTGTCAAAACCCTCCTAGCTTCCTTAGGGTTCACCATCAATGAGAAGAAATCAAAGCAAACACCCTCCAGGAAGATCATTTTCTTGGGAGCACTGCTGGACACAGCATCCCAAATGGCCTTCCTATCCCCATAAAAGCAGAGTGTCCTGCCTCTCTAGTTTTCCCAGCCGGCTTTCAGAAGTCACCTCACTGTAAGGAAGTTCCTGCAAGCTTTCGGGTACATGGCATCTTGCATCCGTTTAATTCCTCTGGCCAGGCTTCACATGAGAAAACCTCTTCAATGGTATGTAAAGAACCTTTGGTGTCACCACTCTCCACCTCTAGAGCCCTCTATCCCTCTGATCCCCTGTATAAGGGCCGAGTTTCTCTGGTGGACAGGGGCGTGTGCCAAGAACAAGCCCTTCACCCTTCTCCCTGCTGGGCAGAACATTACCACCGAAGCCTCAGACATTGCTTGGGAGGCTCACCTAGAAGGCTGGTGCACCCAAGGTCTTTGGGATGCCCATCACCTTCCCTTACACATCAACCAAAAGAAAATGATGGCAGTACAAAAGGCTCTGACATCCTTCAAACCCCATCTCAAGCCAGGGGTTCTCCTTATCAAAACAGACAACACCACAGTAATGTGATACATCATCAAACAGGGAGGAACCCAATCTTACCCTCTGTGCAGGCTAGCCATGAACCTCTGGCTGAAAGCCTCTTCCATGGGACTACACCTAATAGCCCAATGTTACCAGGGATCAACAACACCCTGGCAGACCACTTAACCAGGAACTTACTGGACCCCCACAAATGGCAGCTCCACAGAAAACTCTTTTTACAGATCACTCAGGAGTGGGGGACTCCAGAGGTGGATCTCTTTTCTTTGCATCTCAACCATAAGCTGAAAATATTCTGTACCAGGGAGTATCACCACCTAGCATGGAAGCTGGATGCTTTGACCTTCCCCTGGAACACCCTCTTTGTGTATGCATTCCCTCCTCTGCCTTTTATTCCCAAGGTGCTGATCAAAGTAAGGAGGAGAGACCAAAGGCCATCCTCATTGCTCCAGATTGGCCCAAACAACAGTGGTAACCCTTACTGTGCAGACCTCCTGACTCAGGTGGGGGGGATGCTGCACCCAGCCTTGCAGACTCTCAGCATGGCTAATACTCTAAAGGCAAACAAGGGGCCCCAGTTGAGCATACGGGTCCTAGACATTATCAGAGAGGCCAAAAGGCCCAGCACCAGAAAATCTTACGCAGGAAAATGGAAAAGACTGTGCTCCTGGAGCCAGTCCAGAGGGGGCAGTATCTCACAACCTTCCATCCCTCTTATCCTGGACTACCTAGCGGAGCTACTTAATAGTGGCCTGTCCCTCTCTTCTATTAAAATCCATGCCTCAGCCATTTCCGCTCATTTTGACACAGATCAGCCCCTGTTCTTCCATCCTTTGAACAAACAATTCCTCAGAGGGACTTCAAATATCAGACCTCCCAAAAGGCCACCCACGCCAGCCTGGGACCTGAATTATGTTTTGGAAAAACTAACCTTACCACCCTTTGAACCTGCTGCTTCAGCAGAACTAAGATACCTCTCCTGGAAGAGTGCTTTTGTCCTAGCTATCACCTCAGCTAGAAGAGTTTCAGAACTTCAGGCACTGATGGCCATTGAGCCCTTCATCATTTTCCATACAGACAGGGTTTGCCTGAGGGGTAACACCTCCTTTATGCCCAAGGTGGTATCTAATGTGACTGTCAACCAGGCCATACATCTACCCACCTTCTTTCCTAACCTTCAAAGCAAGGGTAAAGAATTTTGCACTTACTAGATGTGTACAGACAGCTCAGATACTATCTGAACCATACTAAATCCTTCAGGAAAACAGACTAACTACTTGTCAGCTTTGTCCCAGGGGCAGAGTGGAAGCCCATTTTCAAGCAAACCATTTCCAAATGGATATCACACTGTATCCATTTCTGCTACAGATTACATGGGAACCCCCCCCCCAAATCTATTCGAACCCATTCCACTAGGGCAGCCTCCACTTCCACAGCATTCCTCAGAGCAGTTCCCACCAGGGACATCCTGGAAGCTGCCACCTGGACTTCTGTCCATACCTTTACCAAGCATTACCACCTACCTCTATTTTCTAAGGCTAGGGCAGGGTTTGCCTCTGCAGTCCTGCAGGGCTTGCTGACCCAGGCCTAGGACTCTTACTAATCCTACCACCCCTGTCCTCAGCTTTGGGAATCCTCCCACAGGTGATGACTGCAACAGTGAAACACGAAGAACATAGTACAGTTATGTGCACTTACCATAAATGTAGATGTTCGCGTGTAGTCACTGTTGTAGTCCTGGTTTTCCTCCCTCCTTTCCCCTTATATCTTCTTTCTTTAGGGAGACAAGCTTCTCACGGTGGCTTTTAGCCACCAGGACCTCTTTACCATATTATTATTTTATTTATTTATTTATTTATTTGTGTATTTATTTATTTATTGCATTTGTTTACCGGGAAAGTCCACTGGGCCAGAAATGAGCCCATTTTCAATGGATGCCCAGGGAGAAAAGTTCCACATGTAATTACATAAAAAGAACATATAATACAGAATATATCAGGTAGTGTTTATACATTAGATAAGTAAATAACAGCATCCAATAATATGGCAAGAATCACATACAGTAGTGAGGTGATAACATTGTAAAACATGGTGATATAGGTAAAGAATTGTTAAACTCATGGTAGAAGTATAGAAACAGAAGGTGTAGATGGTAGTTAAGGTTGTTAGATGAGAGAGGAGATTGTATAAAGGGAAAAGAAGGAGGCAGAAGGCTTAGAGTAGGGATGGCACTGGCTAAGTGTCAGCAGAAGCAGTTGATGTAAAGGAGGAAAGGGAAAAATAAAAGCCTAGGTGTAGAGATAGGATTACCTTTTTACTACCTGGGCTTCTGACTGGTTAGGGCAAGAAAACTGATGTAATGGCGTCGGCTGCCTTGCTTTATAGCACTGATGTCCTGACATCAGTCAGGAAGCGATGGCAACCGGCGCAGAAAAACACTGACTCTGGTATTTGGGCTGGCCGAGGGCTACCACAGCAGGGATACCCCACAGGTGATGACTGCAACAGTGAATACACTCGAACATCTATATTTATGGTAAGTGTACACAACTGTACTTTCCGTCTTCACCCTCTGGTGAAAAGGAAAGACTGCCAAAACCAAAAATTCCAAAACTTTCTGCACCGGAACAAAAGTCTTCTCCTACGGCACCGTCTTTGGTACCGTCTTTGTGTATATCGTCGATGCCGACTATCTTGGCACCGACAATGTCTATGCCACCAGATGTGACTGATCCAAAAACTTTGACCTCGACTCCGATTATGACCCCGAGCCCTTTCTCGGCTCCGGTAACTCAAATAAACCCTGCTGTTCCTGTCATCTCAAAAATGGAGACATTGGTGCCTCTAGACATACAAGCGCGGACCCGATATTCCCCGTCTGTGGACCCTTTCTTGGGACAGGCTTGTAGTCCCTTCTTAGATCGTCCAGAGTCCCCGTCAGGGATATCCACTAGGTCCACCTGGAGCCTCTCAGAACTCGATGTGGTGCGCCTTGTGGACCAGCTGTTGACAGCCAGGGGGATCCCTTCTGATTCAAAATCCTAGTCCCTTATAGGACTTGGGTTGTCTGCTTCACTGACTCCATGTTACTCTCCTCCTTTGTCCTCTTTGCAGGTTCCGAAGCCCTTGGCACCAATGCCTCTCACACCACCCTCTGCTTCGGTGCCGATAGTGGACCTCACTTCGGCCCCGGAATCGACCCTTTGGCCTTCGGTTGTGTTGGAACCGGGTCTTCCTCAAGCTCTGGACTGGACTGCGGGTTCCTCGGTTCTAGGTTCGGCGCCGGCTTTTTCTACGGTGCTGTGCATGGTTCCAGGAGCCCTGTTGGTACCTATCCAGCTTGAGGCTCCATGGCTGGGAGCAGGCTCAACAGAGCGGTGTGTGACCCAAGTTCCAAGGTTGTCTTTCTCGGTTCCGGGCTCCCATCCCTCTTCACACAGCCTTGCTTTCCAGGCGATGGAGAGGGCTCTTGCCTCCATGAGCAGTCCTTCAGCGTCGGAACCCCCATGTCCTCCCCCTGTGCTGCAGCTGTCACAGGCCACTGTCCCAGATTGAGCACGGAAGCCACAGGAGACCCTATTGCAGGGTGCCCTTTTTTCTGAGTCCTCCTCAGAAGCTCCCACTGAGGAGGTTCCTAGGAAGAAATCGTGAAAGAGGAAGCATGTGGACTCCCCTGAGGAGTCCCTCACCGAGCATATGGATTACGATGAAAGGGAAGGGTCCCCTCGATCACCCCGTGAAGATGTCTCCTTCGGAAACATCCTCTAGATCTTGAAACACAGGGTTGATTGGAAGCCCAAAAACCCTTCCTCAGAGGAATCTGTTTTCCTGCAGGCCTTTTGTGCTCGACTATCTACCTCCTGGGTGACCACGGCTGCAGTCGAGTTGTTTCAGCTTGTCGTGGAGCGCGCCTAGAAGAACCCTGACGCAGTTGAAGCAATCCCCAAGAAACCAGACAAGTTCCTCTCTACCCCTGAAAAAATATCCTCATTGCTCAAAAGGTCTACCAGCAGATGCTATGCTGGCAGCCACCAAGAGAGAGTTCGCTGAGGAGAGCCACACTTTTCACCCGCCTAACAGAGAGTCCTGAGCGGTGGACAAACTGGAGAAGCGAGTGTTTGATTCATTGACCTTTCCTATTTGGTCTTTGAACTACCTGACACATTTTACCAGACTTCTGAGAGAACTAATCTCCGAACTCTCTGGTACTCTGTCAGGAAAGGTGTCTGACAAGGTTAATGACAAGGTAGCCTTACAGCTAGTGACCCTGGAATCAATTTCTAATTCATCCATGAGGTTGATTTCACATGCAACTGAAGGAGTGGCCAGAGTGTGGGTTCAGACATAGTTATGAGACGTCACGCCTGGATGCAGCTATGCGACTTCTCAGATGCCTTCAAGTTTTCCTTAACGCTCCAGTGGAAGTGTCCTCCCTGTTTGGCCCTAAAGTGAAGGACACATTAGCCAGGTGCGAGCAGGATGGTAAGATCCTGTCTGCAGTTGGTGTACGTTTCTCCACTCCTCAGCATTCCTTTTCCAGGAACTAGAGAAGTGGGAAATTGTGGCACAAAAAAATCTCAGGGTTCTTTTTGTGACAATGTGGAAAGTTTACCCCCAACGGCAGAGGGGGCAACTCTTCCAGAAGGCACCCCTATAGGGGAAAGGGGGTCCACGTAATCAGGGTTCCGGAGATTCCTTCACTGGGCAGCCCTATCAGCACTCCTGAAGAGCAGTCCACTTGCTTTCCTCTGGAAGCAGTCGGGGGACATCTTTCTCTGCACCCCAATGCATGGCTGTCTATTACCACCGACTCTTGGGTGCAGAAGATAATATCCAGAGGTTACGAAATCCATTTCATTGTCTACCCAAAACCTCCAAAGTGAATCCCAGATGTTCCACCCAGTCTAAGGGATGAAGCAGCTCTACAAATAGAACAGCTGTGCTTAAAAAGAGTCATCCAAAAAGTCCCACCAGACCAATTAGGGATCTGGTTTTTACTCAAAGTTTTTTTTGGTGCCAAAAAAGACAGGAGACTGGAGGCCAGTTTTGGATCTCAGCTGTTTAAACAAGTTTGTCAGCCAGACAAAATTCCTGATAGTTATGGTTCAGTCCATTCTCCCATTTCTGGAGGAAGGCGATTGGATGTGCTCGATAGACCCTCGGGATGCGTATTACCACATCAAGATGAACAAACGCTCCAGAAGATTTCTTCGCTTCTGGCTGGGAGCCAGTCGCTACCAATTCTGTGCCCTGCCCTTCGGACTCTCTACATCCCCCAGAGTGTTCACCAAATGCTTGGCAGCAGTGACAGCTCACTTGAGACTGCAAGGATTCCAGGTGTTTCCATATCTGGACGATTGACTCCTCACCGCTCCCACCAAGCATCTACTGGTAACAGCCTTGCATTACACCCT
Organism: Protopterus annectens; assembly: GCF_019279795.1. Classification (NCBI taxonomy): domain Eukaryota; kingdom Metazoa; phylum Chordata; order Ceratodontiformes; family Protopteridae; genus Protopterus; species Protopterus annectens. The sequence goes on from NC_056743.1 coordinate 450,508,738, forward strand.
CTCTCTGGCGCATCACCTAGGAATACCCATAAACTGGGAAAAGTCCAGTCTAACTCCAACCTAGACCCTGGAGTGTATAGGGGTAACGTTCAGTACCCGTTCTTGCTTGATCTCTCTCCCGGATCACAGACTTCAAAGAGTAAGGATACAGCACTGGGTGATACTCTGTCACGACTTGGTCCCGGCCCAACAGGTCCTGCAGTTGCTAGGATCAATGGCAGCATCTATAGCTATGGTACCCCTAGCAAGATTTCACATGAGACTCTTGCAGTGGCTACTGTTAACCCAGTGGTATCAGAATCATCAACCATTGTCTTCCAAGATCCGTATTACGAATCGGTGCAAACTGGATCTTTCATGTTGGACGAAGCCAGAGTCAGCACTTTGGAGCCAACCTTTCCATCCCCCTCAGCCCAACGCCATTGTGACCACGGACGCTTCTCTGATAGGGTGGGGGGATGCATTATCAGGGAATGACTGTCCTAGGTACATGGTTTGATGTAGAGACCAGTCTGCATATAAATGTTCTAGAACTGAGGGCAGTGCTCTTAGCGTTGCAGGCATTTCAAACTGCCCTTCCTTCTGGAACTGTTGCTATCCAGTTGGACAACATGTCATTAGTTTGGTACATCAACAAACGGGGAGGAATCAAGTCCTATCCCCTATGCCAAGAGACCATGAGAGTTTGGCAGTGGGCTATAGCTTCCAACCACTTTCTGATAGCAACGCATATCCCAGGGACTGCCAGCGTGATTGCAGACAAATTGAGCAGGTGCATTCTCCTACCTTACAAGTGGTCCCTCGACCCCAAGTTAGCGGCAAAGTTTTTCAGCTGTTGGGGCCAGCCTTGTTGAGACTTATTTGCCTCCCCGTCCAACCACGAATGCAGCAACTATTTTGCCCTAATTAGCCCACGGAGAATCAGAGAGGGATGCACTTATTCACAATTGGCTCACGGGACTTCTTTATGCTTATCCTCCCATTCCTCTGATCCCTCTAGTTCTGAAGAAAACCCTTCAGTAGAAAAGCAAGATGATCCTCATTGCCCCGTTTTGGCCATGACAGGTATGGTTCCCCTTTCTCTGGCCTCATCTTCTTTACAGACCGTGGATCCTGGATCCAACTACAGATCTGATATCTCACCCTCAAGGGCTGAGTCTCCTGAACCTTTCCAGCCTCAAGCTCACAGCTTGGCTTCTCCACTTCCAATGATTGCCAGGCATTGTAATCTTTCCTCTCCAGTATGTGACATTATTCTGGCTTCCCATAAACCATCCACCAGAAAACTTTATGCTGACAAATGTAAAAGATTTTCGATTTGGTCTAGACAGAGAGATTTAGACCCTTTTTCTGCACCCATCTTTGCTGTACTCCAATTTTTTCGAGGGGGGTGCCGCAGCTTCAACCATCCGTGTCCATTTAGCTGCCATTTTGAATTTTCATAATGGTTTCGGTGACTCATCCTTAATCTCTCATCGCCTGAGCAAGACCTTTTTGAAAGGAATCTGTCATTCAAGACCTCCAATTAAGCAGCCCACAGAACCCTGGAGTTTCACTCTTGTCTTGCAATCTTTGACACAAGCCCTCTTTGAACCAGCAGCCATGTGTGACATTAAGTTACTATCCTGGAAATCCCTTTTTCTGGTGGCTATTACTTCGGCCAGATGGATTTCCGAGCACCAAGCTCTTTGTACCAAGCGTCCTTATTTGATTTTTCATAAGGACAGAGTACTACTACGGACCAATCCTTCCTACCAAAAGTCATTTCTGAGCTTTCCATTAATCAGACAATTGATTTGCCTGTGTTTTTTCCTAATTTTTCTAACAAGGGAGAGTATTGTTTACATTTACTGGATGTTCACAGATAATTGAGGTTTTACCTAGACAGAACAAAAACTATCAGGAAATAAGACGGATTGTTTATTTCCTTTTCTGGTCCAAAAATGGGAAAGTCAGTCTCTAAAGTAACTCTATCCAAATGGCTCAGAGACTGTATAACTTTCATCTATAATCTAGAAAATAAATCTGTCCTGCTAAACATCAGGGCTCATTCCACTAGATCTGTGGCAACTTCTGTGGCTTTTCATTCCAGAGCTTCAATGGATGACATCTGTGCAGCAGATACGTGGGCCTCCCTTTATACCTTTATCACTTATTGCAAGCTGGATCTGGTCTCAAGGGGAAGAGTGTCCTTTGGTTCAATGGTGCTCAGCAATGTTCTTCCTTAGGGTTACCCATGAATATAAGGTAGCTGGGGACTCAGTCCCATCAATGATGAATGGAATGAAGATAAACAACATGAGATAAAGAAATTATGTCTTATCATAATGTTCCATCTGTGTTGTTGATCTTCATCCATTCATCACGTCCCACCCTCCTTCCCCCTCGGGTCCATTTCCTGGATTAAGGTTTTTGCTCGGAGACAGCCTCTGCTTTACTTGCTAGGACAAACTCGATCTGAGGTAACAGGGAGAAGGAGATTGTGGGTAAAATCTTACCTCAAGAGCTTTTGCCTGGCGCGAGCTTTGGTATAAAGCCGACTTGGTTCTGAGGGCTCGGAACCAAACCCATCAGTGATGAATGGATGAAGATCAGCAACACAGATGGAACATTATGGTAAGACATAACTTCTTTTTTTTCCTTTTCTGAATCAGTACACGAGCTGGATTTACAGTTTTATCTTGGAAAACAGTGATGCTCATTGGTCTGACTTCTGCTAGAAGAGTATCTGAGGTACAAGCATTTATGGTGCGTCATCTCTGTCAGATCTGTCATAAAGACACAGTTATTCTGAGAACCTTTCTTTTGTGTATGCTCAAAGTGGCTTTAGAGTTTATACTGAGCCAGGCAATCCATCTTCCCTTCTTCTTTACAGAACCAAAAAACAAGGAAGAAAGGATCCTGCATACTCTTCATGCTCACAGACAAGCCAGATGCATTGATAGCAGACGTGTAGCTTGCTATTCTGGCACCAGATGCCATCCTCCCAATTTAGTGCCCCTTTCTACAACTCTGTTAAGGAGTAGAAAACAAAACTCTTCTTTCCTTTTAAACTGTAGTAACTGTAGTAACTGCAAGTAGCTGCTACATTGCACATGGAGCACTAAAGCTCTTCAGTTTAACTGTCACTGTAATGCTGTAATTGCATTGAAGAATGATAGGGGATCTGATCGGCAGATGAGATTTTAAACACCTTGCTTCCAGGGCTGCTGCCTCCTTTATCCCTCATTAGCTATGCTACTGATCGATAGAACAAAAAGGTTCAGGAATTCTAATCAATTGTTTATTTCCTATGAAGGCAAGAAAAGAGGATATAGTTTCCCAATATTTGTCTCACTCAATTGATTTTTAATTTGTTTCCATAACAAGGCACTTCCAGACAAGGTCAGGGCCTGTTCTAATGGGGCTATGGCTACTTGTATGTTTTTTGGAAGTGGGTGGACTCTAGAATTGTTTTAAAGACAGCAACTTGGTCAGCTGTCCATACATTTGCTAAGCACTACAAAATTGGCTCCTTTTCTAGGGCCAGAATAGGGTTTGCTAGAACCATCCTCCAAGAGCTCCTAAACTTTGATCCTTCTACTTCCTTATCTTCTTTCCAAGCTTTGGTATTTATCTCTTATAGCTTAGGCTACTGCAATAGTGGTATGTTGATGAACATGCGTGTATATTATAATATCAACATCTTAAAATGTCGACTCTCACCTGTTCGACACAAAAATGTCAAACTCTGTTCCCGAACAGACAAATCACCGAAAGAAATCAGTTGGCCGTTCTGTTACACCTGCCGTTTCCCTGACTGTAGTGCGGTCTCGGAGTTAGAATATGTAGTTAGGGGAGGGTGTGGGGGGAGAAGCCCCCCAGTTAAATATGTTTGTTTTTGTGTGGTGTTGGTGTTTGGCCAACCAGTTTATTTCCATTGGAAAGAAATCGGTGATTTGGCCGTTCGGGAACATTGGAGTTCGACGAAAGTCGACATTTTAAGATGTCGATATTATAATATAGACCTGATGAACATATACAATTGTGTGTGTAAGCTTACCATAACAGTAGATGTTGAAATAGATCACTGTTGCAGAACACAGTCTCCCTCCTTCCCCCTTGTGTTTCTTGGTTTTACCAGGTGGAGGTCCCCATCTTTCCCTATATTCCTAGCATACTTTTTTATGGCAAGGCTCCAGTTTCCATTTTCCTGAGGCAAGAAAGCTTTGATTTGCAGCACCTGTACATCTGTTTTTATACCATCTTACCTTTGAAGGTGCCCTAAAGCTTTGGAAGCTGCCCAGATGCCTGATATGTCCCACATAGCTTAGGCTACTGCGGCAGTGATCTATTCAAAAAATTACTGTTATGGTAAGTTGACTTACACAACTGTATTTTCCACAGTTTGAAGATGGAAGGTTGACCTATAGGGGGCATGTTCCTTTATCTTATCATGTTTAAGCAATAAGCTTCACTTTTCTTAGTTTGATGTAATGGTCTCCTTCCCAAGCTTTGATGTGCTTGGGTCATACAAGTATTCCCTGAACATACAGAAATTACTTTACTGATCTACTTGCTAATGCAACACTGAGAATAGTTCCCCTTGTGTGTAGAAGGTAGCTGTTTTTAGTGAGAAGAATGGATATAGTGTCACTGCTACTTGGGTTTTAGCTTAGGGGTGGTAGTGTTGCTGTCGATTTATGATGGCAGATGTATTACAGAGGAAAGCTTCTTGAGATCATTAAAAAAAAGAAAAATAAACTTTCTTCCCACCCTTTGCTTATTATATATACTAACTCTGAGCTGATCCAGATTATTCTTCAAGCTCTCTATCAAAAAAGCCAGTACTTTTGAACAACTGATTTTCGATTAGCTGTACTGGCTTTTTAACTCTTAAACAAAAGAAACTCATGGAAATGTAGATTACCCATAGATGTTCACCATATTAATATACGGATAAATACAACTACAGCTACCAAAAGTCAGACTCTAACACAACCAGTAACAATCAAAACGAAGAACAGTCCAACTGCCCACGGTATGAAGCATGCTCCTGAATAAAAATGAGATCAGATCTGAGGAAGGGTTTTTATCTCAAAGCGCTTATCTGTATTACATTTTGTTTTCTTCTAGTTTTTATTAAAGTGCATGCTTCGTACTGTGGTAGTTGGGATGTTCATCATATTGATCACTGCTGCAGTAGCTGTAGCTATATGGGCTGTGTCCTGCCAATGTAACAGCCAGCCACCTTCTGAAGCTTCAGGATACCTCCCATGCACCCAATCTGTCAGTCAAATTGAGATGAGCTAAATAAAAAGAAAGATTTGGATAAAAAACCCTTCAAAGTTTTCCTTCTGACTAAGAGTATCCTCCTGTGAAGCTTTCAAGGATCAGTATTTGTCTGTACTTTGTTATTTGTGTTTCACTGTTGCAGTCATCACATTTGGGTTATTCTGCCAGGGGTAGCCCTCAGTCGGTCCGAATACCAGAGACTTAATATTTCTGCGGCGGTTGCTGTCACGCCAGGATTGACATCAGATCATTAGAAACAGGCAGCCAACGCCATTACATCAGTCTTTCTTGCCGAGGAGCCCGAAGCAGAAGCAGTTCGCACAAGTGCCGGTCGGCCGCTACCTGAGTTTTCATTTCCGAATTTGAAGTTGAAGTGTTCTAAAGCTAAGTACCCCATTGGGGATCCTTTTTTTTTTGCTCTAACCGATGTCAGAAAAAGTTAACAATTGTCTCGCCTGTGGAAAGCAAATACCAAATTCATCTGCACATCAACCAAAAAGAGATGGTAGCTGTTCAGCATGCTCTGACAGCTTTCAGACCCCTACTCTTTCCAGGACCTCTACTAATCAAAACTGACAACACCACAGTGATGTGGTACAGCAACAAGCAGTGGGGAACCCACTCTTACCAACTCTGCAGGCTAGCCATGACCCTTTGGAACACTGCGTCACATGCTTAGGCCCAGACCACAACATCCCTTGCTGTCGGTTTTGTGCTTCATTCAACCCCAGAGCTATACGTTGTCGGGCCCTTATCATAGCTAAATACTTCTGCTCTAGATCTTCATATTCCGAAATGGCTTCGGTAAGCCATCCAACTACTGATCTTCTGAAAAAAACGTAAGGATAAAGACAGAGACAGACTACACAGGTCCAAAACTGCCGACGACGCTTCCGTTAAGATAGTCGCCAGTTCACCGGTAATCAGTGAGGCACTTTCGCAGCCCCTGATGCCCACTTCTCTGGATTCGCAGGCTACGACCTAGACCCGTTCGTTGTCCAGTATGCCACGAGACTCTTCTTGACTACGGAACCTGTGGATGTCTCTATCTTGGATGGGTCCGGAGCCGCTGTGCAGGCACCGGCTTCTGAGGAAGTTCTTTGCACTACCGATATTTGACACAAACCGACGACTTCTTTTGCATCTTCAGTTCTTTCTAAAACTACAGAGTTTCTAAGGCCCAGGGTACGAACTAGGCCTAAAAAACTTACGAGCCAACCTCAAGCGCCTGCTTCCATGCCTCAATCTCAAATGCTTAGAATGGCGGAAGACCTTATCATGCTGTTTAGGGGAAGCCAGCCTACCTCTGCTAAAAGGAAGAGACTTGTCCTCAGCAGCTTTATCTGACCAAGAGTCCGACGACTCTGAGGTTTCTGATTATGAAGACATGCCCTTATCTGCTAATGAGGATTCAGATGCTGAGGAATCCATTCCTTCTGCCTCTCCTCCAGAGGATTTTTCTTTTGGTGAAAACCTACATACCTTGAGAGAGCATTTCCAATGCCAGGATTATCCTCGGTCCAAAAAGAGACTCAGGGAATTTTTAGATTTACCACAGCACAGACCCTTAGCTATTCCTCCTGTTCTGGATGTTGTGGATGATGTTTTTATGGAATCCAGCCTAACTCCTGATACTCTACCTCCAGCTCCCAGGAAACCTGACAGGTACTACAGAGTCCCTGACTCACACAAATTTCTTTTAAAAAATCCTTCTTCTGACCCAGAGTTCATCTCCCAGGGACCTAAAGGAATGAAAGCAACCACAGCTACGAATCCCACCCGTTCGGACAGGTATTCCCGAGCTTTAGCCAGATGCGATAAAAAGGTATACACCTCTGCAACTCTTGCCATTAGAGCATTACATTGTCAGTTCCACATGCTGAAATACCAGCAACATACTATGGAACTTACTAAACAAAAATTGTCTACCTTCCCTAACTGTGCAGAAAATAAAGAATTACAGGAGCTTATGCATTCTGCAAGCTAAGTTAGTAAGCATACCCTGCAATGTGGGTTTGATGCTCTAGAAGCATCTTGCAGGGCAGCATTCACAGGTTCTGTACTTAGAAGGCATGCTTGGCTTAAGGAACAGATCTTGCCAGATCATGTCAAATCAAAATTATTGGACGCACCACTGAACAAGGACAATCTGTTTGGCACCAAAGCAGAAGAGGTTTTAAAAAAGATGGAAGAAAAAGCTAAGTCTATGCAGACAGTTAAAGACTTTTTGCAAGTCCAGCCTCCAAGATTCAGTAGGCATTGCCCTTCAAAACATTGGTCCTTTCCAGCCCCCTCAAGGCCGCCTCAGACTAGACCTAGGGAAGCAGATCCCCCCAGACAGCAGTCTCAGGGAATACAGAGATCAAAGCAATGGAGTACCTCCACTTCTAAAACAGGGGGTGCTAAGCCACCCCCTTAAGGAAAGAATTCACAATGACTTCTCAACTCCACCTCTCACCTCTGCCCATATGCTTGTGCCCCTAGGAGGAAAACTTGCCTCCCATGCAAAAAACTGGACTTCCATCACCAACGATCGATGGGTCCTCAACATAGTGTCCCAGGGGTACAAATTTTATTTCCACACGCTGCCAACCCCAAAAGGGTTCCCAGATCTTCCTCTAAACCAATGGACAGAGGCACAAAACCAAGTTCATTCCCTGCTCTCCATGAGGGCAATTCAGCCTGTTCCTGCAGACCAGATAGGCCAAGGTTTCTATTCCAGACTTTTCCTGGTACCCAGAAAAGAGGGCACCTGGTGCCCAATCTTAGATCTATCCATTCTAAACACCTTCCCGATGGTACCAAAAGTCAAAATGCTCCTCCTCCAGCACTGTCTTCCTGTGCTGTCCAAAGATGCCTGGTTAGCCACCCTAGACCTAAAATAGGCCTATCTGCGCATTCCAGTCAGAGGCTCTTGCAGGAAATATCTACGTTTCAGGGCAGGATCTATGCATTATCAGCTCTCTGCACTTTCCTTTGGCTTGTCCACTGCTCCCAAAGTTTTCACAAAATGCCTGGCTCCAGCCATTGCTTTTTGCAGATAAAGAAATATTCATATTTACCCCTACTTGGATGAATGCCTGATTCAGGCAGACAGTCAGGAAAAGCTGTTTCAGCACCTGACATTTGTAAAGGACCTAGTAACCTCACTGGAGTACACTATAAACGAAAAGAAATCCAAACTAGCCCCCAGTCAAAAAATTGTATTCCTTGGAGCAAGCCTGGAGACAGCATCCCAGATGGCATTCCTTACTTCAGAAAAACAAGCCTATCTGACAAGCTACTTCTCTCAACTGGCCACCAGAACCCAGTTATCCGCAAGGAAAATCCTGCAAGCTATAGGGTTCATGGCCTCCTGCATTCTACTAATTCCATATGCCGGACTGCATATGAGGAAACTTCAGTGGTACTTAAACAGCCTGTGGTGTCAACATTCTCAGGACCTGGAAACTATTATACCAATGATACCTTGTCTATGGAAAGATTTTCTTTGGTGGGCAGCAGCATGCATCCACAACAAGGCACTTCCCCTTTTCACAACCCCACGCCGCCCAGACCTTAACCATAGACACATCAGACTATGCCTGGGGTGCACACCTGGAAAGCAGGTGCATTCAGGGCCACTGGAGCCCAAATCAAATTCATCTGCACATCAACCAAAAAGAGATGCTAGCTGTTCAGCACACTCTGACAGCTTTCAGACCCCTACTGTCTCCGGGGCCTCTACTAATCAAAACCGGCACCACCACAGTGATGTGGTACATCAACAAGCAGGGAGGAACCCACTCTTACCCACTCTGCAGGCTAGCCATGACTCTTTGGAACACAGCCTTAGCCATGCATATTCACCTGCTAGCACAATTCCTGCCAGGCAACCAAAACTATCTGGCAGACAACTTAAGCAGAAATCTCCTAGACCCACATGAGTGGCAATTAAACCACAACACCTTCAGCCTTGTGACCCAGAAATGGAGTACCCCAAAGGTGGACCTATTTGCCTTCCCCAACAACCACCAGTTCAGCAAATTCTGCACCAGGGGACCTCACAGCAAGGTCTGGAAAGTGGATGCCCTTCCTTCCAATGGGTAAACCTCTTAATCTATGCATTTCCACCTCTACCTCTTCTTACAAGGGTATTATTCAAAATAAGGGGGAAAAGACCAAGGGCAAACGTGATTGCCCCAGACTGACCATGCCAACACTGGTACCCGCTACTGCGCAGTCTGTCACCATTGCCTCCATGGCACCTCCCTCAGATTTCAACTCTCCTGACTCAGCAGGAGGGAGAGTTCTTGCATCCACAATTGCAGACCTTGAACCTGGCAGCCTGGCTTATTCCTTGACTTTTCCTCCAGTGGCCAGCCTAAGCAAGGAGGTCCTGAATGTTATACATGAAGCCAGATGACACAGCACTAGAAAATCCTATGCTGACAAGTGGAAAAGGTATTGTTCCTGAATCCATACTAAAGGAGCTGACCCAGCACAGCCCTCCTTACGTCTCATCCTGGATTACCTAGCAGACCTACTCCACAGGGGCCTATCCTTCTCTTCCATTAAAATCCATGCCTCTGCCATCTCTGCACATTACATCACTGAGCCACCTCTGTTTTCACACCCTCTCATCAAGCAGTTCCTTAGAGGGGCTAACAACTTAAGGCCACCAAGAAGAGCCCCTAACCCTGCTTGGGACCTTAACTTTGTATTGGAAAAGCTCACACTACCCCCCTTTGAGCCTGCAGCTTCAGCAGAGATAAATTCCTCTCTTGGAAAACAGCCTTGCTTCTGCCCATCACTTCAGCTAGAAGAGTGTCTGAGCTACAGGCACTTATGTCTGTGGAACCCTTCATCATTTTTCATGCTGACAGGGTATCCCCTCAGGACTAACCAAACTTTCATGCCTAAAGGGGTGTCCAGTGTGGCTCTCAACCAATCTGTTCATTTGCCCACCTTTTTCCCTAAACCTCAAAATAAGGGGGAAAGGATCATGCACTCTTTAGATGTGCACAGACAGCTCAGATTCTACCTGGCTAGGACTAAGCCCTTTAGGAAATCTGACCAGTTACTAGTCAGCTTTGCACCAGGGGCACAGGGCAAGGCCATATCAAAGCAAACTATTTCCAAATGGATAACACACTGTATCCATTTCTGTTACAAACACCACAGGAAACCACCCCCACAGGGAGTTAGGACACATTCCACTAGGCTAACTTCAACCTCTGCAGCCTTTCTCAGAGGGGTCCCTACCAGGGTCATCCTGGAAGCTGCAACATGGAGTTCTGTTCATACCTTCACCAAGCATTACCACCTGCCTATCTTTTCCAAATCCAGGGCAGGCTTTGCAACCGCAGTCCTGCAGGGCATACTAGCCAGCCCCAACTCTTTTTAACTGCTTCCACCCATTCTTCAGCTTTGGGAATCAACCCAAGTGTGGTGACTGCAACAGTGAAACATGAAGAATGTAGTACAGTTGTGTACACTTACCATAAATGTAGATGTTCGAGTGTATTCACTGTTGCAGTCTTGGTTTCCCACCCTCCTTGTGTCCTCACCCTTTACAGGGCTATTGGTATTTACTTTCTACTGGTGATGTTATTCCACCATAGTCTAGCTCCCTATTTAGGGGCTCCTGACATTTGAGACAAGAAAACCTAATGTACTGGCGCCACCTGCCTGTTTTTATACCACTAACGACCTGACGTCAGTCCTGGAGCGACAGCAACCAATGCAGAAATACTTAGCCTCTGGTATTCGGTCTGACTGAGGGCTACCCCTGGTAGGATAACCCAAGTGTGATGACTGCAACAGTGAATACACTCAAACATCTACATTTATGGTAAGTGTACACAGCTGTACTTTCCTTTGCTGGTCAGATAAATTCCTTTTGGAGAAAAACGTTCATTAAAAAAATTGTTTTGTTTGACAGCAGTTTACTGCTCTGGAAAGTTATTTTAAAGCTAGGAGTTTGTTTTGCAACGGACTGTCATGAGACTGTATTGTACTTTTAAATGAGTGCACTCTTTTTGCCTGTCAGTATAAAAGTTGTTTACAGTTTTTAGATACCATTTTTTCTGTAGAGAAATTGTTTATTTTACTTTTTTTGGGGCTAGTTAAGTGTTTTGAAGTGCTTTTTACTGTGTTTTTTATGTGAAAAAGTAACTTTTAAACACTATTTTTTTACTGGCTTTTGCTGCTCATTTTCTTTGGGAAAGTGGCATTATTTTCGGCTTGACTATGGAATTGACTGTCAGTACCACAGTCAAGTCATTCTTCTAGCAACAAAAAGTAAAAGTTAAGCAAACACACCTTTGCCATCACAGCAGACTAGCAGTTTGCCTCAGCCGCGGGTGGGTGACTCTGCTTAAGCCATTTGTAGTACGTCACACCACTCATCTTTTATCCTGGATCCCTCTGGTGTAGCACCTATAGCCGCAATGGACTGGGTGTTTGCCACATTCCCTGCAGATGTTGCAGTCCCCTCAGTGGGCAAGGAACAGTCGCTCTTGTTGGTCCTTGGAGAGGGAACAGGGAAGGCTTACCTGTATTGGTGGAAAGTTGTGCCCATTCTTAAGGAAACTGCTGCTGCCATTAATAACACTACTGGCCCCATTTTTTCCTGTTAAAAAGAAACAGAAAACTGAACATGCATGTGTTCCTCATAAATTTTTTCTTGTACAGGAGTAATTTACTGGTCTGGCTCAGGGTTTAATTCAAGCTAGTATTCCTTTTTACAAAATAGTTTCAGTTAAATGAAAGAGGGATGACCCTTTTCATGCTGAGATTTAAGACACGGACTCTGGAAAGGAAGATGAAGGGATAGATCCAGGGTTTTGTCCTCAGATTGCTTATTCATACTCAGAGGAGAGCTCAGATTCTGATTCTGTTTGTGGGGTTTGTCTTTCTCTGAGACGGTTTCCACAATGTGTTTTCTCTGAGACTATTTCCACAATGTAAAATTGTTTTCAGTGGGAAAACACTAAGGTTTCTCAGTCTCTCAGAAAATACTACAAGCTATTACAGAAGGAGTTTCCAGAACCTTCATCTATTCCTCCAGTTCTGTCAGCTTTGGAGGATGCAAGTGCTACTGCCCACAGTTTTTCTGATGGTCAGCCATCTGCCCCTAACAAGGCAGGTAGGATGTGTAATGTTTCTCGGTCTTTTCAGTGGTTATACACTCTTCCTAAACCTAACACAACAGCTATAGCTTTAGTTAATCCTATTGCTGCTAAACATTTAGTGAATTCCAGTCTTACTCTTTCTGATAAAATGGGAAGATTTATTGGTAAGTATGGGGGGGGGGGGGGTATATGCTTCTGCAACTTGGATTTTCAGAATTTTGAATTGTGAACTCATTTGTTAAAATTTGTTTATTTGTCAAAGTATGAGGAATGTTTTGTCTGCAGTTTCTTCATGTGAGGAAAACGTGCTTTAAATAATTTTAGTTTCTTCTGTTGTACAAGTCACTATTCATTTTTTACACTGTGTCTATGACTTGGTTGATACTTATTCCAGGGCTATGGCAGCTCATACTGTTTTGAGGAGGCTAGTCTGGCTGTGTTCTCAGAAACTCCCAGATGATGATAACAATGAAATTCTAAATTCTCTCTTGTGTAGATTTAGTTGTTGGCCCTTCTGCTGCTGAGGTGATCAGTAAGATCAAGGGGTAACTTGGTACAGGGAATCTCTCACATCTTCTGCCTGCCTTTTCCAAATTTTTGGGAAAAAAAAAATAAACAGTCTCAGTAAAATGCAGGTAAACAGACATTTAAAACAAAATGGCAAAAGGTTCAAAAAAGAATTCTGGAACCTCCCAAAACCAAGGACAGTCCAACAAGTCAAAATGACTTTTTAAGGGACCGTGTCCCTCTTCCCATCCTGGCAGCCCGTTTCCCCTCCAGAAAGTCTGACTGTCCACTTTTCTCTTTGGCAGCAGATCGTTTCCAGACAAGTGGGTTCTCAAGGTCATTGATCAAGGTTACAGATGGTAGTGGGAGAAAATTCCTCCTTCCAGGGACTAATCTCTCATTTACCAGACCAGATTCTTTTATTTTCACCTGTCGTTCATCACATGCTGTCACAGAGAGTGCTAGAACCAGTTCTTCCTTCCCAGGTGGGAAAAGTTTTTTTTTTTTTTTTTTTTTTTTTTTTTTTTTTTTAATGATGTTTTTTGTGCCAAAGAAAGAAAATGCTTAGAGATTAGTTCTGAATATTTTATTTAATAAAAACATGTTTGTGATAGTGCTGAAGTTCAAAATGCTGTCACCTCACACCCTGTTACCTCTTCTTCCTCATTCAAGTTACCTGGTAACATTAGATGTTAAGTTGTCTATCTCGCCTTCATTCTTGCTGGATGGGTTCGGAGCCGACCTCGCCCGACTGCCACTCTAAAGCTCGAGAGTTGGTTCCACCGGCTCGAGGCTCCCCTTATATCCCACAATGCTAGGCGAGAGTTACCCCAGATCTCGTTTGCCGCTACAGCTTCGAGGTTGGTTATTCTACCGGTTCCTGGTAAGTTTTAGCTTTTTCTATAAAAAGTTACTCTTGTTACCCCTTTTTTAGTTTAATTATTCTTAAATTAGTGTAGTTCATTGAACTCTATCCCCGAACCTAATTTTTTCCCGTTTCTTGTTAAAAGAACTTTTAGTTCTTCCCTTGGGCCTTAGGCCTTCCCTTCCCTAGGGAGTGTTTGTGTAGTGTACTACTGTTTATTGTACTTTATTTTTTAGTATTTTTTACTAAAGTTTGTTATTCTGACAGAGTATAACTGGTGTGTTTGAGTGTGTGTTTGTGTTCACCAGTTAGGCTATGTCTAAAGAAGCAAAGGTCTCCGGATTCAAGAAGTGTGATGCGTGCTGTCAGAAAATGTCTCTGACAGACGCTCACACTTCTTGTGTCTATTGTCTGGGGCCTTTGCACCTGCAGGACTCCTGTGCTGTCTGCCATGGCTTCAGCCCCAGGGTCCTGCAGGAAAGAAAAAAACAAGCTCATATTGAGAGGCTTGTTGAAGCCTGAGGATTCCCTGTCTGTCTCAACAGGGAAGCCCTCCAAGGCATCGAGGTCTTCGCTCTGGCTTCTGAGCCGAGACCTCAGGTTGTTCAACCTTTGCCTTTATCGGCTCGCTGGAGCCGATAAGACTCAGTCCACAGTTTCTGTGGCTTCGGCTCGGCCGGAGCCGAGGTTATCGAGGTACCCGTGTCGGCTCCGACAAGATCTTCGGAGCCGACAACCAGAAAGAGGTCTAGGTCACCTTCTCTTGGCTCCGTTCATTCGGCTCCAGGATCTCCCCTGCTGTCTGAACGGAGCCAAAGGTCTCATTCCTCTAGGTCATCGAGGTTGTCCGATCATGACCTTCAGAGGGTGGTGAGTCGACTACTCAAGTCTGAGGCACTAGCCCAGATGCTTCAGAGCCCGACTCATCAGTCGGTGCCTGTCCCGGTCCATCAACTCCTTCCTCCTTCGACTCTCTTGAGCTCGGAGCCGGGTCGTGTCGGAACCGAGACTGTGGTCACCTCGGAGCCGAGACAATTGTCTTCGCCCGTCGTCAGCTCCGTTTTTCTTCCATGGAGGAATCTCGGCCGGACTTCCCTCGTCGGCTCGAGGGGTTAGTGGCATCGGACCCTTGTCCGACCCCTCTCCCTCTCGGTGCTTGGCTGGTGAGTTCGGCTCCGACATCGCCTCGAGCCATCACTGTCGGTGCCGAGGGGGGTCCTTAGCTCCTCGGAGCGGGGACCTCTGGCTCTGCCTGACAGGGGTGCTTTCGAGGTCATGCAGAGTGTGTTAGAGCCTGGCTCTACTCCACAGTCGGCTCCGTCAGCCCCTCCTTCTATGCTGCCTCAGGGTAAGTCGACTCACTCCCTCATCCCGGACCGCAGAGAGCCAACTCCTCAGGAGCTCCCTTTGGGGATTTCATCCTCTTCCGAGGCCTCTCCTGATTTGGCAGAAGAGCCCCCTCGGAAGAGGAAGTGCAAGAGGAAGCACATTGACTCACCTGAGTCTATCACGTCCGACACAGATCTGGATGATTCTGAGGGTTCCCCCCGTTCCCCTTCTGAAGATGTCTCATTTGCAGACATTCTGGAGATCCTTAAACAGAGGGAAATTGGCCAGCCCTCAACCCTTCGGAGGACGAATCTGTGTATCTTGAGGCGTTTGGCTCTCGTCCTTCCACCTCCTGGGTGTCCCCCTTCGACCCCTCATGCAGGTGGTTGCTAAAAAGGCATGGACGGCTCCTGATTCAGTGGACCCCACTCCCAGGAGACCCTCCAAATTCATCACAGCTCCATCAGACAAGGAATTTTTATCAAAAGGAGTCTCTGTGGATGCTATGGTGGTAGCTGCCGCCACAAAGAAGGAACTGGCTGATCCTTCAGTGCCTGTCCATCCACCTAACAAGGAATCTAGGTCCATGGATAGGTGGAAGCGGATGTTCTCCTCAGCGACATTTACTATGCTCGCTGAATTACCTGTGCCATTTCACTCGTCTTCAAAGGGACTTGATCAAAGAAGCGAGTGAAATGCTGAAGGACCCTACAGCTGCGGGTTTCAAGAGAAAATGAACACGCAGCTGGCTATCCTTAATTCTATTTCCAACTCCTCCATGCGCCTCCTCTCTTATGCGGCCGATGGAGCGAGCAGAGCCGCAGGAACAGGGGTAGCCTTACGTAGGCACGCCTGGATGCGGCTATGCAATTTTGTGGAACCTTTCAAGACGTCTTTCACGAACTCCCCTTTTGATGGATCATCTCTTTTTGGTCCACAAGTGAAAGAAACCCTGACTAGGTGCGAGACGGATGGCAAGACCCTTTCTGCCGTCTGAGTCCGTTTTTCCACTCCTTCTAGGCCTTACCCCAAAGGCCAGAAGGGGGGAAAGATGTGGTTCCGTAAACAATCTCAAGGGACTTCGCCTGACGCACAGAGTCGGTTCCCGCCAGAGGCAGAGGGGAACAACAATGGTAGACGTCGCCCTAGAGGCAGAGGGGGTCCGCAGAACCAGGGCAATCGAGAAACGTCCTCCGATAAGCCCTTTCAGCATCCCTGAGGTGTTGCCCGACTGCCCATCTTCGAGGCAGTCGGGGAAGATTGTCACTGTACCCAGAAGCCTGGCTATCCTTGACACAAGACAAATGGGTACAGTCCATCATTTCGAAGGTTATGCTATTCCCTTTCTTCGGTTTCCAAGTCAGTCAAAAAAATCCCTTCCAGGTGTTCCACCCGCTCAAAGGGATATAGCAGCTTTGGACATTTCAAAACTGCTTGCAAAAAGAGCTATTCAGCCAGTGCCAGCAGACCAACTAGGATCCGAATCTACTCAAGGTTCTTTTTAGTTCCAAAGAAAACAGGGGACTGGAGACCAATTTTGGATCTCAGTATCTTGAACAGATCGGTCAAGAAAACAAGATTTCGGATGGTCACGCTGCAATCCATTCTTCCCCTATTGGGAAAAGGAAACTGGATGTGCTCTATAGACCTTCAGGACGCGTACTATCACATAAAATGAACAGACGCTCCAGAAGATTCCTCCGCTTCAGGCTGGGAACCAGTCATTTTCAATTCAGGGCCCTGCCCTTTGGTCTCACCACTGCCCCCGGGTGTTTACCAAATGCATGGCAGTGGTAGCTTCTCACCTGAGACGACAAGGATTCCAGGTGTTTCCATATTTGGACGACTGGCTCCTCACAGCTCCCACCAAGCATCTCCTTCTGATGGCCAGAGATTACGCTAGCATCTGTCAAAACTGGGTATCTCAATAAATTGCGAAAAGTCTGTTTTGTCGCCTTGTCGTACTATTACCTACATAGGCAAATTAGATACTGTAAACATGTCTGCAACACTAACGAACCAAAGGATATCAGACATTCAAAATTGGTATCACTACTTCTCAACAACAACAGAGCCAAAGCCAGGTTAGTTCTAAAGGTGTTGGGAATCATGGCAGCGCCATACCCTCCTTCCATTGGCCAGATACCACATGCGGATCCTTCAGTGGATGCTCTTTTCTCAATGGTCATACCAGGAACTTCCAATGTCTCACACCATTATGATCACAGCGTGCAAAAAGCATCTCATGTGGTGGATGTCTTCCCCCCAGCTCCTGTTGGGGAGACCATTTGTTCCACCTCCTCCGGTTGCTACTCTGACAACGGATGCCTCCCTGATCGGGTGGGGGCATTATCAGGGCAGGACAGTCCAGGGCACATGGCAACCAAACGAATGCCACTTGCACATAAATGTTCTGGAGATGAGAGCAGTGCTTTTAGCGTTGCAAGCCCTTCAACACTCTCTTCCCTTGGGAACGATTGCAATCCAGACAGACAATATGTCTGTAGTGTGGTACATCAACAAACAAGGCGGAACCAGATCATACCCCTGTGTCGAGAAGCACTCAGACTGTGGCAATGGGCGATTTCTTCTCAGCGTTTCTGATAGCAACGCACATCCCGGAAGTCCAATCACATTGCGGACAAGTTGAGCAGAGCTATTCTCATGCCTCACGAGTGGTCTCTGAAAGACTCTGTAGTGAGAGAGATTTTTCTCAAGTGGGGTCAGCCTTGCTGCGATCTTTTTGCTACTCCCCAAAACAGCAAGTGCAGAGAATACTTCACTCTATTCCCTTTACCAGGCCAACCCAGCAGGGACGCTAGTCCAAGTTTGGCCCCGGGGACTTCTGTATGCATTTCCTCCCTTCCCACTGATCTCTCAAGTAATACAGAAAGCTATCGCTCAGAAGGCCTCATTGATCCTCATTGCTCCTTACTGGCCTCGACAAGTGTGGTTCCCCTTTCTGCATCGATTTCTTTTGAGCGACCGTGGAATCTGGACCTAGTTCCAGATCTTTTGATCCATCAGTCGGGTCAGTTTCATCGCTCCTCCCTCTCTGAACCTCACTGCTTGGTTCCTCCACTTCCAACCGTAGCCAGGCTTCCTCAATTATCTCACTCTGTTAGAGATATTTTGATAGCTTCCCATAAATCTTCCACTCGAAGATTTATTTGAGTAAGTGGAAACGATTTTCATATTGGGCACAAGGAAAGGACATAGATCCTTTCACCGCTTCCATCCAACTAGTCCTCGATTTTCTTGCTGAACTCTTCCATGCAGGTTCATCTCCATCTACTCTTAAGGTTCAATTGGCAGCTATTTCTAATTTCCATGTGGGTATTTCTGAATCCGCCCTAATGTCCCACAAACTCTGCAAAGCCTTTTTGAAAGGAGTTTTTCTTCTCAGACCTCCTGTAAGAAATCCTCCTTCTCCTTGGGACCTAAATTTAGTTCTTGCTTCTTTGATTCTTTCCCCTTTCGAACCTGCAGCTTCATGTTCCTTAAAGTTATTATCATGGAAAACTCTCTTTCTGGTGGCTATCACATCAGCTAGAAGAATTTCAGAACTTCAAGCACTCAGTTGTCGTTCTCCTTACCTTGTGTTCCATAAGGACAGAGTTTCCTTCTGAACTAACCCGTCCTTTTGCCTAAGGTGGTTTCAACATCAAATCTAAACCAATGCATTGACCTCCCTGTCTTTTTCCGGAGTATTCAAATAGGTCTGAACAAAAATTACACTGTCTGGATGTTCATCGTCAATTAAGGTACTACTTGGACAGGACGAAACAATTCAGAAAATCTGATCAGCTGTTTGTCTCCTATGCGGAAAGCAGAAAGGGACTTCCAGTTTCAAAGGTATCTTTATCCAGATGGCTAACATCTCTGATTACCCTTGTTTATGAGATTAGACACAAAAACTGCCTAATAAGCCTAAAGCCCATTCCACCAGAGCTTTGGCTACTTCTCTAGCCTTCCAAGACAGACTGCCTATTGACACCATTTGTGCAGCGGCTACTTGGGCTACTCCTCACACTTTTATTTCCCATTATAAGTTGGATTTAGCTTCTAGGCATAGAGCTAATTTTGGTTCCACTGTTCTCAGGAGTCTGTTCCGTTAGGCCACCGGGACAAGGTGCTAGGGACGGTCCCATCCAGCAAGAATGAAGGCGAGATAGACAACTTAACATATAGAAGTTATGTTCTTACCATAACGTTCCATGTTAGTTGTCTTCTTCTCGCCTTCTTCTTACGTCCCACCCTCCTTCCCCCTGGCCTGGACAGACCTAGAGGAGTTGTGATCGTGACCTCTCTTTCTACCACCTCTTTCTTAGCTATATGCTATTATGCATATTTCTTGTTTCAGGATGTAGGTCACCCTTCTTCTTCCTGTTGTTAGAGGTGGATTCTGTTTTTCACAGTTATACTGTTTCTGTTATAAGCTGGGGTTAGCTTACAAACAAGATCTGAGGTAACTCTCGCCTAGCATTGTGGGATATAAGGGGAGCCTCGAGCCGGTGGAACCAACTCTCGAGCTTTAGAGTGGCCGAGTCGGAGCCGAGGTCGGCTCCGAACCCATCCAGCAAGAAGAAGGCGAGAAGAAGACAACTAACATGGAACGTTATGGTAAGAACATAACTTCTATATTTAAAAGATGCTTATCATCACATTCCTATCCATCCAGACTTCAGGCATTTGTTAAGGTTTTGTATGTTTGGATCACATTATGAGTTTCCTTCTTTACCTTTCGGATTATTCACTGCATCACGAATGTTCACAAAGTTTCTAACTCCAGATGTTATGTGATCCTATCTCGCCTACATTCTGTACTGATGGGCTCGGAGCCGATCCCTCGGCTCCGACTCGGCACGCTTATGCTATAGAGCGAGGCCTCTTATTGGCTGAGCTATCTTTATCCCAGGATGCACCACCACTAATCCCCCAGATCTCGTTTGCCGCTTACAGCGCTTAGACGTGGTCTCAACTTGGCTGGGCTAAGTACTATTTATTTAGGCTTTTTCCTGTCAGAAATTTGCTTGATTTAAATCCAAAAGCTGTTTTAACGGCTATTCTTTGTATACGAGTGTGTTTTGATATATTTGGTTGAGGATTTCGTGTTTTTTCCTGTCAGGGAAGGTTCCCGTTTAAGTTAGAGGGGCCTTCCCCTGTGGTTTCTACTACCTTAGTTGTTGTGTGTGGGTCAAGTACCCATTTAAGTTAGAGGGTCTTGACCCTCTCTATCTCTCTATCTCTCTTTCTTTTGTGGAAAGTTTGTTTTTTCTAAAAAAAAAAAAAAAAAAAAAAAAGGTTTTAGTTTAAAATTTTAACACTAAAGTAAGGATATATTTTTTTCCTGTGTCAAACCCTTCTTCTAGTTGTAGACAACTGTGTTTTGACTTGGTTATGTCGAAAGAACACAAACCCTCCGGGTTTAAGAAGTGCACGAGGTGTGGTTTTAAAATGTCCATAACGGACGACCACTCCTCGTGCGTCTATTGCTTAGGTGCTAAACACCTGCAAGAGTCGTGTAGTGTGTGCCACGCGTTCTCTTCTAGAGTCCTCCAGGAGAGGAAAAACAAATTAATCCTCAAAGGATTAATCAAGCCTTCCTTCGAGGAGGCTTTATCTTCCTCTCCGTCTCCTTCTAAAAAGAAGAAAGCGTCGGCTCTGACCAGTCAGTCGGAACCTACCGCTAAAAAAACTAAGCAGACTTCTCCATCGGCTCCACGGACTTCGGAGCCGAGGTCGGAACGGTCTGCCTCGATGCCTCCAGCCTCGACCCCTCTGGTTTCGGAGCCGAGGTCTGGGGCATCGAGAGGCGGGTCACCCTCATCGGCTCCACTGATATTGGAGCCGATAAGGGTTATCGGCTCAGACTCTTCCCCCTCGGAGCCGAAGTCCTTATCGGCACCGAGGGAAATTTCCTTGAAACCTTCCTCGGAGCCGATAGTTGTTGAGTCCTTTCGGAGCCGGTCCCCGAGCCCTTCGGAGCCGATGGAGAAATCAGTTTGGGCCCGATCGGTATCCTTGAGATCATCCAAGATGTCTGATTCGGACATCGACAGGGTGCTCCTTCGACTCTTCCAGTCTCCGGTGTTCCAAAAGCTGGTTTCGGCTCCAGCCCATTTGGCTTCGGAGCCGATGGTCCACTCCCCTACTGTGGTTCCTCCTCCAACAGCTTCGGCACCATTGGAGCCGGTGCTGGTGGAACCTGTGGAGGTGTTAGGGTCGGGCCTGACCCTTGCTCCAACTCCGGCTCTTGGGTCGGAGTTCAGTACACGGACTTCTTCCTTCGGCCCTGGGGGGGAGGCTTCGGGATTGATGCTTTCGGTCCCAAGTCTCCCTCTTGGTGCGTCGGCGGCGGGAGTACCGTCCACTGTTGTGGCCACGGAGGTGGGACCCTCCCAGGATTCTGGTGGTCCCGCCTTCAGGGCTATGAGGAGTGCTTTAGCCAAATCCTCCTTGGCTACCTCCACGGTTTCCCCAGCTCCTTCCCTACATTTGGAGACTGGGTCGTTGGCAGTCCCCCTGTCCTTAGACAGCGGAGCCCCTGGGCCTCAGGTTACCCCCACTGGGGTTTCTCCCCCTCCTGGAGGTCCTTCTGAAGCCTCTTTGGAAGAACCTCCCAGGAAGAGATCGTGCAAGAGGAAGCACGTTGACTCCCCTGATGAGTCTCTGACATCCGACACTGATCTCGATGATGCAGAAGGGTCCCCCAAGTCATCCTCGGATGATGTCTCCTTTGCAGACATCCTGGAAGCCCTAAAACAACGAGGCGGCTGGCAGTCCAAACCTCCCTCTGCTGATGAGTCGGTGTTCCTGAAGGCCTTCGGGGCTCAGCCCTCCGCCTCCTGGGTGTCTCTGCCCTTCGACGAGCTCTTGGATTTGATCTGTCGAAGGGCGTGGGAACACCCAGACTCTGTGGAACCGGTGCCCGCTCGTCCGAACAAATTTCTCTCGGCGCCCCCTGATAGAGAGTTCCTTACTAAAGGAGTGGCTGTAGATGCTTTGGTGGTGGCATCTGCTACCCAGCAAGATGTAGCAGAGGCTTCTACGTCCGTCCATCCTCCTAATAAGGAGTCTAGGAGCATGGATCGCACGAAGCGCACCCTCAGTTCAGCGGCCTTTACACTGAGGTCCTTGAACTACCTTACGCACTTCACCAGGTTTCAGAGGGATCTTATTAAGGAGCTATCTGATACCCTCTTGGGTAACCTGCCTGAGGAGCTGGCCCAGACGGTTGGCTCTCAGCTGGCTACAATGTCGTCCATTTCGAACTCGTCCATGAGGCTCATTTCTCATGCGGCCGAAGGGGCGAGCAGAGCGGTGGGTACAGGCATTGCTCTAAGGAGACAAGCCTGGCTCCGTCTGTGTCACTTCACGGAGGCCTTTAAGTCTTCATTTGCCGACGCCCCCTTTGATGGGTCCTCCCTGTTTGGACCCAAGGTAAAAGACACACTAACCCGCTGTGAACAGGAGGGTAAGACTCTGACTGCCGTAGGGGCACGATTTTCCACTCCCTTTCGGCCTTATCCCAAGGCTAAAAGAGGAGGGAAAATGTGGTTCCGTAGATCTCAGAAGCCTTACCCCTCTCAGCAGGAAGGTTCCCCTTCCAGAGGCAGAGGAGGGGAAATTCATCCGGAAGACGCCGTCCCAGAGGCGGCAGAGGCCCTCGCAACACTGGAGACCGAGAGTCCTTTCGTGGCTCTTCAGCCTTTCATAGTCCCTGAGGGATTGCCCGGCTGTGCTGCTCCGGCGCCAGTCGGGGGTCGTTTCTCGAAGCACCTGAAGGCCTGGGAAGGGATCACTCAGGACCGATGGGTGCTTCGGATTATCGCCGGAGGTTACTCCATCCCATTTTCTCACTCCCCCCCTCAGTCCAAAAAAATCCCGGACCCGCCACCCAGTCAACGGGATACCGCAGCCTCAGAAGTTTCAAAGCTGCTGCAAAAAGGAGTCATCCAACCAGTCCCCGCAGACCAGATCGGATTAGGGACTTACTCAAGATTCTTTTTGGTGCCAAAAAAGACCGGGGACTTGAGGCCCATTTTGGACCTCAGCATCCTAAACCGTTCAGTCAGAAAGTCCAAGTTCCGAATGGTCACTCTGCAAACCATTCTCCCATTGCTGGAGAAAGGTGTTTGGATGTGCTCCATAGATCTCAAGGACGCATATTATCATATCAGGGTACATCAAGCGTCCAGGAGACATCTGCGCTTCAGCCTAGGAGGCAGTCATTTTCAGTTCCGTGCGCTGCCCTTTGGTCTCACCACAGCCCCCAGGGTGTTCACCAAGTGCTTGGCAGTAGTGACTGCTCACCTGAGAAGTCTAGAATTCCAGGTGTTTCCGTATCTAGACGACTGGCTCCTAACTGCCACCTCCAAGCATCTACTTCTGCGGAGCCTACAAGCCACTATATCACTGGGCAATTCCCTTGGAATCACCTTCAATTGGCCAAAGTCTGTGTTGCGGCCATCTCAACGAATAAGATTCATAGGGGTAGAGATAGACTCAAACCAAATGCGGGTCTATCTACCTACAGACAGAATTCAAACCATACAAAATCAGGTTCGAGCCTTACTCCCCAGGTCCAAAGCCCCAGCCAGAATGGTCCTGCAGCTATTGGGATCCATGTCTGCCACGGTTCTTCTAGTCCCCTTGGCAAGGTTGCACATGAGAATCCTCCAGTGGCTTCTTTCAGCTCAGTGGTCCTTTCAGGAACTCCCTCTCAGTAACCTCATATGGATCACGGAATCTTGCAAACGGGACCTTCGCTGGTGGTTAGTGCCCTCCAATTTGGATCAAGGACGACCCATTGTTCTACCTCCTCCGGCGGCCACTTTGACCACGGACGCCTCCCAGATGGGGTGGGGGGGGCATTCCCTGGGCAGGTCAGTCCAAGGCAAATGGCATCCGGAAGAGATTTTGCTTCATATCAACATCTTGGAAATGAGGGCAGTACTTCTGTCCCTTCAAGCCCTCCACGATTATCTCCCTCAAGGCGTGATTGCCGTTCACTCAGACAACATGTCAGTTGTTTGGTACCTGAACAAACAGGGAGGGACCAGATCCTATCCTCTTTGCAGAGAAGCCATGAG
This sequence comes from Protopterus annectens, assembly GCF_019279795.1. Lineage (NCBI taxonomy): Eukaryota > Metazoa > Chordata > Ceratodontiformes > Protopteridae > Protopterus > Protopterus annectens. The sequence continues at coordinate 450,532,923 of NC_056743.1, forward strand.
GGTTTGGGAATGGGCAGTCTCCACCAAATGCTTCCTAGTGGCTACTCACATACCGGGCAAGTCCAATGTGATAGCCGACAGATTGAGCAGGACCATTCTCTCTCCTCACGAATGGTCTCTGAATATGACAGTTGCAAGTCAGATTTTCAGCGAATGGGGAGTTCCGTGTTGCGACCTCTTCGCGACTCCTCTGAATGCGAAGTGCGAAGAATTCTTCTCCCTAACCCCGGCTCTGGGGAAGAGCCCCATGGACGCATTAGTCCATCCTTGGCCCACCGGCTTGCTTTATGCCTTCCCTCCAGTTCCTCTCCTTCCCAGAGTGATTCAAAAGGCATCTCTCTTGGAGAGCAAAATGATCTTAATTGCTCCTTACTGGCCCCGTCAAGTGTGGTTCCCCTATCTCCAGAAACATGCCCTGCAAGGTCCATGGTTTCTGGATCAGATACCAGACCTACTAGTTCATCAGTCGGGACTATTCCACCAGTCCCTACACACCTTAAAATTGACGGCTTGGCTCCTCCTCTTCCGACGATAGTCAGGAGTCATACATTGGATTCAGATGTTGTACACATATTGTCTTCGGCCCATAAGTCTGCTACAAAGAAACTGTATTCTAGCAAATGGAAAAGATTTGCTATTTGGGCTCAACTCCGGGGCCTGGACCCCATTTCTATTCCCGTGGCAGAAGTACTAAAATTTCTGACTTCTCTTTTTAATCAAGGCTCTTCAGTTTCTACCATCAAGGTACAATTGGCAGCAATTTCTAATTTTCACGAATCCATAGACCCACCTTTAATGAGCAACAGATTGTGCAAGACCTTCCTAAAAGGTGCTGCCCTATTGAGACCCCCAATTTCTCATCCTGCACCTCCATGGGATCTTGATATAGTGTTACGCGCCTTGACCTCTTTTCCCTTTGAACCGGCAGCTACATGTGATTTAAAGTTTCTATCATGGAAGACAGCTTTTCTGGTGGCGATTACTTCTGCCAGAAGAGTTTCAGAGCTTCAAGCTTTGTCAGTAAAACCCCCGTACTTGTTTTTTCACAAGGACAGAGTATCCCTCAGGCCAAATCCTTCCTTTGTCCCTAAGGTTTGTTCTACTTTCTGCTTACAACAATCGTTAGAGCTTCCAGTTTTTTCCCAAAATACTCTAACAAGGCGGAGTTTATATTCCACACACTAGATGTACATAGACAGTTACGTTTTTATCTAGACAGGACCAAACAAACAAGGAAAACAGATCAGTTGTTTGTATCCTTTGCAGATAACAAATTGGGCAAAGCTGTCACAAAGGTCACTATTGCCAAATGGATCAGGGACTGTATTTCTCAAGCTTATTTTTATTCTAACAAAGAGCTTTCCACCTCTGTCAAGGCTCATTCTACAAGGCCTATGGCTACTTCGATAGCATTTCATTCTAAGCTTGCTATTAGTGACATTTGTGCTGCTACATGGTCTTCCCCGCACACCTTCATTTCCCACTACAAATTAGATGTGGCATCTAGAGGACGAGCTTCATTTGGTTCCACAGTGCTCAGGAGTGTTTTCCAATGAGCCACCGGGATTTAGGTGCTAGGGACGCTGTCCCATCAGTACAGAATGTAGGCGAGATAGGATCACATAACATCTTTTAGTTATGTACTCACCATAACTTCAGATGTTTGGGATCCATCTCGCCTACATTCCTAATAACCCACCCTCCTTCCCCCTTCCTTGGAGATCAGAGGATACCAGAAGGTCCGAATCCTGTTGTTTCATCTTGAAACATCTAACAATGTTATATAATCACGTTATGCATGTGTGCATGTATGCGGACAAACAAGATCTGGGGGATTAGTGGTGGTGCATCCTGGGATAAAGATAGCTCAGCCAATAAGAGGCCTCGCTCTATAGCATAAGCGTGCCGAGTCGGAGCCGAGGGATCGGCTCCGAGCCCATCAGTACAGAATGTAGGCGAGATGGATCCCAAACATCTGAAGTTATGGTGAGTACATAACTAAAAGTTATAGCTCATTGAAGGCTACAGAGTATCCACATTTTTTCATATTTAAATGACTTGCTTATCTTTACAGAATAATTTTCAAAGTATCAGGAATCTGTTGCTTGGGTGCAAGATCTCTTACACAAGCTGGGATCCCAAGAGAACACTCAAAAGACTTTTTTGACTCCTTCACACAAGATTGTTTTCCTGGGGTGTCAGCTGGACACCTCAATTCAAAGAGCTTTTCTTCTACAGGAAAAATAGACCTACATCTGGATCTATTTCTGAGGTTTTCCACTTCGGTCACTGTGAGAGAATACCTTAGCATTTTGAGTCTCATGGGATCTGTAATTATCAAGATACCCCTGGCAAGACTCCGTATTAAGAAAGATACATGACATCTGAAGTCTCTTTGCTCCCAGTGCTAACATCCTTTGTCCTTCTATGTTCCAGTGCTGGGTTTGTTAGAAGGGAAATCACTTGATGGTGACAGCAAATATTAAATCCAAGTCTCCTCTTCTCCCTCCCTGTTCCGAATCAGTCAGTAACCAGAGACACCTTGGACTTTGCTTGAGGAGCAGTTTCAGGAGGGATGAAAGTACAAGGTGTGTGGAACACAAAGGACAGACACAGGCACATAAATATAAAAGAGATGCTTGCCATGATCACAGCACTTGACTCTCTGAATCATCTTTGGTCTCTGGGATCTATTCAGCTTGTTAAAGACAATACCACAGCCATGTGGTACATCGAAAAGCAAAGGGGGAACTAGTTTTGTGCCCCCTTTACAGGCTAGCTGTGTTAACTTGGGATATAACGTCACAGCACAGTTTCATTCTTCAGGCAGCCTACATTCTGTCAGAGCAAAACTGTGTGGCAGACAAGCTGAGCAAAACAAGAGCAGCCCCTGTGTGAAGTGAAATTAGATTGGTGTTTTTTTTTCTGAGATTTGATCCATCTGTGGGGATGTCCTGTAGTATAGCTATTTGCCTCTTTTCTGAACAATCAGCTGGCAAGATTCTGCTCCAGAGCTCCATGCAAGAAGACCTGGAAGACATATGCCTTTTCTTTCCGTAGACAGGAATGTTCCTGTATCTTTTCCACCCTTTGTACTGGTATCCAGGGTATTCTGACAATTCAAAAGGAATCCCCCAGGAGCATTGCTGTGACTCACTTCTGACCCAGACAACAGAGATTCTCCCTTCTTTTGGAAGTGGTCAGGGGCAATTACCACAGACTTCCTCACAGAATGGATTTACTCACACAGGATCAGAGGTGTTTGACCCAACACCAAATCAACTTCCATTGGCTGCCTGGATGATAGGATTTAATTCTCCTCTGGCACCTGTTTACTGAGAATGTGCAGCAAGTACTAATGGAGGCAAGAAAGCCTGCTACTTGAAAATGTTGTATTAGCAAATTGGAAAGGTTTTCTAGTTGATGCTAACAACATAATCAGCACCGATTCATGGCTAGTTGTTCTCTGATTTTAAAGTATTTGTGTCAGTTATTGTCCTATGACCTTCCTTACTCCTCTGTCAAGGTTCATTTATCATTTGTTTCAGCATGTCTGCCCATGGATCCTCCTCTTTCAATACATTCTCATGTCAAAATGTTTTTGAAAGGGGTTTTGCATAAGAGGCCTTCAAGAAAACTGGTGGCCCCTCCCTGGGATCTTAACTTAGTGTTAGAGAAGCCAATAGTTGTTCCATATGACCCATCTCCCTGTTTTCTTTCCTGAACCTAAAAATGAAGGAGAAAGGGTACTCCATACCTTGGATGTCCAGAGACAACTCTGGTACTATCTGGACAGAACAAAATCTTTCAGATCTTCAAATCAATTGTTAATTTCTTGTGAAGATAAGAAGGGACAACCTGTGTGTCAAAGTAGACTGTTCCAGTTGTTTGCCTAAGGCTATCACTTTTTGATGTACTCACCACAACAAAACTATTCTAGGAAGGGTCAAGGCCCACTGTACCAGGACCTTGGCTTCTTCTGTGCGTTTTTGGAAGGGGTCGGATTCTAGATGTATTCTAGAAGCAGCCATTTGGTTCTCTATACATATATTTACAAAGCACTATAATATTGATTCCTCCTGTAGGTCTAGCTCAGTCTGTGCTGGGACCACTCTCCAGGGGCTCCTGGACTCTTCTCCTTCCACTTCCATAATGTAGTAAGCAAGGGAACTCTACCCATTTAGCTAAGGCTACTGCATATTAATCAATATGATGAACATAGTATAGCAGTGTAATAAACTTACCGTAACAAAAGATTTTCAAATGATTACTGTTGCAGTAACTTCTTCTTTCTTTCATCCTCTGTGTTTTTTGGGTGGTGTTTTATGCCAAGGTGTAAGTTCTTTTTTTTCATAGCATTGTCCTTTCAGGGCTCATCCTACATCTGTCTGTTGACATGAAAGCTCTGAAAGGCTTGGCACTCAAACTTGTCTTTTTAGTCAACTCAGCTTGAGATGACTGATGGTGTGTGTGTGTGTGTGTGTGTGTGTGTGTGTGTGTGTGTGTGTGTGTGTGTGTGTGTGTGTGTGTGTGTGTGTGTGTGTGTGTGTGTGCGTGTGTGCCCTAAAGCTTTGGAAACAGTTTAGCTGTTATATCCTTATCAGGATATAGCCCATATAGCTTAAGTTACTGCAGCTGCAATTGTTCTAACATCTACTGTTATGCTAAGTTTGGTTATACAACTGTACTATTGGCATGCAGGCAATGTGTTGTTAGGGAGTGTAGTGAAACATCTCTTCTTGCTGAATAAATTGAACTGATTCTTCTGCAGAATCAGAGGGCCTTCCAATATTTGCCTTTTTTTTAGTCCGTTTGAAGGAGAAATAGACACTAGTACTGCATACTGGTCTGAAAGGGCAAAATGTGGTATGTGCAGACCAATAATAGCTGACAGTAGGGATGAAGTCACCAACCAGTAGTTGGTCCTGCTATAAGAAAGGCCAATGGGAATATAAAATTTATAATCTGGGTCATTTATGTTTAAAAGGGACCACAGATCACAGAGTCAAGCCTTAAGAACTAACCTGATGTTCTGCCAGGGGGTTCTCTCCTACCTAATATTGGTTTGTGACATACTGAAGTCCTATCCACCAAGAATTGTTGGCACATTACCCATGTTGAATATCCTTAGCTCGTGAACAAATATGCAAAGAAGAATGGGGCATCTACACTGGGAACCTACATTATATTAGTAAACATTTGACCCTGTGAGTTTTAAGTGTTAAGACCGTCTACCACCACTATCTCATTTTATTTTTATAGGTATCCTACCAAAATTATGATTTATAAGGATGGCCACCCCATGTTTAGAAGACCTTGAAAGGCTGAAAACTTTCCTGTGTCACTTTGCAGTGTAAGTTCTCTTGGAGGAGAATATCTTTTAGTTGTGCAAAGTGAAGATAGGCAGAAGTAATATTCCTTTTGACTTGAATTTAAACTACTAGCATTTAGTGTTATCACAGTGAAGATAACCATGGACTGTAAATAACTAGTATACACAAACACACAACTAATTCATTAAAACACTGAACTTGTTTATTACTAATAATATAACTAACCATGAAAAGCAGGTTACTAAGCGATAACTATCCATATGAAATTCTTTAAACAGGTGAAATAAAGTAATAGGTAGTGCAGTGGAGCTCACCTTAATATCAAAGTTATGAAGTAAAATTCTGCACTTAGTTAACTGTCTGAAGTCAAGAGGCAAATGAAGATGTGGCTGAACGTTCAGCATGCATTCAGATACACTGACAAATGTTGGGGAGTATAGTTAGTTAATAGTAACCCTATTGCCCACCAACAAATTTCACGTTACAAGTCTGGAACTGGCTTGAAGTCCTAGTTGCACTCAAAATTATCATATTATAGATCCCCATCTATGGCTGCTTCAGAGCATGAAGCATACCTTATCCAGTTAGAAAAGTTAACAGTTGAACCAAATACCTTTTTATGGGTAACTTCAACTGTCCACTTGTAAGCTGACCAACCTTTACTACCAACAACAGATATGCCGACTGACCTCTAGAGTTTGTAAATACCAGTGAGCTAGACTACATTGTTCTCCTAACCACCAGAGATGTTAATCATCTTGAGCTTAGCCTCACAAACATTTCTCCCATGTGCACCACCCAGCTTGTTACCCCCTGACTAGTCAAATCTGACCATCATGCTGTGAACTTTATGAAAACCTGCTTTATGACCACTAATAATTCCTTTACATTTGGAGCTTACTCCAAAACCAAATATTTATTGATTATAAATGGTACAGCTCCCCAGCAAACCTTGTAACTGAGGTCGCTGCCGTCTGCTCTGAATTTTACTCCTCCTTTGATAAATGCAGTGAGGTTTCAGTACCTGTCTGGTGCAAGTATAATGACAAGTTTAGAACTAAACCATGTGGTTGAACTCCCATATCAACTAACTTTGTAATAAAAAAGCAAAAGCTCCTAACCATCACCAAAAGCTGCCTGCATTATCATTATAAAAGTGATATAAGACTTCCAAATCTCTCAAACTTGCCATTAGGAAATGTAAGTGTAGTTATGAACTTAGGATTGCAATTTATTATAAAAAAAAAACAGCTTTAAGACTTTCTTCAGCTATATCAGGAAGCTTAAGTAATCTACCAATCTGATATTGTCAGTTTCTATTCTGTCCCCAACTGATGGGTTAGAATCTAAAACATCGGATCTGACTCGGCCACTTGTCATTTGTAGCAATCCAAAACGAGCTTCTCCCTTACCCGTAATGCATCCTCCCCATTACCTCAGATCTTGTTTGCTGCCATTAGGTAAAAGACGTGGTTATTTCACTCTCGAGCTTTCACTATAGGTAAGTGTGATTTTTTTTTTTTGTACTTTTTTTGTTTTCTAAAATCTGTTTAACCAACTTCTGTCCTTTCTACCTTTGTAGTAGTGTACCGTAGATACTATTGTTGGTATCACTCTGTATTTTTCTTCTGTCTTGCCCTCTGTGTTTTAACATAGCCTTACTACCTTTGTAGGTAGTCCCTTCCCTTTTTTCTGTTATTCTAAAATAAAAAAAAAACTTTATATATGTAATTTTTAAGTTTTTTGTCACTTTACGTTTGTTTTGTTTAAACCTTTTGTAGCTTTTTACAGTCCTTCGGTCCATTGTTCTTTTTCCTGTCGTGGCTGAAAAGGAAAGAACTCCAGTGGGGTTTTAGAAGTGTGGGAAATGTGGTCAAAAGATTCCTTTTTCTGATGCCCACACTCTTTCCGTATACTGTATGGACTCCCTTCACTTACAAGAAAGTTGTGCGATCTGCCATGCCTATAACCCCTGTGCTTTGGTAGAGTGCAAAACTAAATTAATCTTAAAAGGACTTCTACTGTCCTCCTTTGGTGATGCTATTTATGGAGAATCATCTAAAAAGTTATCAAAATCATCTCCGAGCTGTTCTTCAGCTTCATTGAGGAACTCCGAGAAAGTTTCTAAAAGGCCTTCTTCAAATCCAATACTTTCTTTGGATCCATCCAAGAAGAAAATTAAGTTGTCAGATCCAACCCTCTCGGATCAGACCAAAGAAAAGAGAACCTCTTTGGATCAGATGGTTTACTCAAATCTGAGGTGTCTGAAAATAAACAAATTCTCTTAGCAAGCATGTTTTGGAGTATAATGACCATAAGTTCCAATTTTTTATTATAGACAATATCAGTACCAACATGAGGGGTGGTGCATGGTCACTATTACTTGAGAAAAGAGAATTATACTGGCAATTACGTTTGAATGCCGGGAACTGGCCAGGCCTGAATGAGCATATTTCAATTAGCCCAGTTTTAAAACTAAAGGCACTAGAAAGATAAAATGTGTGTGTGTGTGTGTGTGTGTGTGTATGTATATGTATATATGTATATATATATATATATATATATATATATATATATATATATATATATATATATATATATATTTCTCCATTATGCATTTTAACATTTTAAATAATTCACATGTTCAGTATTTATGTTGTGTATTTATTTCTCTTAACATTTTCTAGTATATCTAGTTTTTAGTATTTAATCACACATATTTATTGTTTTAACACATTCAACATATTTAAATATTTATTGTAAATTGTCATTTTTATGAAGCAGTGTTTATATATAGTGTTTTTTTAGGGTGGTGTGTTCCATGAACTTTTTCAGTTTGTATAGTTTGTCTGCTTTTTAAATTCAGTGACTGTAAATATTGTGCTTTTAATGACATAACTGATTACTTTATAACTGGGTGGAACTTCCTGTTTGGACTGTATAAGAAGGAAGTAACTATGTGGGGTAAATTGTCTGATGAAGTCTAGATCTTTCTGGACGAAAGCGCTCATCCTTGGATTTTTTGTCTGAAGTTAATAAAGTGGATTCTGCATTCTACAACTGTGTGGTGATTTGCAGCCTGCAATACTTTGAGTGGGTACACTTTCTGAATTATTACAACAAAGAAGAATATATACTACACTTGCTAGATGTTCACAGACAACTACATTCTCATCTTCATAGGGCAAAAGATGTCAGAAAAATTGATTAACTGTTTGTTTCATTGCTGGATTGAAGTTGGGCGCACCTGTTTCTAAAGTCTCTGTGGCTAAATGGCTGACTGAATGTATCTCCTTAATTTATAACAAGACAGAAATGCCCTTGCCGTACAAGGTACGGGCTCATTCTGCCAGAGCTGTAGCTATCTGTTCAGTCTTCCACTCAAGGACTTCCGTGGATGATATTTGTTTAGCAGCAACTTGGGCTTTCCCTCACATCCTTATATTGCATTATAAGCTGGATCTGGTGTCCAGTGGTAGTGCATCTGTTGGCTCAGTGGTGCTCATAATATCCTTTCCTTGAATCCACCCAGGGTTCTAAGTAGCTGGATACTCTGTCCCATCAGTTGAGGATGTGATGAAAATTGACAACATTAGATAAAAAAAGTTATGTACTCACCATAATGTTCCATCTGTGTTGTCAATTTTCATAGGCGAGCAAGGGGATATAACAGTTGGGTTGCATCTTTATGCCTTTACCAACTCCAGAAGTGTCATTGCCTCTTCCACTCTAAGGCTGTCTAGCCTTTCTTTTCATCCAGATTGGACAAGTATATGTATAAATAGCAAAAGTACATCTTTCTTAGTGCATGCAAACAAGATCTGAGGTAATGGGAGGATGGATTATGGGTGGGGTGATGCAGTATGGGTAAGGGAGAAGCTCAAGAGTTTTGGATTGCCACATGCTTTTACAAGTGGCCGAGTCGGATCCAAACCCATCAGTCGAAGAGGAATGAAAATCGACAACACAGATGGAACGCTACGGTGAGTACATAACTTTTTTTTTCTATACTGGATTTACCTACAATGGTAACTCCTTCTCTGACCCCAAGGTTATCGCTAACATTATTGCAAGTATTCTTCCAACTTCACTTCACCCACCCTCTCTTCTGTTCCCCCATTCCTCATATCTGTCTCCCAGAGATCAATTTGGACCACATCCTTTCTGGCACTTTCCAAAATTAAAAATGCTATTCGCATGGGTCCTAAAAATATTCCTGGATGTCTGTTGAGAACCCTGAAGTACCATCTAGCAAAACCTTCTATCACCTCTTTAAACTGTCTCTGTCCACTGGTTGTGTCCTTAATGGTATGACGAATGTCATTTGTGGTGCCCTTACATAAAGGTAATCCCTCTACTGACTCTAAGAATTACAGATGTGTTAGTCTCATTCGTTTTTTTCTAGGGGACCGTTGTATAGCTGGACAAATAAGCAGTGATATAAGTGATCTTATAACCCTGGATACACAGCAGTTTAGCTTTGCAAAAGGCAGATCATTCATGCTCACCTGGTTCAGTTCTTTGAAAGCAATGGGATTCACTGTGAAAGCGCTTACGTGTTTGTTTTTTCCTCATTAAATATTTTCTGAATTCTAATGCTGCCATTTATTTTGCCTGATTACTTTTGTTTTGGATGGACTGTGCATTTTAGTGAACCAGGCATTCATCTGGAAGATTTTGGTTTTGTTTTTCATCTGTCATTAAATTTGGTTACCAGAATCACCGGAGTTGGAATTGGATTATGTACCTGGGAGCCATTCTGTGGTTAATGAAGTCCCTACTTGGGATAGATTGCATGACAGTTTGCATAGGGCTTGTAACCCTTTACTACAGGAGGAACTTACAGTAAATAGTAAAAATACAAGCTCACAGAATGTTAATTTTATACTCCTGCAGGAGAAAGTACGTTATCTTAAAGACTGTCTGTTTAAGCTCAATAAGCAGCAAATGCAACATTTTTACTTTGAAGCTTGTCTGGCTTTGAATGTCATTACGAGGGGACTTTGCATCCTGATGATGCCTACATATGGAAATACCTACCCCTCTCTGTTAGCAGAATGGCAAAAAATGAATAATTAATTTAGTTTTAACTGTATGAAATTGCTTATAGACTTTTTCAGACCGGAAGAGCAGGCATTGTCTGAAAACGTGCTAACGGTGCAAAATGAATTGTATGCAGCGTTTCCAGAAGACCTGATAGACATTAAAATCAATAACATCATGGACTCTCTAGCTTTACAAGAAAATAAATCCTTACAGAGTAAAATTAGGAAGCTAGAGAGATATAAAAAAACGTCTTAAACGGCCATGTGTTTGAGTGACCAAAGGAAAACAGTAGAACCAATCAGCAGACTGCAATTGTGACAACGCCCAGTGTGGGAGTGAACAACAGATGGCGGACTGAGTCTAGCAGTTCTCACAATGAAGTTAGCATATTGCCATTACCACTAACACAAGTGAGTGATGCTCAACATGTACATATGTTAGAAAAGCAGGGTTCTTCCATGCATATGCCCAGTACGAGTGAAGACCCAGCAGCAAGGAGCAATACTGTAACTATTCTTCCAGTACAGTCACCACTTGAGGCTGTTACTTCTCTTGTTCAAAGCAAAGGACAGCAAATTCCTGCTAGAGAAGGAACAAAACAACAAACTTTGAAGTACCCTTTAGCCGTAGTGGTGAATGGACCAGGTGACAGGCAGAGATCAAGAAGCCTAACTGGGCTGAAGAGGAAGTTCGATCAGGAAATAAACAGTACCAACCACACTCTGAAGAAGATGTGGTTGAACAACAGGAATCTATGGAATATTTCCAGAAGGACACTTAGGCTGGATGAGCAGAGGGTACTTGAAAAAGGTCTCTCATTTATACCCACTCATTCTGCTCAGGTAATGGACTATATATTAGATCTGAAATGTTTTATGAGAACTGTAATGTTAGACGTGATATATGGTGACAGTGAATCAAGTGGTAATTTACTTAATCCTAGTACATTTGTTCCATTAAACCACCCAGTGCTTAATGCATATAAGAAATTGTGTTGTGAAGCGTTGTATGACAGTTTTTATAATGCACAGTGACCTTATGATAGGAACTTTTATCATTTAAATTATAGTGAAAGAAGAGCGTTGAACAATTTACAGTGATGATACAATCTGTATCCGTCCTGTCGGTAAGGAAGGACCTATTGTAGTAATGGACAAAGTTTTTTTATTTTCAAAAAATGAAGCATATGTTGGATGATGAATGTTTTTATAAGAAGATTGTTTATAATGACATACAAAGGATGGTAGAAGGAATACAGAGTACTTTGAAAGAGAGTCTAGCAGTTAGAGCTGTTGACTTTGACCTGTATCAATATTTTATAGTGGATGAGCCATATATACCTATGATGCAAGAGATTCCAAAGGTGGATAATGATCCTTTACATCCCCCCATGAGACCTATAGTCTCGGGGAAGGGGTGGTGCACTGAACCTCTGTCGATTTACCTTGAGAAGATGTTGAGAACATTAGTCGATCAGAATCCTATTATTTTGAAAGATTCTAAACAGTTTATAATTGACCTATATTATTTTTATAAGACTGATTCTAGGGTTAAGGGTATGTTTGTTGTCACACTGGATGTGCAGTCTTTATTTACAGTAATTTCGAAACAGACTGGCATAATAATGCTGCAGTGTTATTTGGATAAGCGCACAGATTTTGACAGTAAAAAAGTGGAAATGTTAGCCTTATTAATGGAATTAGTATTAGAAAATAATGTTTCATGTTTGACAATCAGTTTTATCTGAAAAAGGATGGCATAGCTATGGCGACCTCGTGTGCCCATAGCTACACCAACATTGTAATGGCTGTTTGGGAACAGGAGCACATTATAGATGGACCCTATAGATATTATATAGGGTTCCATCTGAGTTTTGTAGACCACCTTTTCCTAGCTTGGACTGGTCCCCTGGAAGTTTTGAAGCAATGCTATAATTATTTTAATCAGTCCTCTACTTTTCTAAAATTCACTATGAAATATTCCCAGTTCTCCATAGATTTTTTTGGATGTTAAAATAAATCTTACTAACGAAGGTAAAATTAGTACAGAAGTATTCAGGAAAGACTGTTATAGAAATATATTTTTGCATAGAACTAGTATGCATCCACAGCACATTTTTAACAACCTAGTGAGAGGTCAAGTTATGAGAGTATCTACAGTATGTGCTGAGCAAGAAGGATTTGATAGAGAAATAACACAATTGGAAAATAGGTTTATACAGAGGGGTTATAAGAAAAATAATGTCTACATGACTTTGAACCAAGTTAGAAATTGTAAGACAACAAGTAAACCTTATTTTTCCGATCATGTGGAGCATGGTAGGAATGCTAATGGTAAATGTGATAGTTTGGTTAGGATGCCTGTTCTTTATGCTAATAATGTTAAACCTATACTGGAGATCTATAGGAAATATTGGCCGATATTAGCAGCAGACCCCGATATTAGAAAAGTAGTAGGTATACAGCCATCATTTCTTTATAAGAACATGATTAATATGAAAAGGATGTTATGCTACCCAAAGCGAGAAGGTATAAAAAGAACTAATAAAATGATGAGGCCATGTAACAAATGCAATTACTGTTAATATGTAAATAGCTCAGGCAAGTTTATTCATCCGGACTTTGGTAGAACTTTTTGGTTTCATACTGAAGGCACTTGTGACACAGAACATATAGGTTATCCAGCTTATTGTGAAATGTGTTTTGCGTTTTACATCGGCAAGACAGACAGTAAGTTCAAGTTTAGGATTAGGGAGCATTTATATTTTCAAAGACAAGTTACAATGAATGCTCTCGCAAAACATATTATGAACAGTGTAGGCTCACATAACTTTAAATTTATGATAGTGAAAAGTACTCAAATTAGTAATAAAATGGGTGACATCAGGAATTTAACAGAAGTCAATGAAACAAAATGGATAGTAAAGTTAAGAGCTGATGTAGGCAAGGGACTTAATGACAAAGTTCCCATTAAGCCTATACTTAAAGCAAGACCTCTCAGAAAATGAATGAATATATATTTTTTTTTTGTCTTTTTCTTTGTTTTTTTGCTTATTACCATTTTTTATATATGTGTTTTGCATGGCATTTTTAAAGACAAATTATTCATATTTGACTAATTCATGGTTGTTAGATATATGTAAGCCTTTAAGGATTTTTTTTACCTAATTGGCTTCTAATTAAGGTGTTTTATTTAAAGAAAGTTGTTGCAGTGTAAGTTAAACGTCTGAAGAAGCAGTGGGATTCACTGTGAATGCGCTTACGTGTTTGTTTTTTGTCACTAAATATTTTCTGAATTGGAATGCTGCCATTTGTTTTGCCTGGTTACTTTTGTTTTGGATGGTCTTTGAAAGAATTACTGAGGTCATAGAGCAGGGGCATATAGTCCACACTGTTTATCTGGACAATGCTAAGGCATTTGACACTGTCTCCATGCTGGGATTATTTACAAACTCTCCCAACTTAACATTAACCTGTACATAGTTCGATTAATTGGTAATTAGCTGCCTGAGAGTACCCATACTCTTATGGTCGAAACTATTTGCCCTAAATGGACAAATTCCACCAGTGGTTTCCCACAAGGCTGTCTCTTGGATACCCTCCTCTTTGTTATACAAAAAGTTGATATCATTGGACTGTGGCTAATGAGGTTTGATGATGGCAAACTGGAGATGATTATCAAATCCCATTTTAAAACTCAAATTATCCAGCAAGGGTCGGACCAAATAAATGTTTTGTATATTAATTATTGGCTTACGCTCAATACCAAGAAATGCAGTATAGTTTCAATTGGTAAAACTAGCACCACTACTCTGCTTACCATATAGACGGCACTCCACTTATATTTGACACAGTCATCACTTTCCTTTGACCACCACTTCTGTCTAGTGAGTATAAAATCCTACCTTGTACAGCTTATTTTTTGTGGCATCTTTTTAAGGACTGAAGAAGTTATAGTCCCACTTTATTCAATCCTTACTAAGCCAATCGTTGAATGTAATCCACACTTTGGCATGCATCTCTTTAAGCACCTAAACCAACTTGAGCGACCTCAACATTTCCTCACCAAAAATGTTTGGTGTCATTGCCCTTAGCTACTCTGAAAGATTAAAAGCTCTGCACCATTACGCAGTGTGATACAAACTCCAGAGGGTGTTCTCTGCCTAGCATTCCATGCTAATGAATGACCTAGCACTCTCTGAACTTCTTCACTTAAGTACAACCAGTGGTAAAACAAACATCCATTCTAAAGATCTAAACCTATATTACCACGTCAGCAACACCAAATGGTGTAACAGATGCTAGCCTAACATACATTTAGTTTCCTGAGTAGGTTGCCCTTGCCTGTCAAGCAGAATACCTCCCTAACAGTCTTTAATAAAGCCAGTCTGGGTGATTGGATGGGTGTTTTTTCACTTGGGATATATGAAAAAGACTGCTAAACAGTGGACATTGTCTCCAACAGTATTGGGTTCTGTGGCTGAACTTCTCGGTGGTCTCCTTTGGACATAAACTTAGTAAAAATCTACGAACCTACTGCTGATAAGAAGATGAATTAACTGTCAGATATTCAGAAAATGTATGTACTGCACCAAGCAGCGCCATGTTCGTGTGTCAGACACAGAACTGTAGGTTGAGTGCTGCACAATGCATGTGTACCATACACAAGACAGTAAGCTGAGCACTACACCGTATCATGTGCTAGGCACAAGACTGTACCCTGAGTGTTGCATGGGACAGTGGGATGGGTACTGATGGCCATGAGCTACTTAAGCTTACAAAGATACACCTCATGCTTTGGAGTGTTGACTTTAGGATCTCTCCTGCTTATTTGTCTAATCACCCTCTTTTTTCATTATGACCCCACAGCTTTATGCTACATATCATCAGATGTGCAGTTATTGCCTTTGGACCTTCCTTGGGGCTTTCATGGGTTTCCATAGAGACCAGTGTTAGAAGCATTTGTCTGCTGACTTTTGTCTCTGAACAGCTGTCCAGACTGTGTATGTTCACTTAGGTTCATACATTGGTACATAGGTGTGTACTAGGCTAATGGCCCTGGAGCCTTTACAAGCCTAGCCCATAGAATTGCCATGGCATCGTACCACCCGACGTTAGTTCCCAGTGCCTCTATCAAGTAGATCTACTGGAGTGATCCCCAGAGTGAACTTTCTATTTCCCATCCACTCATCAATATTTCTCTTGAAGAGGGCCAGTGAGGTGCTCTGCTTGACATGTATGGGAAGTTTGTTCCAGAGCATGGGTAGTCTCTGGGTTATGAACCTGTCCCTCCAGCATGTTCTGTTGATTGTGGTAATGAGGTTGAGGTCTCTAGAGTGTGTGGTCTGGAGGGATTGGGATTTCTTTAGATGTAGCATTTCTAACAGTGCTGGGTCAGTGTTTGATGTTAGCCAGAAGTGTTCTTCTCAATACCTGCAATATGCCCAGTAATGACTTCTGCAATTCATACAGAGTTACATGTATCAGTAACATATCAAAGTACAATTTTAAATTCTTTTTTATAAGACCTGTTGTTCCTACTACTATTAGAACTGTCTGGGTATCCTTCTTTCACATTGCCTTAATTTCTGACTGCAAAACATGGTATTTTATGACTTTCTTTCTCTCTGTACGTAAAATACTGTAATCACTAGCTGTAGCAATTTTAGTGATGAATGCTACTTTTGCCTTCTGTTCATGGACTACTACATCTAATTTTCTCGCATCTATTCTTTGAACTGTTGATAATGGATGATCCCATTGATATAACTTCAGCATTTTCTGTAATACTTTATGGCTCATGTTTCCAGTGTTTTTTAGCTAATTCAGTATTATAATGTTTACACAATCCCCAGTGCGACAGTCTTGTCACATTGTCAATATCAAGGTGCAGGTACTCCACGACTATCGAAGCCAACCATCAACCAAAAAAGCAAAAATCAATAAAAAATTTTTATACTTGAACAGCAAAAGAACTTTATTCCATGGGTTGTTAGCGCTTTCATGTCTACTCTGGACGCTTCTTCAGACTTTAATAAAACACTTCATCACTTCTGTATTTAAACACTTATCAATTAAACAGTTAACCAATGAAAGCCTTTGTACGAATACATAACTATAAAAAGTCAGAAACTTCTAAATAGATAAAAAGTCAGAAACTTATATTGTGAAAATTAAAACTTCAAAATTCAACATTGACATTAAAATGGATGTAGTAATAGATTATAACTGTTATTAACATTTCAGATGGCAAATAGCATATAAATATTTAAAAATACAACAGCATATAAAAAACAGCATGTAATAAAAACATTTCAAGTGTATGAAACTACTGAAAAACTTCTAAAAATACATATTCCTACTAACACCAAGAAACATGAAAAAGTCTTTTTCATACACTTGAAATGCTATTTGCCATCTGAAATGTTAATAACAGTTATAATCTATTACTACATCCATTTTAATGTCAATGTTGAATTTTGAAGTTTTAATTTTCACAATATAAGTTTCTGACTTTTTATCTATTTAGAAGTTTCTGACTTTTTATAGTTATGTATTCATACAAAGGCTTTCATTGGTTAACTGTTTAATTGATAAGTGTTTAAATACAGAAGTGATGAAGTGTTTTATTAAAGTCTGAAGAAGCATCCAGAGTAGACGTGAAAGCGCTAACAACCCATGGAATAAAGTTCTTTTGCTGTTCAAGTATAAAAATTTTTTATTGATTTTTGCTTTTTTGGTTGATGGTTGGCTTCGATAGTCGTGGAGTACCTGCACCTTGATATTGACATTTTTTTGTTTGGGGACATAGCAGGTACCTTACCCTGAGAGATCTCTGTTTATTTAGTCTTGTCACATTATTGTGCCTTTCAGTTTACAGTCCTTCTGCCATTAGTGCATCACAACCAGCGACAGCATGTGTGACTGTTTCCAATTCTGTTTTACAAAACCTTCATTTGTCTGTTTCTCCCACATGATCAACGGACTTTGTAAACCAATGTATATGTAGCCCGCTATCTTGGGCCACCAATATTAACCTTTTATCTTTTGTTTTAAATTTACTTCTCTTTAACCATTCTTGCATTTGATCCTGATTAACATGAGGTTGTTCCAAGAGTTTTCTGTACTTGCAACTATATTTATGCATTTTCCACATTTCTTGCCTTCTCATCTGATCCTTTACTTTATATTCTTTCTTTTGTATTTTATTTTATTTATATATTATATGCAGTCCTACGATTGCAGATCTGTACATGTAATCAGTTTCGAGGAGGCCCATACCTCCTTCGTAATGGGGAATATATAGACTTGGTACACTCTGATTTTTATAAATTATTTGATAGGCATGAAGCATCCTTGTTGTTTTCTTGTCCAGCCGATCCAACACCTTTTGGGAACAGTGAACCATTCCAAAACTATAAGTTAGGACAGGAAGAGCAAACTGGTTTAATGCTTGGACTTTGTTTTAACAGTTTTCAGTATTAATTTTAGACTTCTAAAATATTCCTTACTAAGTTTTATTTTCATTTGTTCACATTTTTTTGTTGATCCTTCATTAATTCCCAAATATTTATACACTCCCTCTTGCTCAAGTTCTTTTGTATCACATTCCTGTCACTGGCTGATGTTTTCTTGGTGCTGTAGTTTCCTGCTTTAAAGGCTGCTTTTGCATATTTATCATGTCTAAATGACAATTTTATATTATCTGAAAAAGTTTTGACCACTTGCAGTTATGCTTTCAGTTCCTCATCTGATGAACCAAGCAGTTTTAAATCATCTACAAAAAGCTGATGAAAAGTCTTTACACTTTGCTGTTTTCTGTGACCAAAGTTGTATCTATGACCTAATATGTTAAGTAGACAGATTAATGGGTTAAGGGCAAGACAGAAGAGCAGCAGTGACAGAGTTACCCTGGAATTTCCCATTTGAATTTTTAGCCCTGAAATAATAAATTACCCTTTATCATGGCTTAACTACAAAGTGGTTTGCCATAATTTCATGCTCACTGTAGTGTAGTCAATCAGTGTGGGGTGTATCTTCTACATTTTTAAGCACTCTTTATCCATGAATGTGGGATACTGTCAGATGCTTTTTTGTAGTCTATCCATGCTATACTTAGATTCTTTCCCTTTTTATAGTTCTCCATTATGACTTTATTTAACAACAAATGGTCCTTTGATCCATATGACTTTCTTTTTGTACCCTTTTGTTCTATTGCCATGACTGAGTTTTTTTTCTAAATGACTATAAACTCTGTCGACATCAATTCCAATGTATAGCTCAAAAGTTTTCGGAAGGTAAGTTCTTTGTCTATAGTTTTTAGGATAGCTTGCAAGTTCACTCTTAAGTAGGAGTACTGTTTTTTCTGTTAACCAGGTTGATGTCTGTTCCGGGTGCGCATATAAATAGTTCTTACTCATGGCTAAATTTTCATGTAAAGATGATAATATATCTGATGTTGTCATTTTCATTTATTCTTCAACCTGTGGGTCCCAGATCTGATCTTCAAATCTGACTCAGCCACTTACCAAAGCTTAGGATCCGAAGCTCAAGCTGCTCCCCTACCCATAATGCCTCATTTTTCTTGATTAACTCAGATCTAGTTTGCCATTCTACAAGAAGCATCATGATACGCTCATTTTGCTGAGAGTTTATGGTGAATTTGTGAAGATAAGTTAGCTTTTTTTTTCTTTATTATTTCCATTTTCCTTTTTTCTATCTCTGCTATATATTTTCAAAATAAAATAAATCATTCTCTGGTCCATTCTTGCAGGACTTTCTTCTCTTTCCCTGTCATGTCCAATAAACCCTTATGTTTTAAAGGTTCCCTGTTAGAAGACCAAAGACGCATTCTTTCAAATGCGTCTTGGTTGAACTCAAAAGCCGGAAACGGCAAAATATCGACGCGGCTTTTAAGCAAATTCTTTCCCTGAGAAAGAATTCGCTTGGCCGCTTTGTTACTTTGCAGTTTTTGGCACTGTAGTGTGGTCTCGGAGTTGGTATATTTAAGTAGGGGGGGGTGTCGCGGGCACAGCCCCCCACATCAGAGGGTGTGGGGGACGAAACCCCCCACTTAATGTACTGTTTAAAGTGCTTTCTTTTGTTGGTGGAACAGCGATTTTTTTCCCTAGGAAAAAAAATCGCTGTTCTGACTGTTCGAAATTGTAAGCTTTCGCTTACATAGGGTCGATTAATCACCGTTCACTTTTTTAAGCATTCGGTGATCTAATATAGACCTGTTTTAAAAAGTGCACTTCCTGTGGACACAAGATTCCTTTATCTGATGCCCAGAGGGAGTGCATGTATTGTGTCAGTCTGCCCCTTCTGGAGTAATCCTTTTCCATCTGTGAGGGGTTCCAACCTCGTGCTTTGGCTGAAAACAGCAGTAAGCTGATTTTGAAGAGCCGTATTCCTTCCTCTGCTTGGGTGGAGACTTCTACTTCAGGGGCTTAAACCCCCGCCAAAAAGCATAAGGAGCACAGAAAACGTTCCCCTGATAAGACTGCTTCTACAGCCAGCAAGCCTCTAATAAAGGCTTCCCGAGAATTGGACCCAACTTAATCGGATCTGAGTAAGTCTGCCAACTCACCTCCTCAGACCGAGCTCCTGCTCCTACCTTGGGACCGACTCCGACCACCTTGGAATCTCCCTTTTGGGACAGATCTCCCAAAACATTCTCCAGGCCTCCTTCCATGTCTTCAGTCAGGTCTTCACATAGCCTTTCTGGTCTGAGGTGGATAGGCTTTTGAGGCAATTTCTTCAGACACAGATCCAGATGGGGGTTTTGCCAGCTTTGTACCCCACTCTTTGTTCGACTCCAAAATTTTCAGAGCCGTCTCTTCCCTTCAGAGCCTTGGTGTTAGACAGCTTGGCTCCAACTCCCCCTTGGAGCGGACAGCCAATGAGGCTCGAGTGTTTTCTGTCCTGACAGCTTTGGCTCTGGGCAGAACAACTTTATTGTCTCTGGGCACGTATGCCTTTGAGGTGGTGGAGAGGGTTCTGTCCTTACCAAGAAGATCCTCAGCTTCAATGCTTTTGGATCCACCCCTTACCTCCTCGGGTACTTTGTCTGAGACCTCAGGCCCTCCACCTCCTGGATAGCCAGCCCATCAATGTTTCCAAGCCATTCCACCCATAGAACCCTAGGTCTCTTTCGATACTTCCACAAGGAGGTACCCTGGAAGATGAGGTGTAAGAGGAGACACCTGGATTCTCCCCAAGAATCCATAACAGAAGACACCGATTTCTAGAAAGGGGAAGGGTTCCCGAGATCTCCACCTGAGGATGTCTCCTTTGGAGACATCTGTGAAATCTTGCCAAAAAGGTGGTTGGTCTTCCCAAAACCCTACCCCAGAGGAAACAGTGTTTTTTGGATTTATGGAGGCTTTTGGGTGTGGCCTAGCAACATCTTGGGTGTCCCCCCTGCTCATGCAGTCACAGACTTAGTATCAATGAGGACATGGAAGGAGCCGAGCGGGACACTGTAGAACCTCTACCCAAACAGGCAGACTTCTTAGTGCCCCAACAGACCGACGACATTGGACCAAAGGAATCCAGGTAGATGCCATGGTTTTTGCAGCAGCCACCAAAATGGAGCTTGCTCAGGAAAGCTCCACTGTCCATCGCCCTAACAGGGAGGATAGGGCCATGGACAGATTTGGCAAGAGAGTTTATGCTTCAGCCACTTCCATCTTATGAGTGCTGAACTACCTTTCTCGTTTTACTAGGCTACAGATGGATTTAATCAAAGAACTGTCAAGCTCTGCCCCAGAGTCCATGTCTGATGAGGAACAGAAGGTCTTTTCCTCCAGAATGGCCACTGTACACTCAGTCTCCAATGCATCCACTGCAGAGGGCACCTCTAGGTCAGGCATTGCCATTAGGTGTCAAGCTTAGATGGGGCTGTGTGACTTCATGGAACATTTCAAGGTGTCATTCATCAATGCACCCTTTGATGGATTGTCATTCTTTGGGCTTAGTGTCAGAGACACACTCTCCCATAGCTAGAAAGATAGAAAGACCTTGTCTGACACTGGAATCCGGTTTTCTACTCCACAAAGATCCTTCTCCAGGAATCAGCATAGTGGTAAAAATTGTGGTTCAAGAAGTCTCAAGGAATTTCAGGGAGATTTTTCCCCCAGAAGCAGAGGAGGAAACAATAATAATGGCAAACACTACCCACATGGCAGAGGAGGTCCGCAAAATCAAGGGTCTCGAGATTCGTTCTCTGACAGACCCTTTCAGCACTCTTGAGGGGTTGTCTGACTGTCCTTCTCTGGCAGCAGTTGGGGCAGTGCTTATTCTTGCACCTAAAAGCCTGGAAAACCATCACAAATGATCATTAGGTACAAAGGATCATATCCAGAGGGTATTCCATTCCCTTTTTAAAACATCCCAGACTGAACAGATTCCTCCCCCATGTTCTACCCATTCAGAGAGAATCAGTAGCTTTGGAGATTGCAAAGCTACTGGACAAAATAGTCATCCAGAAGGTCCCCCCAGATCATATTGAATCAGAGGTTTACTCAAGATTGTTTTTACCACCAAAAATGCAGGGCATTTGAGGCCAATACTGGACCTGACATCCCTGAACAAGTCAGTAAAGAACTCAAATTTCAGGATGGTAATGGTCCAGTCCATTCTACCGCTATTGTGAATGGATGACTGGATGTGCTTGATAGACCTGAAGGAAGCATATTATCATATCAAAGTGAACCAACACTCCAGATGGTATCTCGGCTTCAGGCTGGGAGCCACTCACTTCCAGTTCTGAGCCCTCCCTTTTGGACTTACCACAGCCCCCAGAGTGTTCACCAAATACATGGTGGTTGTCACAGCTCACTTGAAACTGCAAAGATTCCATATGTTTCCTTACCTGGATGATTGGCTCCTCACCACTCCAACCAGGCATCTACTCACCCAAGCTAGGGATTATGTGCTACTTCTAGCCCCTATCTTAGACATAACCATCAACACGCAGAAATCACAAGTAATAGACTTCATCAGAGCATGTCTGGACACATCGAAAACCCTGGCCTTCCTCCTCCAGACAGAATCTCCACATTAAGACTACATATCAGACAGATTCTGTCAGTACCAAATCCGCCAGCTAAATTAGTTCTCAGAGCATTGGGGTATATGGCTGCCACTATTACCTTATTACCTACAGCAAGACTACACATGTGAATTCTGCAGTGGACCTTAGCAGTCCAATGGTCCTTGCACTAGCATTGTCTAAACTATCCGATCAAACTTTCAAGAGTGTGCAAACACTCGCTTCTGTGGTAGCTTCATTCTTCAGACATCGAACAAAGACATCCCTTTGTCCCTCCCCCAAACACCACATTGACCACGGATGCAGTCCTTCTAGTGTTGCAACTCCTGCACAGCTTTCTTTCTCTTGGGACTATTGTGATACAAACAGACAATATGCTGGTTGAACCAGGTCTTATCCCCTGTGTTGAGAAGTGATGAGAGTGTGTCAGTGAGCGATCTCTACCAACCTCTTTCTCATTGCAATGCACATTCCGTGGGGGTGGTCCAACATTCTAGCAGGCAGGCTGAGCAGAATATTGCTGATGCCTCATGAGTGGTCTCTAAAACAATCAGTGGAAAACATGATCTTTCACAAATGGGGTCAACCCTGCTGTGATCTTTTTGCATTTCCTCACAGCAACAAATGCAGCAGTTTTTTTTTTTTTTGCCCTGATCCCTCCTTAGGAATAGTCCCCAAGAGATGCTGTAGTCCATGCTTGGCCCCGGTCTACTTTACACATTCCCATGTCTAATTCCCAGGTTTCTTCAGAAAGCACATAGGTTGAAGAGCAGTGTTCTCCTCATTGCTCCCTTCTGGCCTTTCCGTGGACATTGGAACCACTTCTGAATCTGCTGTCCCACCCTTCAGGGCAGACTCACCTGGATCTCCCAGGCCTGAAACTAACTGCATGGTTTCTTCAATTCTGATTATGGCTAGATGTTCCAGGCTTTCTTCCACCATCCAAAAGCTTTTGATTTTATTCCACAAACTATCCACTTGGAAAGTTTATAAGAGCAAACTGAAGAGATTTTCCATATGGGCTTAACAGAAGCAGTTGGATCCATTTACTGCTGCCATTCCACAACTTATATCACTGAAAAAGTGCAACTGGTGGCCATTTCATATTATCACAGTGGGGAAAATTGTTCATCGTTGGCTTCTTCAAAGTTGTGTAAAGCTTTTCTTACAGGTACCTTTTTCCTTCGCCCTCCTGTTAAGGATTCCACTCCTCCTTGAGATCTGACTCTGGTTCTTCAGGCTCTAGTCCAGTCACCCTTTGAACCTTCGGCCAAAGTTGATTTGAAATTCCTTTCTTGGAAAACTACCTTTATGGTGGTCATCGCTTCTTCTAGAATGGTTTCCAAGTTACAAGCCCTTTCTTCCAAACCTCCTTATTTAATTTTCCATAAAGACAGAGTTACTTTGCATACCAATCTTTCCTTTCTACCTAAAGTTGCTATAAACCAGTCCATCAACTTAGCAGTTTTATTTCTCCAATTTTCAAAATAAGGGAGAATATGTCCTTTATGTATTAGATGTTCATAGACAACTGTGTTTCTAGCTGGGCAGAGCAAAATCATTCAGGAATTCTGATCAATTGTTAATAGCCTTTGCCAATATCAGAAATGGAAAACCAATTTCTAAGACCATGTTAGCCAGCCAAATGGTTAAGAGATTGCATCTCTTTTGTGTATGCATCTAAGGGTGTATCTTTGCCCATACAAGTCAAAGATCATTCTACCAGATCCATGTCAACTTCTCAAGCTTTTTGGTCTAGAGTCTTGGTGATATTTGTGCAGCAGCTTCGTGGTCAAATTCTCATACCTTTGTATCACACTACAAGCTAGATATTACTTCCAGAAATAGAGCTGCCTTTGGTTCTGCAGTGCTCTGGAATATACTTCTATGTGGGCCACCATAGGTTACTGTAGCTGGGGACTCTGTCCCACAGGTTGAGGAATGAATGAAAATAACAACATGAGATAAAGAAGTTATGTATTCACCATAATGTTCCATCTGTGATCTGTGTTGCCCATTTTCATTCTTCCTCAACCTTCCTACCCTCCTTCCCCCTGCTCATGGCTGTGAAAAACCTGGTGGTTATGCTTTTAGGAACCATAGATGTGAGAGTGTTCAATCTCGCCTTTGTTCTTACACATGGGTTCGGAGCCGATCCTCGGCTCCGTGTCGGCCGCCTGCAAGCTCTGCATCGAGAAGAAGCTCGAGATCACCTAATACCCACAATCCCCCTCTGCCTTTACCTCAGATCTAGTTTGCCGCTGCAGCGTTCGCATCACTGGGTCGAGCTCGAGCACCTCAGATAAGATTTAGAACTTTATTCTTGTATTTTCTTTGGTACTTTAGTGTTATAAGCTGTTTAATAATAGTTTGTGTGAGTGTGGTAAGGTTAAGGGAATCTCGGTTCCGTTAAAGTTATAAAACTTAGTCAGAGTTCTCTTCGGGGCCTACCACCCCTTATTGGATTTGACAACCGGATTGACTTCACTACTGGATTTGACAATTTTACCGGACTTGACTCTTTTTCTGGATTTGGCTATCTTTCTACTTACTTTGACATGTCTGAAAAGGCCAAATCAGGGTTCAAGCGTTGCCAATGTGGGCAAAAAATGTCAGTTACTGACAACCACAGTTCCTGTGTCTACTGTCTTGGCTCTCTCCATCTGCAAGAAGACTGCTCTATTTGTCATTCTTTCAGTGGGAGGGTCATGACAGATAGGCGCAGGAAACTAATGGACAGGGGTTTATTAAAACCTTCCTTTCAGGAGGCTCTGGATGCTTCTGACCAGGCATCCAAGTCCTCGATGGAATCGAAGACGTCGGAGCCCAAGTCATCGGCTCCGAGCTCTTCGACTAAAGTTAGATCACCGGTTCCACAGACTTCGGGGCCGAGTGTTCAACTGTTGTCAGTTTCCGAGCCTCGAGTCTTGGAACCGGTGATGGAGCTCCCTCCCTCGACACTATTGAGGTCGACTCCGTCTTCGGTTCCTTCGACCCGTTCTTCTAAGCTCTCCGATATCGATGTGGACTGTGTGGTGCAGAAGTTATTGGAACATTCGGCCCTATCCAAGCTTATTTCGGTTTCCACCCAGTTGGTGTTGAAACTTGAAGGCCTCCCATTATCTCCATCCCTTCCTCCTCCGAGACCTGTTCAGTCTTTGGAGCCGGAAGAGGTTGATCTACTGATTGTGGAGCCCTCGGGGCCAGAACCGTCCTTTTCTCGGTCTGCTCCTTTCACCTCGACTCCGTCGGATCTGGTACCGGAGTCTCGGAGTCGACGATCTGTCCTTGGTTCCGGGGCCGAGAGTCGAACCGACGTTTCGGTTCCGACTCTTCCCCTCGGGGCCTCGGCGGATTGATTCGGCTCCATCCTCGGGTCGATGCCTTCGGTGCCTGTCTCGGGGATTCTTCCCATTTCTTCGGAACCGGGAGATTCCTCGACTCGGGACCCGGGGGCCTTCGATCTCATGAGGAAGGTGTTGTCTACCCAGACAACCACATCAGTAGAAGCAGCCTCTCCTCCCCATAAAGGACCGTTATCTTCCTCTGCACCAACGGCCACATCCAAGCGTCGAGCACCGGTGTCTCAGCCACCCCTGGAGGGTGCCCCCTCTTCCTCGGAGGCTTCTTCGGATGCTCCCCCCGAAGAGGTCCCTAGGAAAAGATTGTGTAAGAGGAGACACTTAGATTCTCCACAAGAATCTTTAACATCCGATACTGACTTGGATGAGTCAGAAGGGTCCCCAAAGTCACCTTCAGAAGATGTCTCCTTTTCTGACATCTTGGAGATCCTGAAGCAGAGAGGTGACTGGCAATCCCTCCCCCCTTCTGAGGATGAGTCAGTTTTGCTGAAGGCATTTGGTGCTCGCCCTTCCTCCTCCTGGGTCACTCCGCCCTTCGATGAGTTAATGGAGTTGATTGCTCGAAGGGCGTGGGAGACACCTGACACAGTGGAACCGGTCCCTAGGAAGCCTAATAAGTACATCACTGCACCCCAAGACAAGGCTTACCTCACTAAAGGAGTTCCAGTGGACGCCATGGTGGTGGCAGCGGCCACGAAAAAGGAGATGTCGGAGTCTTCCTCATCTGTCCATCCGCCTAACAGAGATTCTAGGACTATGGACAGATACGGGAAGCGCATTTTTAGTTCAGCGGCTTTTTCTATGCGGTCCCTGAACTATTTGACTCATTTTACACGCTTACAGAGGGATCTATTCAAAGAGTTGGGAGATACCCTCCAGGGTACTACAGATGCTGCGGTCTCAGAGAAAGTTTCAGCACATCTAAATACCCTTACATCCATTGTTAACTCATCCATGAGGCTGATATCATACGCAGCCGAAGGATCGAGTAGGGCAGCGGCTTCAGCGATTGCTCTTCGTAGGCAATCCTGGATGCGCTTATGTTAGTTCTTGGAAGCCTTCAAGTCTTCCTTTACTAACGCCCCATTTGATGGTGCCACACTTTTGGCCCTAAAGTAAAGGAGACCCTTACCGGTGTGAACAGGAGGGAAAGACTCTGTCTGCTGTCGGAGTCCGTTTTCCACCCCTTCCAGACCGTACCCCAAAGGGCAACGTGGTGGGAAAATGGGGTTTCGAAAACCCCAAGGATCTTTCCCAGGCACACAGGGTGATGCCCCCTCTAGAGGCAGAGGAGGGGGCAGAGGTGGAAGACGCCGCCCTGGTGGCAGAGGGGGTCCGTAAAACCAAGGTGACAGGGATACCCCCCCTGGTAAACCTTTCCAGCACTCCTGAGAGGAGGCCCGACTGTCCTGCTCTGGAGGCAGTCGGGGGTCGCTTAGCTTTATACCCTCAGGCCTGGCAAAACATTACTACAGACAACTGGGTAAAAAGCGTTGTTACCAGAGGTTACAAAATACCATTCCTATCCACCCCCATTCAAAAGAAAAAACTCCCAGATGTACCACCCCATCTGCGAGACCCAGCAACTATAGAAATTTCAAAGCTGCTAGAAAAAAGAGTCATCCAACCAGTCCCAGCGGACCAAATAGGATTCGGGGCTTACTCAAGGTTCTTTTTAGTTCCAAAGAAGACAGGGGACTGGAGGCCGATTCTGGACCTAAGCAACCTCAACACCTTTGTCAGGAAGGAAAAGTTCCGAATGGTCACGCTTCAATCGATCCTTCCATTCCTACAGAAGGACGACTGGATGTGCTCAGTAGATCTGAAGGACGCATACTACCACATCAAAATGGCCAGGGTGTCCAGGGATCACTTGCGCTTCCGGCTGGGAGCCAGTCACTACCAGTTTCGGGCCCTGCCCTTTGGTCTGACCTCAGCCCCCAGGGTTTTCACCAAATGCATGGCAGTGGTAGCGTCTCATCTGAGGCGCCTAGGATTCCAGGTGTTTCCGTATCTGGACGACTGGCTCCTGTCTGCCACCACCAGGCGTCAACTGATACAGGCCAGGGATTACACCCTACAACTTTGTATTCACCTCGGAATTTCCGTAAATTTGAAAAATCTTTACTACAGCCATCACAGCATATCTTATTCATAGGAGCGGAATTAGATACGCATCATTTGGTTCTAAGGCTGCCTACAGAAAGGATAGTCGCACTTCAAAACAACATTTCTCTCCTTCTGTCGTCCAAAAAATCCCCGGCAAAGCTGGTTCTGAAGGTCTTGGGTCTCATGGCAGCTTCTCTCATTGCGATACCATTGGGAAGACTGCACATGAGAGTTCTACAATGGCTACTGTTTGCACAATGGTCATTCCAACAGCTACCTCTGACTCACGAAATTCTGATAACAAACACATGCAAATCACACCTAACTTGGTGGCTTCAGACTTGCAACCTTTCCAGCGGAAGACCATTTGTTCTACCCACACCGTCAGCGACGATAACCACGGACGCTTCCCTGATAGGGTGGGGGGGCATCTTTCAGGGACAGACAGTCCAAGGCGAATGGACCAATCTGGAGTACAATCTGCACATCAATGTTCTGGAGTTGAGGGCAGTGTTTTTAGCATTGCAACACTTTGCTCCCCTTCTTCCTCTAGGGACTATTGCAGTTCAGACAGACAACATGTCCGTAGTCTGGTACATAAACAAGCAAGGGGGAACCAGGTCTTATCAACTATGCAGAGAGGCCATGAGAATTTGGCAATGGGCGGAGTCCACGGGTCGCTTTCTGATCGCAACGCACATCCCGGGGTCATCCAACGTCATAGCCGACAGGCTGAGCAGAGTAATATTGTTGCCTCACGAGTGGTCCCTCAAACAGTCAATTGCGAACATGATATTTCGCAAGTGGGGCCAGCCTTCCTGCGATCTGTTTGCGTCTCCAATGAACGCCAAATGCGGGAGCTACTTTGCCCTATTACCCCCTCCAGGGGAAGTCCCCAGGGACGCACTGGTGCACGATTGGCCCCCGGGTCTCCTATATGCTTTTCCTCCTTTTCCCCTGATTGCAAAGTTTCTGCAGAAAGCCAACAACCTTCAGAGGACGATAATCCTCATTGCCCCATTCTGGCCTCGTCAGATTTGGTTCCCCTCTCTATTGCATCACCGCATTCGGGGACCTTGGATGCTGGACCCAGAGCCAGATCTACTGACTCACTCGTCAGGAGTTCCTCACCCATCTCTCGAATCACTCCATCTAGCAGCTTGGCTGCTCCGCTTCCCTTTCTAGCCAGGTCTGATTTCCTTACACCGGAGGTTCAGAATATTTTAGTGGCTTCTCATAAAGCTTCCACTACAAAGACCTACACCAGTAAATGGAAACGTTTCGTCTTCTGGGCTAATTCACATCATTTGGACCCTGTTATAGCTCCGTTAAACAAGATCTTGGAGTTTTTGACAGAATTATTTCATGAAGGAGCTTCTCCTGCTACTTTAAGAGTGCAGTTGGCTGCCATTTCTAACTTTCATGTGGAAGAATGTGGTGCGCCTATTATGGCTCACAGACTTTGTAAAGCTTTTTTAAAAGGATCTTTTCATATCAGACCACCAGTTAGAACTCCTACATCACCGTGGAATTTGAACCTCTTACTTTCTAAATTGATGTTGCCCCCCGTTGAACCAGCCTCAATTTGCCCATTGAAATTTTTATCGTGGAAAACTCTATTCCTGGTGGCCATTACATCCGCTAGGCGAGTGTCTGAGCTTCAAGCTCTTTCTATTAAGCACCCTTATTTAATTTTCCACTCTGACAGAGTATCCTTCGCACTAATCCATCCTTTCTCCCCAAAGTTTGCTCTATAAATAATATTAATCAGTCCATTGAATTACCCACCTTCTTCAAAAATCACTCTAATAAATTAGAGTATATGTTGCACAAATTGGATGTCCATAGACAACTCAGATTTTATTTGGATAGAACAAAAGATCACAGGAAATCTGATCAACTGTTTGTAGCCTTTGCTGACAGCAGAAAGGGTGTAGCAGTTACGAAACGAACTCTTTCCAAATGGCTAACTGATTGTATCACATACGTTTATGAGGCTTCTAATCAAACCTTGTCGGTCAAACCTAAAGGACATTCTACGAGATCAGTGTCTACATCCTTAGCTCACGCAGCTCGCTTACCATTAGACACGATTTGTGCGGCTGCTACTTGGGCTAAACTACATACATTTATCTCTCATTACAAAGTGGACAGGGTTTCTAGGGATAGGGCAACCTTTGGTTCCACTGTGCTCAAGAACGTTCTCCCGTTAGTTCCTCAGGATCATGGTGCTACGGACGCTACCCATGTGTAAGAACAAAGGCGAGATTGAACACTCTCACATATAGAAGTTATGTCCTTACCATAACGTTCCATGTGGAGTGTTCATCTCGCCTTTGTTCTTACACTCCCACCCTTCCCACCCGTAGGAAGAACGTTCGATTTGGTGCCTGGTCTGGAGTATTCTCCTTCTGCAGTTGCATTAGTTGTATTGTATGATACACTTGTGTATATATATATATATATATATGTATATAGATGATCCTATCATTAGGTAAAATTTTTGGTATGTGTGTGTGCTCTCTATGGCTGATTTGCTTGCAAACTAGATCTGAGGTAAAGGCAGAGGGGGATTGTGGGTATTAGGTGATCTCGAGCTTCTTCTCGATGCAGAGCTTGCAGGCGGCCGACACGGAGCCGAGGATCGGCTCCGAACCCATGTGTAAGAACAAAGGCGAGATGAACACTCCACATGGAACGTTATGGTAAGGACATAACTTCTATTTCCTGTTTGAGCTCCTGTACCTTGTTCTGTCGCTTTTGTAGTTACCTAATTATATCTCTACTTATGCAGTTTGTTAGCAGCAAACTCGATCTGAGGTAATCAAGGCAAATGAGGCATTATGGGTAGGGGAGGAGCTCTAGCTTCAGAGCCTAAGCTTTGGTAGGCAGCCAAGTCAGCTATGAGGATCGAATCCGAGACCAGTAGGTTAAGGAAGAATGAAAATGGACAATATAGATGGAACTTTATGGTGAGTGCATAGCCTCTTTTTTAACCAGAAGTTAGGTATTGCATCTGGGTCTGTGGTTTTTCCAGTTAGGAGCTTTTCTAACTTTGTTTCAATCTCTTTGGCCATTGTTTCATCCCATTTCATATCATGTACATTTGAACTTCTTATTCCTTCTTTTACTTCTGTCCTTTCAGCATCTTTATGTTCCACAGGATCTTCATAGAGACTTCTTCAAAATGTATCTGTTTCTTCTTTTTTTGGTGATGTTTCAGTTTACTTGAGAGCAGTATTAGAAGCATTTGTCTGCTGACTATTGTCTCTGAAAATCTGTCTGGACTATGTATGGTCACTTGCAAAATTACTGTACTGGTGGGACTCTCCAATGCAGGTTTCCCTATTTTTCTGTGAAGCAGCTTGAATCTACTTTGCTATGGTATAGATATTGGTGTTTTTGTAGCTAATGTAAGTGCCACCATAGATAAGTTACACACTTCAACTATCTTCATGATATGTTGGAGAATTGACACCTCGACCCCATATATAAAAAATGGATACAAGGGGTTGTGGATATATGGATGGATAGATGTTAGCACTACTTCAGGAATCTATGTATGTTCTTCGTGTTTCACTGTTGCAGTCATCACATTTGGGTTATCCCTGCCAGGGTAGCCCTCGGCCGGCCCAAATACCAGAGGCCTAGTATTTCTGTGTCGGTTGCTGTCGCTTCAGGACTGATGTCAGGTCATCAGTAGTATAAAGTAAGGCAGCCAAAGCCATTACATCAGTCTTTCTTGCCATGGAGCCTGAAGCAGAAGCAGTTTACACGAGTGCCGGTCAGCTGCTACCTGAGTTTCGTCTACCGAATTGAAGTTGAAGTCTTCTAAAGCTAAGTACCCTGTTGGGGATCTTTTTTCTTGCACTAACCGATGTCAGAAAAAGTTAATAATTGTCTTACCTGTGAAAAGCAAATATCATACAGAAACCTCCATTCTTACTGCGTCACTTGTTTAGGCCCAGACCGCGACGTCCCCCGTTGTCGCTTCTGTGCTTAGTTCAACACCAGAACTATCCGTCATCAGGCCCTTGTTGTAGCCAGATATTTTCGCTTACAGTCCTCCGATTCCGATATGGCTTCAGTAAGCCATCCGACAGCAGATCTTCTGAAAAAACATAAAGATAAAGACAGAGACAGACCATACAGCTCCAAACCTACCGACGATGCTTCCATTAAGCTAGTCGTCAGTTCTCAAGTCCTCAGTGAGGCGCTTTCGCAGGCCCTGATGCCCGCTTCTGTGGGTTTGCAGGCCGCTACCAAGACCCTTTCGGAGTCAGGTATGCCACAAAACTCTTCTTCGATTAAGAATCCTGCGGTCTTCTCTACCTTGGATGGGTCTGGAACCACTGAGCCGGCACCGGCTTCCGAGGAAGTCCTTCGCATTACTGATTCTCGACACAAATCGACGTCTTCTTTCGCGACTACCATTCTTTCGAAAACGACCAAGTTTCTTAGGCTCAGGGTACAAACCACACCCAAGAAACCGATGACCCAATCACAGGCACCTGCTTCCTTGCCTCAGTCTCAAATGCTTAAAATGGAGGAAGACCTTATCATGCTGATCAGGGGAAGCCAAGCTACCCCCTCCAAAAGGAAAAGAGATCTGTCCCCTGTAGTTTTGTCTCAACAAGAGTCAGATGACTCTGATGCATCTGAATATGAAGACATGCAACCCCTCTCTGCGTATGAAGATTCTGATGCAGAGGATTCCATCCCTTCAGCCTCTCCTCCAAAGTATTTTTCCTTTGGTGAAACCCTGCATACCTTAAGGGAGCATTTTCATTGGGAGAGTCAAGACTACCCTCAGTCTAAAAAGAGACTCAGGAAATTCCTAGATCTTCCACAGCACAGACCCTTGGCCATCCCCCAGTCCTGGATGTTGTGGAGGATGTTTTCCTGGAATCCAGCTTAACTCCTGATACCCTCCCTCCTGCATCCAAAAAAAGACAGGTAGTATAGAGTGCCTGACTCACACAAATTTCTTTTTAAAAATCCTACTGCTGACCCTGAGGTAATTTCTCAAGGGCCTAAAGGGATTAAAGCAACCTCTGTTAAGAATCCCACCCCCTCAGATAGGGATTCCCTAGCCCTAGACAGATGGGGTAAAAAAGTAAACACCTCAGCTACTGTTGCTATCAGGGCACTGAATTGTCAGTTCTATATGCTAAAATTTCAGCAACATACCCTGGAACCCCTCAAACAAAAAATGTCTCCCTTTCCTGCTTGGGCAGAATCTAAAGAATTACAAGAGTTAAAGCATTCTGCAAGTCAAGTAACTGAACACACCTTGCACTGTGGCTTTGATGCCCTAGAAGCTTCTTACAGGGCAGCAGTCACTGGATCTGTCATTAGAAGGCATGCATGGCTTAAGGAACAGCCCCTGCCAGACCATGTCAAATCTAAATTGTTGGATGCCCCCTTGCAGAACGACAACTTATTTGGCACTAAGTCAGAAGAGGTCTTAAAAAAGATGGAAGAAAAACCAAAATCTATGCAAATAGTTAAGGATTTCTTACAGGTCCAGCCACCCAGGTTCAACAGGCATTGTCCCTCAAAACACTGGTCCTTTCCTGCTCCCACTAAGCCAGTCCAGCCTAGACCTTGGGGAACCAGACCCCAGACAGCAGCCACAGGGAATGCAGAGATCTAAGCAGTGGACTACCTCCACTTCAAAACCTGGGAGTTCTAAGCCAGCCCCTTATGGTAAGAACTCACAATGACTCTCCTCCCCCAACCCCTCCCTGTGCCCACCTTCGCTTACCCCTAGGAAGAAAACTTTCCTTTCACGCAAGCACCTGGGCCACCATTACCAACAACCCCTGGCTACTGAACGTAGTATCTCAGGGATACAAATTTTCCTTCCAACCCTAAAAGTGTTCCCAGATTTACCTCCAAACCAGTGGGCAGGGGCTCAAAAGTAAATCCTTTCCCTGCTTTCTATGAGGGCAATAGAGCACGTTCATGCAGAACAGATAGGCCAAGGTTTCTACTCCAGACTTTTTCTGGTACCCAGAAAAGAGAGCACCTGGCGCCCCATCCTCGATTTGTCCATTCCAAACACCTTCCTGATGATCCCAAAATTCAAAATGCTCACCCTCCAGACGCCAGGTGCATACAGGGCCAATGGAGCCCGCAGCAAATCCCTCTGCACATCGGGTCTATATTGGAACATTGAAGTTTCAAAACTTCGAGTGTTCTAATATCGAACCCTATTCAGAGAAAGCTGAAAATATCGAACATACGTAACAGCAAATTTTTTCCTTGGGGAAAAAAGTCGCTGTTCCAAAACACATACACACAACACAAGCACACCAAACAAACAGCAATCCACACACATACACCTAAAATCTTACACCTAACCCTACACTAAACTGTACACACACCACTATCCACTTACCTTAACCCAAACCCTAACCCTAAGGTCCGTCACTTTCACACACTCACCTCACCCACGCCCTAACCCTAACTCACTTACCCCGCCCTAACCCTCACGTCCACAGAATTGCACACTTACCTGACCTGCGCCCTAACCCTAACTCACCTAATCTGCCCTAACCCTTATGTCCACACAATCGCACACATACCTAACCCGTGCCCTAACCTTAACTCATCTAAACCGCCCTAACCCTCACGTCCACACAATCGAACGCATACCTAACCCAGACTCTAACCTAACCCGCACTCAGTCGCACACTTACCTGAACCTGACCCGTAACTTTCCACCACAGCGCTGAAAATACTGAAGCAACAGAAATGGACAACCAAATTCTTTCCCTAGGAAAGAATTCGGTTTTCTGTTGCTTCTATATTTTCAGCTTTCGCTGAATAGGGTTCGATATTAGAACATTCGAAGTTTTGAAACTTCAGTGTTCTAATATAGACCCCTGCACATCAACCAAAAAGAGATGATGGCTGTCCAGCACGCCTTGATAGCTTTCAAACTCCTTCTCTCCCCAGGAGCTCTCCTGATCAAAACAGGTAACACCACTGTGATGTGGTATATTAACAAGCAGGGAGGAACTCACTCCTACCCTCTATGCAGACTTGCCATGACCCTTTGGCACACAGCCTCTGCCATGCATCTGCACCTGTTAACACAATTCCTACCAGGCTCTCTCAACTCTCTGGCAGACCAGTTTAGCAGAAATCTTCTGGACCCACATGAGTGGCAGCTCAACAGAAGAACCGTCACCCTAACAACTCAGAAATGGAGCACCCCGAAGGTTGACCTCTTTGCCTCCCACACCAACCATCAGCTTAGCAAATTCTGCACCAGGGAGCATCACTGTATGGCTTGGGAAGTGGATGCTGTGTCCTTCCCCTGTGTCAGTCTATTGGCCTATGCCTTTCCTCCACTACCTCTCACTCCCAGGGGTACTGCTCAGAATAAAGGAGGAAAAACCAAGGTAATTGTTATACATCCAAACTGGCCTTGCCAGCACTGGTACCCCTTGCAACGTAGCCTGTCCCCACTGCCACCATGGCGTCTTCCTCAGATTCCAAACCTCTTGACCCAGAGGGAAGGGGAATTCATGCATCCCCAATTGCAGACACTCAAGTTTGGCAGCTTGGCTTATTCTTTTACCCTGAATCAATCTGCCAAACTCAGTAAACAGGTTCTAGATGTTATCCATGAGGCCAGATGGCCTAGCACTAGAAAGTCTTATGCTGAGAAATGAAAAGGTTCTGCACCAGGCTATGGGAGCCAGTATGGTACAGCCCTCCCTCCCTCTAATCCTGGATTACTTAGCTGACCTACTACACAGTGGCCTCTCTTTCTCCTGTGTAAAAATTCATGCCTCTGTTATTTCTGCTCATTTCCCCACTGAGCAGCCCCTTTTCTCACACCCTTTGATCAAACAGTTCCTAAGAGGGGCTAGCAACTTGAGGCCACCCAGAAGGGCACCATCCCCAGCTTGGGACCTTAACTTTGTCTTGGAAAAACTCACCCTGCCTCCTTTCGAAGCAGCTTTTTCTGCAGAGCTAAAATTTATCTTCTGGAAGACAGCATTCCTTCTGGCCATCACTTCAGCCAGAAGAGTCAACGAGCTGCAAGCTCTCATGGCTGTGGAACCTTTCATCATTTTCCATGCTGACAGGGTATCCCTCAGAACTAACCCATCCTTCATTCCCAAAGTGGTGCCCAGTGTGGCTCTCAACCAAGCCATCCATTTGCCCACCTTTTTTCCTAATCCCCAGAATAAATGGGAAAGAATTCTGCACTCTCTAGATGTGCACAGACAGCTCAGATTCTGTCTAGACAGGATTAAATCCTTCAGAAAGTCTGATCAATTGCTGGTTAGCTTTGCTACAGGGGCAGAAGGCAAAGCCATCTCCAGACAAACCATTTCCAAATGGATAGCACATTGCATCCATTTCTGCTACAAACAACATGGAAAGCCTCCCCCCAAGGGGGCCAGGACTCACTCCACCAGAGCAGCCTCCACCTCTGCAGCTTTCCTCAGAGGAATCCCCACCAGTGGCATCCTGGAGGCTGACACCTGGACATCTTTTCACACTTTCACCAAACATTACCACCTGCCTCTCTTCTCCAAATCCAGGGCAGGGTTTGCCTCTGCAGTTTTGCAGGGCATCCTTGCCAGCCCCTAGCTTCTTTGACTGCCTCCATCCATTTCCTCAGCTTTGGGAAGCAACCCATATGTGATGACTGCAACAGTGAAACACGAAGAACATAGTACAGTTGTGTACACTTACCATAAATGTAGATGTTCGAGTATATTCACTGTTGCAGTCCTGGTTTCCCTCCCTCCATCCCCCTTTCTTTTTTTCCTTACAAGGGACATATTGGTATTTACTTTCTACTGGTGGGGTTCTTCCACCAGAACCGGGCTCCTACTTGGGGGCCCCTGACAGATTAGGGCAAGAAAAACTGATGTAATGGCGTCAGCTGCCTTACTTTGTATTACTGACAACCTGACGTCGGTCCTGAAGCGACAGCAAGCGACGCAGAAATACTAAGCCTCTGGTATTCGGGCCGGCCGAGGACTACCATGGCAGGGATAACCCAAATGTGATGACTGCAACAGTGAATACACTCGAACATCTACATTTATGGTAAGTGTACACAACTGTACTATCTGATATTGTTAATCCTCGTTCATTCCTTACGGATGGGTATCTGTTCTGAGCTCGGAACCGAGATGGCCATTTTCCAGGCTTGCGTCAGCTTCAAACTCTCAAGCTAAACTTTTACCCACAATCCCCCTCTCCCTGTTACCCCAGATTTCGTTTGCCGTGTTGCCATCCGGTCGTGTCAAGCTACTTCTCTTGAGCTAAGTACAGTCAGTTGTTGTTTAATTGCTTTACAAAATACTTTTCTGTCAGAAAAGTTGGTATTTTATTGTCTCTTGCCCTATGCTCAGTTTTTTTTCTGTCCTTTACTTACCCTTTTTACAGTGAGGTAATTCTCTCCTTACCATCGTTGGTAATCCTTTTCCCTTTCTCTTTCATACCTTCAGGTACTCTCTTGTACCATTGTTGGTACTTTTCTATTTGTTAATATGGCAGATAAAAAGGGTAGTCCAGGGTTTAAGTGGTGTTCTGATTTTGGACACAAACTGCCTACTTCTAATGCACACTTTTTATATATTTATTGTTTGGGAGCTTCCCATTTATCTGTTGAACCACCTTGTACTATTTGTGAGAACTTTTCTAATAGAACTTTGTTAGAAAGGAAAAACAAGCTGATACTGAAGGGACTTCTAAAATCTCCCTTTTCAGAGGCTATTTCTGGGTCAGAGGTCTCAACCCCTCCTAAAGCCCATAAGAAAATGGATGTTTCTACTAAGGCTAAATCCTTGCCTTCTTCCCCGGCTGGGGACTCTCACCAACCAAAACCTAAAAAGGCTAAAATTTTGGCTCTGGAGCTCTCTCAGTCAGCCCCAGTGCTTTCGGTGCCCAGACCTTCGGCACCGAGGCCTTCGGCTCCATTAGTGATTTTGGCTCCGTCCTCTCCTGCAGCCTTCTACATATCAGCACCGAGGGGCTCCTCAGTTCAGACCATTACCACTGTATCTGCACTGACCATTTAGTCGATGCAGACCTTGACCACGTCGGCTCCGAGACCTTCCACGGAACCGACGCCTTTATTGTTGACTCCAGTTTTGTCGGTTCCAGCTTTGGCACCGACAACCACTTCAGCACCGATCCCTGTGTCAATGCAGACAATGACATTTGCACCGATGACTTCTTTGGTGCAGACTACAGTAGTTCAGCCTTTCTCGGCACCGTTGTCCTCGGTGCGGTCAGATGAGATGGGCAACGAGTCTGCCTCTTTTGTGGACAGGCCTGTTTGTCCCTCGGTCTCTGTGAGGTCCACTAGAAGTCTTTCCGAATATGATGTGTTGCGTCTTGTGGACCAGGCATTCTTGGACAGAGGTATTCCACCCCTCAGGAACTACCCTTCCTTGGGAGGTGATCACCCATCTCCAAAGACACCTTCTTATTCTCCTCCTTTATTGCCTTTGAAGTCCATGGATATAGTAGTCTTCCCCTTCTGTGGTTCCCTTTATGGATCTCACTAAGGAATGGCAGTTGCCTTTGTGGCAGGAAAGTTTTGCTACAACCCATGATGTCAACTGTGACACGCATAGCTCCACAGCCTTCCAGGGACTCCGAGTCAGCAGGCTGAGCCACTTAGGGGAGGAGTGCTCCCTGTCCTAGACATACACTCCTCTCCTGGTGGACCAGCCTTCCAACTGATGGAGAAGGCTTTCACTGTTGCTGGCAATGCCGGACTGTCTATACCTCCGCCCTCCTCTGGTACACTGGTTTCAAAAGTCGCACCTAGCAGACACCGGGTGCAAGGGCCTCAGGACATATTCCCTCAGGAATCCCCTTTTCTGTTGTCTTCCCCAGCTTCTCCTGGTGAGGAGGTCCACTGGAAAAGTTCATGTAAGAGGAAACACATGGACTCCACAGAGGAGTCTCTCACTGAAGACACAGATTTCGATGAGGGGGAAGGATCCCCTCGGTCACCCTCTGAGGTATCCTTTGGCGATATCCTTGAAATCTTGAAACAGAGAGGTGACTGACAACTCTCTAATCTGACCCCTGAGGACTCTGTGTTCCTGCAGGCTTTTCGCGCCCGGCCCCCTACGTCCTGGGTTACTCCACCTGCCGATGAACTTGTCAAGTTCATCGTGCAGCGTGCTTGGAAGGCCCCTGATACTGTTGAAGCTCTTCCCTGGAGGCCAGATAACATCTAGTCCCCTCCTGCTTCAGATCCCCATTGGTCCAAAGGTCTTTCTGTAGATGCTTTGTTGGTGGCGGCCACAACAAAAAAGGATCTGGCAGAAGAAGAAAGACAGACTGTCCATCCACCTAACAGAGAGTCCTGGGCCCTGGACAGAATAAGGAAGCACACCTTTGCTTCAGTGACCCTTGCTATCAGGTCCCTGAATTATATGGCACATTTTACCAGGCTTCAAAGGGATCTGGTTTCTGAGCTCTCTGAAACCTTGGCTGGTGCAGTGTCTGATGAGGTCCATGACAAAGTGGCCTCTCAGCTGGCCACTATTGAGTCTATATCTAACTTCTCTATGCGATTGATATCTCACGCATCAGAAGGAGCAGCTAGAGCGGCGGGTTCAGCTGCGGTCTTGAGACGACATGCCTGGATACGCTTGTGCGACTTCGCGGAACCTTTTAAGTCTTCTTTTCTTAATGCCCCCATTGAGTCCTCCTCGTTGTTTGGGCCCAAAGTTAAAAGCACACTGGCCAGATGTGAACAAGACGGTAAGACCCTTTCTGCCGTATGTGTCTGTTGTTCTTCCCCTCAACGTGCTTTCTCCCAAAACCAAATGAGTGGGAAGATATGGTTCAAGAAATCTCAGGGTCCTTTCCGTGACACACAGGCCGAGTTCTCCCCCAGAGGCAGAGGGGGGAAACTCACAGAAGATGCTCCTTTCGGACAGAGGGGGATCGTGTAACCAGGGTTCCAGGGATTCTTTCCCTGGTCAATCCTACCAGCGCTCCTGAAGAGCGGACCAACTCCTTTCCTGTAGAGGTGGTTGGGGGACGTTTCTCCTTGTATCCTTCTGCCCGGCTAACCATCACCACCTATTCTTGGGTACAAAGGAGCATAACCAGAGGTTATCATATCCCCTTCGATCTTTGTCCCGTCCCTTCAAAAAATCTTCCCGACGTTCCACCCAATCAAATGGAAGAAGCAGCACTAGAGATAGAAAAGCTATTAAGAAAAAGAGTCATCCAAGTAGTCCCTCCAGACCAGATAGTATCCGGATTCTACTCAAGACTATTTTTGGTGCCAAAGAAAACCGGGGACTGGAGACCAATTTTGGATCTCAGTGTATTGAACAAGTTTGTGACAGTACAAAAATTCCAGATGGTCACTATACTGTCTATCCTCCCGCTTTTGGGAAAAGACGATTGGATGTGCTCTGTAGATCTTCAAGATGTGTACTACCACATAAAGGTGGACAGGCCATCAAGAAGATTTCTGCACTTCCGTGTGGAAGCCAGTCACTACCAGTTCAGAGTACTGCCCTTCGGACTCTCTACAGCCCCCAGAGTGTTCACAAAGTACATGGCAGTTGTCATAGCTCACTTGCGACTTCAAGGATTCCAGGTGTTTCCATACCTAGACGACTGGCTCATTTCCACCCCCACCAGACATCTACTGGAAAAAACCTTGGCATACTCTCTCCTCGCTGCTCAAAGGCTAGGTATAAATAACCATAAACTGGCAGAAATCAAATCTCACCCCATCTCAGTCGTCAGAATTCATAGGGGTTATCTTGGACACAAAATACTGCAGAGCTGCTATTCCAGAGCACAGAATTTTAAGGATAAAACAACAACTAATTCCAATCCTTTCAAAGGAAAAATCCACGGCTCACTCGGTTCTACAGCTGTTGGGTTCCATGGCAACCTCCATCACCATTGTTCCCCTGGCCAGGTTTCACATGAGGCTTCTACAATGGCTTCTGCTTACCCAATGGTATCCTTTTCAGCATCCTCTTTCAGCCATGATTCGAGTAACCCACAGGTGCAAACAAGATTTAAATTGGTGGATGACACACAGTCTCTCACAATGGTCACGCCCTTTATCCCCCCAGCAACCCAAGGCCACAGTGACCATGGATGCCTCCCTGATGGGGTGGTGGGGGCTATGTCAGGGACAGACAGTCCAAGGCACTTGGTCCCAACTGGAGGCCTATCTGCATATAAATGTTCTAGAGCTGAGGGTGGTGCTTCTGGCATTGCAAGCATTCCGTCCCCTGCTGCCGTCTGAGACAATTGCGATTCAATCAGACATGGCGGTGGTCTGGTCAATCAATAAGCAAGGTGGAACCAAATCTTACCCCCGTTGCCGAGAGGCCATGAGGATAAGGCAATGGGCAATGGCTACCAACCGTTTTCTTCTAGCAGTGCACATTCCCGGGAGTTCCAACGTGATAGCAGACAGTCCCAGCAGGTGCATTCTTCAACCTCATGAGTGGTCCCTGAATCCCTTGATAGCGGTGAAGATCTTCACTGCTGGGGCCGTCCTTGCTGCGACCTCTTTGCATCCCCGACCAACTACAAATGCAGCAACTACTTTGCCCTGATTCCCCCTCTGGGACAGTTACCCTGGGATGCTCTAGTCCACGATTGGCCCTCAGGTCTTCTCTGTGCATTTCCGCCCTTTCCTCTCATTCCCCAGTTTCTGAAGAAAGCCCGGCGGTTGAAGAGCAAGGTAATCCTCATAGCACCATATTGGCCACGGCAGATTTGGTTCCCATTCCTTTGGCCTCACCTACTAGATCGACCATGGATCCTCCAT
Organism: Protopterus annectens; assembly: GCF_019279795.1. Classification (NCBI taxonomy): domain Eukaryota; kingdom Metazoa; phylum Chordata; order Ceratodontiformes; family Protopteridae; genus Protopterus; species Protopterus annectens. The sequence goes on from NC_056743.1 coordinate 450,574,640, forward strand.
CCAATCCCGGAGTTGATCTCACGCCCACAGAACCTGACTCATCCCAACCTAAACAGCCTGAAGCTAACGGCTTGGCTACTTCAATTCCCTTGATTGCCAGGCAGAATGATCTTTCTTTATCAGTACGTGATATTCTCATTGCTTCTCATAAGTCTTCCACTAGAATTACTTATCTGAGCAAGTGTAAAAGATTTACCTGTTGGCTGAAAGATAAACAAGTAGACCCATTTTCAGCACCAGTGTCGATAATACTAACTAGACTATCTGTCCGACCTGTTTCAATCAGGTCTATCGGCCTTTACCATTAGAGTTCATTTAGCTGCAATTTTTAATTTTCATGAGGGTGTCCAAGATTCCTCTCTTATGTCCCATAAATTGTGCAAGACCTTCATAAAAGGTGTGAATCATCTGAAGCCACCTTTTAGAGAACCTATTCAGCCATGGGATTTATCTTTAGTTCTACAAGCTCTGATAATGGCACCTTTTTGAACCAGCCTTTTCTTGCGACCTCAAGTATTTGTCATGGAAAACATTGTTTTTGGTCGCTATTACTTCTGCCAGACGTATTTCTGAACTTCAAGCTTTATGTATCAAGAGTCCATACTTGATTTTTCATAGAGATAGAGTGTCTCTGAGAACTAATCCGTCATTTCTGCCTAAAGTGATGTCTGAAATGTCCATTAATCAAGCCATTGAATTGCCAGTTTTCTTTCCCAACCATTCAAACAGAGGAGAGTATTGTCTACATACCCTAGATATACAAAGGCAAATCCGCTTTTACTTAAACAGGACTAAACCCTTTCGTAAATTTGTCCAGTTATTTTTGGCCTTTTCTGGATCTAGATTAGGATCGGCTGTTGGTAAGGTCACATTAGCTAGATGGCTGAAGGACTGTGTGATCTTTATTTACACACAACGTAATATCTCGTTGCCTACTACCATGAAAGCTCATTCAACAAGGTCGGTGGCAACTTCTGCTGCCTTCCATGCCAAAGCTTCTTTACATGACATCTGTGCAGCTGCAACTTGGGCTATGCCTCATACCTTCATCAATCATTACAAATTGGATTTGGTCTCCAGGGGAAGAGCATCTTTCGGTTCTATGGTGCTCAGGAATGTCCTTTCATGAGAGCCTCCCAGGAATAGAGGTAGCTAGGGACTCTGTCCCATGCGTAAGGAATGAATGAGGATTAACAGTATCAGATAAAGAAGTTATGTCTTACCATTACGTTCCATCTGTATTGTTGATCCTCGTTCAGTCATTACAACCCTCCCTCCTTCGCTCTCCTGTGGTTTCTAGTGGATCTCACCATCCAGTTCTCTTAGGTTATTTGACCAGAGGTAGCCTCTACCTTCTTTAACTTGCAAACTCAATCTGATGTAACAGGGAGAGGGGGATTGTGAGTAAGAGTTTAGCTGGAGAGTTTGAAGCTGACGCGAGCTTGGAAAATGGCCGGCTCTGTTCCGAGCTCGGAACTGATTCCCACGCGTAATGACTGAACGAGGATCAGCAATATAGATGGGACATTATGGTAAGACATAACTTCTTTTTTTTTTCATATCCAGATGCAGTCTAATCAGTAGGGTAGCCTGTTAGTTGAAGTTATATTCATATAGCACAGAGACCTTACTCTTGCATTGCTGCCTTACTGGAGAAATCATCAAGGAGCTGCACTTCTTGATTGTGAAGGAGAAATTCCTTTCCTTCCTTTGATGCTTCAAGGATTCTTACTTTATCCTTATAATTTAGGAGAACGAAGACTATTTAATGTGAGAGTTGTTATGCTTCAGTAGTAGTTTTACAGATCTATACACCCTTTCAGTTACAATCTAGAGGTTTAGTGCTATGGGAAGATTATCTTGAAGAAATTTTATAGGATTGTTTACCTTCTGTTTCTAATGTTAGACCCGCCAGCCTCGAATTGTTACTTCTCACAATTTTCTACATCCTGTAGCTTCTGTTCCAGGTGTCAGATAACTTGCTGCTGCAAGTTTCATGAAGCTGGTAATTATTCAAGGTGATAACTATTCATATAGAAGTAGCTTTTGTTGAGTAAATGTGTATATCTTAATTTCTTGATGCATTAGCCTTCATTTCCAAAGTGTCATTCTAAACTTTGTTAATTAGGGCTGTGAGGTTACCCATCTTGCTTTCAAGTGGATTCTTTGACTGCGAGTCATACTGGCCTTACAAAGGATCCCAAGTCTGACTGTCCCTTTCATGTGGATCCTTGACAACTTCATAAGATGCAAAGATATTACCACTTGTCTGTGTAGCTATTGACTGAGAGTACACTTAGGAGTGCTATACTTTATGCAAGCTACAGAGTACAACTATATTATCAAATTTTACTTGACTTTTGGGGGGGGGGGCGGAGCCTGAATGGCTGACTGTTAGCAGCAGGTTTTTTGAGTACCACAAAATTATACTAAAATACAGGAAAATATGAATTCTGTTCTAACAAAAACAACAAAAAATGCTGTTATTATTCTTCTAAACTACAAATATTCCAACTTTGAAATGGATTCTTCAAGATTTTCCTTTCAAAGTATACTGGAGATTATTTCAACTGTGTGGACATGAATAATTCAAAGAATTCTTCACTGAAAAAGGAAATTCAGTTGATGTCATCTACTCTTCATGATATATCTCTAAAAATGGACAGATTTACAGACAATTTAGAAAGTCTCAAAATTGCCAAAAACAAGCTGATGTCCTTAAGGAAATCTTACAAAAACAACAAACCAAAATAATGGACATTGAAACTTCACTTACTTACATCGATGGGAGACTCAAGGAGGAAGAGAGCCAGTGCGAATTTCTCTTACACCAAAACAACTGGTTGATCAATAAATTAGACGGGCTGGAGAATAGAGAAAGGAGAACAAACATAAGAATTTTTGGTCTCTCTGAAAAATCAGAAGGTGAGGACATTATTTTATTCTTAAACTCTTGGCTTCCTGAAATACTAGACTTAAAAGAAGGTCTGTCTAATGGAATAAAGAGAGCACACAGAGCCACAGGAAAAACAATTCTTTCCTCACCTACTGCACCTACTAGATCTATAGTGGTTAAATTTCTATCCTATCTGGATAAGGACCTTATAATTAAATCAGCTTGGAGAAAAAGTCCCGTAACTTACAAGCAAACTTAAATTAGATTTGATAATGACTGTTCTTCAAGAGTACTAGAACTAAGAAAGAAAACCTAGCCACTAGTGAGACTTCTTAAAGAAAATAAAATAAAAGCACAACGTGTCTATCCAGCAAAAATTCTAATTTTCTACTCAAATGACATGAGAACCTTCAACAATATCGAAGAAGCAACTTCATTGATCAAAAACAATAATATAATATCTATCCCAGAAGAAATGGACTGGGTAACATCTTCCACCTTGAAAAGATCTTCAGAAAAAACTGGTTGGATGTGAGTAAGAAGAAACAAAAAAACTGAACTTAAAAATACTGATATTTCTAAATCTCTGAAAGCATCAGCTAAAGTATGAGTCTCTTACTAAACTAACAAAAAAGTATGTATACTTATTTATTTCTTTCACACTGGGATATAAATCTGCTTCATCTGTCCTTTATACATGCAATCACATAAGTTGTTTATCATTAGTTTTAATAGTACTTATCTTAATAACTACTTTATTAGTAGCCTAATAGAGTGTTAGTAGTTGTTTACACACAAGTTTTTCATTTCTTTTTAAATTACTGCCCGTACTGTTATGCAAGGGCTTTTATTTATTATTTGTTTATTTATTTTCATAATTGTCGAGTTATATATAGAGTTATAAATTAGGTATGAGACTGCTTATATCATGGATGTAGTTTTTCAAGTGATTTTCTGGGTTGGAGTATAATTCGTGCTTTCTGTTAAGTGCCACTTTATTTGCTCTTGTTTATTTATAAAAAGGAAACCGATCTCCGATTAACTAACGGATTCCTTGGCTAACCATTTCTTTGACAATTTTTTCTCCACTACGAATGTCTGAGTGCATATTGAAAGCGCCCATACATCTCGTAGTGAAGATAGATGTTAGCCTGTCTGTGTTTACCTAATAAGTCCTTCTAACATGCACAGCTCCACTCAGTTTCATCTTCATTGTTTCTGAGGGTAGCTACTAGTGGAGTTTGCATAAAGTATTGTCATTGGTTTGAAGAAAAGCTAGGCTGGTTTTGCTTCTCTGGGTATGTTCCGTAGTGTAGATGGCTAATCAATATTGTCGTGTAGGTTTGTTTGGTTTAGTGTGCCTGCATTTACCTAAAGTAATTGGGTTTGTTGATTATTACTTGGCCATGGTTGTCTATGAGCAGCATAGATATTGCGTAGTCACATACATGCGTGCTGCTTTATCTGCGACTTCCTTTTGGGATGGAAAGAGAACAGAATTCATGGGAGGTAATAGAGAGCTGGATTAGTGAGATATGAATCTCCAACTCTTTTAAGAAGTGAGTTTATTCTGATTTAATAGTGATTGCTAAGTTATGACCCCTAGAGTTCTCTATGCCTTTTTCCGAAGCTGTCCTTCTTTGTTCTGATTACGGCTCATTTGGGACAAGGGCTAAATGACTGAAAACATATTAGCTTGCAGTATGATATTGTATTAAATATTGGTTAGTGATGTGTTGCAGTGTACAGGACAGATTTGAGGGTCAGATGTGATGAAGGAGATTTGGTGGATTGGGTGTGGGAATAGCCTGAGCCTGAAAAGGAGAAATAGCTCCTAAATAAGCTCATTGTATGCAGAGGTGAATAGTGCTTGAAAATAGGAACATTTTCCCAAACAGGACAGTCGCAAACTTTGATTGTAGCACATCTTCACATAGCACATTAACAGGTACAAATGCTATTGATTTATAAGTGGGATTGTGCATAAGTACTGATCTTTACTTAGTCCCGTCTGTGTAGATTGCTGGTATTTAGTGTAGTGAAACTATTGCTGCTCCTTAAGATTTTTTTTTTATGCTTAAACATTAAGCTGGCATTTCTACACACTGAAGAAAATGCAAAGCTTTAACACTGTATTAAAAGAGATTTAGGGAAAATATTGCATAGACTATATCTTACCCATACCCTGAATCTTAAATATTGAAGTGAAGATGGAGAAATTGAAAGAATGTTATGTTTATATTATTTGTAATGCTTTCCCGATGGTTGAATCTGGTGTTTTACTTATGCAGATATAGATTGGGACTGAAGAAAATTGCTGGTCCTTTATAGCTAGTATGATATTGACGTTTTAGCCATGAAACTTAGACCTTGAAAAGGAGACTGGTTCATTCAGATGCGGCTTGACATGAAAATAATACTAGCAACTTGTTTACATGAAGTTATTGTCACACTATTTTAGGCTGGTTGGCTCAGAGTTTTTGTTTTCTACCTGCAATTTCCGGACTGAAACACTTTGAGTACAAGTTTAGAATTAAACTATAGTAGAAACGGTCCAGGACTGTCAGTCCTTTCATTAGAGATATGAGAAGAAGAAGTTAACGATAGATAATATACTAAAATTAAGACTCTTTCTGACTATTACCTGCCATTTATATTCACATTTTCCCCTTCTCTTTTGAACTATAACAACTTAGTCTGTGATAGCAAATGCAGGGATTTTTTTCAATGAGGTGGCTTATTACTAACTATGAATTAGTTTGACAATATTGTACATATGTTTAGAGTCTTTGATCCAATGTTGAATGTTTAGGGAGTCCTTCAGTATGTAATATGCTTTGATCTTTATTTACTATAAAGCACAAAAGAAAAATGCCTAAATTTTGGCAATTTGTCTGGGAGTTAGACCATTATGACCAAATACCTCACTTGTCACTAATGCTTTAATAATTCTCACTGTGAATCATCTGGGGTCATAAGCATTTACATATTATATCATAATCTGATTTTATTAATCAGTTGGGTGAAATTGCTCAGGTATAATGGGTCTCAGGTGAAGTATGTGGGTATAGTTGTTTCCCCCAAATCCCTGTGTCCTTTTATCATTAAAAATGCTTAAGGTTATGTGTTTGAATTGTAACAATACTTAAACAGTTTTTTATTTTTGCAATTTCAACATGAGTAGTTGGATGTTTAAGTGCAGCTATATTTTCTTCCACCTATGTGTTACTCAGGGAAAACCAATGTTGCACTCAAAATGCTTAGATAAAATGCTACTTGCTGGACTAACTGACTAACTGCATTCTATTCTGAATTTCTCCCTTTGTTTACTTTCGGAATATTGGTTCAATGTGTATAGTATAGTAATTATACTCCCTTGTTACTTCTGATATATATTTATAATGTTAAGATGGTATTCAGTCACTTAAACTGTTAATATGCTCTGAATGGTTTAGAATGTGGATTAGTAACAGATCAGTACTGTTCTAAAAAACTATAGCACAGTTCTTGCTCCTCAACATATTATATTTTTGCTAACAAGGAGAGTAATAAGTTAACATCAATCGAACCAAGCTTGGTGTCAATCCCACACTAGCCAAGTTTTGAACGAATTAATTTAATTCTATAAAAGTATGCCTAAATTTCAAATGTTATTACATTGAAAAATGGGAAACACCACTGTAATAATTAATAGTATACCTATTTATAACTGATTATAACTAAATGCTTGTTTGATGAAGTAATATGAGTATATATTTACTGCTCCATTACTATTTCAACATTCATAATTTAAAAACCTCAATAAATATAAAAGATCCCTCTTAATGAGAAAATAATCATTTAATTATTTAAAACAGAATGGAAATCACTATCTTTATTTTGCTTTAGGCTACTATACCTCTCATCTAATAATTTTTAAATTGTAATTTATCATTATAATAAACTCTTCATCTTGTAATTTGTATCTTAAGTAATTAATGTACTCCATACATCCTCAGTTGATTTAGGGAATTAAATCTTATATGACAACTATAATAATTTCCTTTTTTTCAGTATTAATTATCAATTAATTAGTTAATTATTAATACTAAACACTACTTTACTTTTAGCTACTTTACATCTCCTGGAATTTTAATTTGGAGCTCAAATACAAACAATATTCTACTTTTCCTGTCTGACATGAGGGATAATCTGATAGAACATTGCGGTTCTTTCAGATTAGGAGTGTTCCTCACTCCATGGGATTTATTAACTTATTATTTGCCTGGTTATGTATTATCAATCACTGTTCATTATTTCTTTCTTTTATTCTATTGGCCTATATTAAATTGTTGCTTACAATTTAAAACAGGAAGAATCAATCCGATAATTATACCGATTAATATTAATATAAATAAAAAGCTACACATCTCTCAGAATTGGAAACATTGGAATTTGCCCTCATAAGCAAAGTAAATTACATGGACTTAACCTTACTTTCTCTAAATGTTAACAGATTAAATAACCCAAGGAAAAGAGCTAACCTTTTAAAATTAAATAAAGCGCAAGTAGTATTTATTCAAGAATCTCACTTCAAATCAAATGATGAATTTAGTTGGAACCCTATGGACTATACAAGGCTATCCCATTCTTCTTACAAGAAAAAAACAGAGGCGTTTTAATACTTTGGAAAAAAAAAGTGTTACTATGCCACAAATTATTTATAATTATGAAGACACTGAAATATTTATAGCATTTGTAATAATAAGATTTAATAATAGAATATGGACATTGGTTAATACTTAAAGGTTTCCTGCCAGAGGGATAGGAACAGTCAGAAAACACCTAAACCTCATTAATAAAGTTCATAAAGGTAACCTGATATTTTTTGGGGGGGATTTTAATTGTATCTTAGATAGTTCAGAGACCACTAATAAAATATATCTGCGTTTTTCTCCTATAGGGAAAGCTCTAAAATTTTGGAGTGAAAACTTAAACTTAATTGACACCTATAGTTACAAGGAAAACAATTCATTACTATTCTCTCACATAGACTACAGATTTGATACAAAACTAGAATTGATAAAATGTACTTATCTCAAGACTTAAATATGAAAATAACTTTTATATAATTCCTTGTCCTCTATCAGACCACAATTCACTTATCCTTAAATTTGAAATAGATTTTAAGAGACTAACTCTTACAACAAGAATACCAGCATATATCACTAAAATAAAACAATTAAAACCATGGCTAGATCCTGAAATACAATTCTTCCTAGATACCAATCAATCAGAAGAAACAAATACAGTAATTTTGAGGGACATACTGAAGGCCTTTCTATATGGTAAAATTTTTTCTTGGTTTAAAAATAAAACAAAAGAATGGGAATCGGAATTACATAATATTCTAAAATAAATCATAGATACTAACAATGATGACTCAAAAGATTCAATCATAAAGAAAAAAAAATGAAGATCTAAATAAAAAATATAATGAAATATTCACCCATAAAACTAACTTGGCATTAGAAGAGTTAAAAATTAACTCATATTCGGTGTCACCAAAACATATGCACAATTTAGCAATGAGAGTCAAAAGATAAACCATTGAAACTAGTATTACAAAAATCATTCATGAAGGGAAAAATAACAAAGCAGTCTCAGACATTAGTGACATTCTTGAAGCTTTTAAGTATCATTACTTTGATCACTAGTCAAATGACAGTTCATACACCAACCCCATTGAGTTGGACATACATTTATCTAAAATAAATAAATTACCAGAACAAGTAAAATTAGATATTCAAAAACAAATCTCCCTTATTGAAATAGTTGACAAAATTAAAGAAAGCAAAAATAATAAAGCTCCAGGAATTGATGGAATGATAATTGAATTATACAAGCTATTCACATCTTCAGCCATTTCATTCTATCATAAAACTCTAAACGTAATACAATCTCAGAATATAATACCACCTTCATGGATATAGTCATTAATTACCCCCATTATAAAGGATAACAAAGACCCGAAATTATGCAGCTCCTATAAACCAATTTCTCTACTTTAATAATGATTATAAAATTTTCGGGTATATTCTAGTAAACATAATCAAGAAATCTTTAATGTATATTATAAATGAAGATCAAATAGGATTTATTTATAATAGACATACCTATGACAATATTCAAAGAATTTTAACTCTTATAGACATCTTAAATAGAGATAACCGAGAGGCTCTATTAATTGCACTTGACACTGAAAAAGTCTTTGACATACTAAAATGAAATTATCTTTTTAAAGCTCTAGAAATATTTGATTTCCCCTCTCATTTCTTATCTTTGATAAAAATGTATATACAAATAATTTTGCCTATGTGAAACTTGGTCCTTTCACCTTTGAAGCCATTAAAATATATAAAGGTACTAAACAAGGTTGCCCTATGCCCCCCATTTTATTTGCTTTAGGAATCAAATTATTTGCATCTGAAATCTGCCAAGATTCAAAAATAAAAGGTATTGACATACATGGTCAGTTCAATTCCAAAATTATGTTTTTTGCAGACGACATTCTTCTTACTTTGAGTGTCTCTGAAGAATCTTTATAAGAATTTGATTCCCAAGCTACAAAATTCTTTCACAATTCAGGTCTACGTATAAGTGACACAAAATCCAACTACATGTTTTTGAATAAAAAACATAACACTCATTTAAACTCAAATCATATAATAGGGAAACAGGTTGATACTATAAATTACTTGGGGATCTCACTATGTGAAAATATTACCACAACCTTAACCACAAACTATAAAAATTCATTAACAGAAAAATGGAACAGGTTATACCTAAAATTTGAAGATAGACTGCAATTAATAAAGATGGTCCTACTTCCAAAAATAAATTACATAGCACAAGCCATCCCTATGTCACCAAATAAAAAGCTACTAAATGACATTAATAAAATCCTATTAAACTTTCTCTGGTTTCTGAAAAGAAATAGGATAGCCTTCTCTCATCATATTAGACCCTGGGAACAAGGAGGAATCAACTTCCTAGATTTAGAAACGTACATCAAGGCCTCAATTTTCAAAATAGCTATTAATTGGATAGACCCTAACTTCTTCTCTGCTTGGAAATCACTCCATACTATCATTTTTCTAAATGAAAACAAATTAGCAAAAAATCTCCCACTAAATAATCAAATTAATAAATTATGGTATACACTATGTGTTAATCTACAGTATAATATGGTGACATCTATTAATTTAAATTTTGTAAATTATATTTACAATTTACTTAGATCATTCATCAATTCAAATATAGATATAAAACTTTGGTGGGAACTGCTAACACTCGTCAGAATCACAAAAAAACTTCTCTAACAAAATTCATAAAAGTATTTTTCATAATTGGGAATCAAAAAAATTCACCTGCTGACAACACTGCATAAAGAATCTGTTAGGACTAAACACACAGGAAATAAAAAACACATATGATATTCCAAACACAGATTGGCTTATATATACTTGAAAGTATTTTATCTTATGCTCGAGATTTATGCAGAATAATAGCTCTTCCTTTAAAACTAAACCTAAACTAATACTATGTGTACAGCAAATTATGTATTACAATTATAATTGGACAAATTTAACATCAAAATTCTAATAAATTATAAAGTTAATCCTAAGCAAAATTTCTGTAATTTTATCACTAAAGGACAGGCAATTTATCAATTGAAAGTAAAACTAACCTATTGTATTCTATTAAATTAACTTCTAATTTGCAAGTCTGGAAGATTTTCATATGGAAAATCATACATAGAGCCTTTTATACTCCTAACAAGATAGCTAAAATAAACTCTTAAATAAATATTATATGCTGGAGATGTTTTTTAAGCTGTGAAGCTGGCTGGAATCATATAATCTATGATTGCAACAAAATTAAAAAGTACTGGGAGGAGATTGGTAACTTCCTTCAAGCTATATTCACAGATTACTTTGTATTAACCAAGTATTTTATTTGTTTGAATGTTAATGAAATGAAAAATAATTTATATCTCCTTTGGAATATACTAGCAGTAGCTAGAAAATGTATTACAAGAAAATGGAAACCCTCCTCAGAACCTAACATTGAAGAATTTTTTATTTTATTGGAAGAAACAGTGCTTCTGGAAATAAAAGTCAAGGAAACAAGAATCTTTTCCTAAAAAATGAACTAACAACCATTGGAAGAAAATTCTGTCTTATTGAAACAATAAAATCTACTACACTCTCTTTGAACTAGAAGTGAATGAAATAGAAATGTTTATTAATCCGTAACTAAAGAAAAACATTTTTTCTTCCCCTCCTTCTGTTTTTGGATTATTGTTCCTTTCATTTAGGCCAAATGTAAATATTGTATATGGTTTATTATAATAGATTATTCATTAGATAAATGTGTTATATTTATTGTTATTCTGGAATAAATAAAAATTGTTTGAACAAAAAAAAGATTTACTTGACTTTCAACTCAGGATAAAGGCATCCCAAATACTAAACTGTTGACGATTTCCTGGGTAGTTCAACCCCTGCCAGAAACTCTGCAATTGAAGATTGAAACTGGAGCACCTTGGCAGGGTCTTCAGTTATAAATACTTCACATATTCAGATGTTGTTTGCTTCACTAGATGTACTTATTCAGTAATCAACATTCATCAGGGAATATTAGTTATAGGTGGAGACTGGAACTTGGTTTGCAATAGTGAGAATGAATCAGTGGGACCTAGAATGGAAAATGTAACAGGAGAGAGTAGATTTCTGAAGAGATTTATGAAAATATTTGGTATGGAAGATGTGAATTCAGTGGCAGTAAACTGGGACAGAATTTACATATTGTTCCGCAAGGTACAGTAACTGGACTAGACTACACAAAAATTGTGTTTCACAGGAACATCTACATTTAATTGACACACATCACAATAACTATTTCAGGTATTGTACCAATAAAAACTAAGATAAAAATGAAGGATAATGAAATAAAAATGAGACACTGGTGCTTTCCCACCTACCTATTTATTTATTTATTTATTTATTTTACATTTGTTGACCGGGTTTGTCCGACTGAGCTAAGTAGCCCTTTTTCAGGGGAGGCCCGGGGAGAAAAGCTCCACATCTTCTACAGATTAACATTTACAAAAATAAGTAAACCGTCAACAACTGGTTTACAGAAAATATTCAACGTGACATAAACATGAAAAACAAGGATTTACTACAGTAAACTAATCAATGTTATGTAGTCTTATCTCACCATAATTCTTGCTGAATGGGTTCGGAGCCGATCCTCGGCTCAGACTCAGCCAATACTAAAACTTGAGGGCTTTTACTGGCTCAAGACTATCCCCTATCCCATGGTGCACCATGGCAACTCCCCAGATCTCATTTGCCGCGAACGGTTCGAGGTTGTCTTCTTACTGGCTCATTGGCTAAGTGAAATATTTTTGATATTTTTGACTATATCTCTTCACCTTTCTCTTTAATAGTCTTTTTCTTCTTCTTATAGTAGTAATATTGTTTTTTTTTTGTTATTGCATTGTTCTTTCTTCTCAAAAGAAATATGTCAAAGGATAAAGAGAACACAAAGAACACCTCCCTTCTGGCTTTAAAAAACATGATAAATGTTCTCAAAAAATGTCATTGACTGACAGTCACACCAGTTGTGTGTACTGTCTTGGAGAGGCTCATTTGCAAGAACCCTGTACCTTCTGTCATGCCTTCAGCACCAGGGTTCTTAATGAAAGGAAAAGAAAACGTATAGATAGGGGCCTTATGACTAGTTCCTTCCAAGAACAGCTGGAACAAGGTCAGACAGTTCTTAAAAGTCATAAAAGGAAATCTCCATCAGTTCCTGCCTCAGAATCGACGAAGAAATCAAATGCGATGGAGCCAAAGAGTTCTGGCACCAATTCTGCTTCTTCAGTCTTGGTGCCGTCTGTTTCATCGGTGCCGAGACAGACTTCTCTGTCGAGACACTCATTGATTTTGGAACCGGTTTCACCAACCTTAAGATCTCAGATTTTGGAAAGGAGGAGATCTCCATCTATCTCCACCCGTTCCTCTAGGACACTTTCTGATGAAGATGTAGAGCAGGTGGTGAAGACGCTGCTCTGTGACCCAGCGCTGGCAAAAATGTTAGCTCCTCCGGACCCAAAGGCTTTGGAGCCGTCCCATCTTCAGTCTACTGTTCCTCCTCTGACTGCTTCGCTCTCAGAGTCTAATGTTTCAGGTCCTTTAGTGCTGGAAACTTTGGTTCTGAGAATTTTTCCTGCTTCCTCAGAACCGATAACTTTAACCTCATCGGCTCAGTCTGAAGCCGAGGAGTCTGGGAGCAGACTCTCTCCAATCGACTCCGAGAGGGGTAGTCACCCTGGTTTTTCTTCAGAACTGACCCTCCCTCTCAGTGCTTTGGCTCATGTGAGCTCAGCTCCCACGTCCACTTCAGAGCCTGCCCCTCCTGCTCGGAGTCTATCTTCCATTTCTTCGGAGCGGAGGTCTTCTTCGGAGCGGGGGTGGTAAGGCTATCGAGGCGATAGAGAAAGCTTTGTCTAGTGCTAAAGCCCTGCCATTGGACCCGATGTCCCTCCAGCAATGGCAGCAACCTCTTCTCCCCTGCCTGCCTCTAAGCATAGGGAACCAAAGCCCAAGGACCCCCCCATTGGAGGTGTCCCCTCTTCCGAGACCTCCCCAGATTACCCCACTGGAGAGGTCCCTCGGAAGAGACTTTGTAAGAGGAAGCACATTGACTCACCTGAGTCTGTCACTTCTGACACTGATTTGGATGAGTCAGAAGGGTCCCCAAGATCCCCATCTAAGGATGTCTCTTTTGCGAACATCCTTGAAATCCTTGGAGGGGTGATTGGAAGACCTCTAACTCTATTGAGGATGTATCAGTGTACCTTGAGGCTTTTGGTTCCCAACCTTCCACCTCCTGGGTGACACCGCTATATGACCAACTGTTAGGGGTCATATCACTGAAACCTTGGACCTCTCCAGACACAGTGGAGCCTGTCACGAGGAGGCCAAACAAATTTATCACTGCTCCAGAAGACAAATCATTTCTAACTAAGGGAATACCTGTGGATGCTATGGTGATAGCAGCAGCCACGAAGAAGGAGTTATCAGAGACATCCTCAAGTATCCATCCTCCTAATAAAGAGTCTAGGACGATGGATAGGTATGGAAAGCATACCTTTTCTTCAGTGGCCTTTACCTTATGATCTCTGGATTACCTGTCCCATTTTACTAGGCTTCAAAGGGATCTCCTAAAGGAGTTGGGAGATACCCTTCAGGGTTCAGTAGCTTCAGGATTCGCTGACAAGGTATCTGTGCAGCTCTCCACCCTTACCTCTGTTGCTAACACCTCCATGAGGCTGATTTCCTATGCAGCTGATGGAGCGAGCAGGGCGGCCGCAGCAGGGATCTGTCTTGCGAGACATTTTTGGATGCATCTATACAATTTTACAGAATCCTTCAAGTCTTCCTTTACCAACGTCCCCTTTGATGGTTCAACTCTTTTTGGACCTCAAGTAAAAGAGACTTTGACCAGGTGCAAGCAGAAAGGGAAAACCTTATCTGCTGTCGGAGTCTGTTTTTCCCTTCCTTCCTTCCAGACCCTATCCCGAGGGTCAAACAGGAGGGAAAATGTGGTTCCGTAAATTCCAAAAAGGTTTCTCTGCAGCACAAGGTCAGCCCTCCCCTGGAGGCAGAGGGAGGATATAATGGAAGGTGCCGCGCTCGCGGCAGAGGGGGTCCGCAACACCAGGGTGATAGAGATGCTTTCTCTGACCGTCCCTTTCATCGCCCCTGAGGGGTTGCCCGACTGTCCATCTCCGGAGGCATTCGGGGGTCACCTCTCACTGTACCCAAGTGTCTGGCTACAAATTTCCCAAGATCTATGGGTAAAAAATATAATTTCCAGAGGTTACCTGATTCCCTTTGTTTCCGATCCCCCTACAAATCTGAATTTACCAGATGTACCATCCAATCAAATAGACCATGCAACATTAGAGGTCATCCCGTTGCTTCAAAAAAGAGTCATCCAAGAAGTCCCCACAGAGCAAATATCCAGAACTCACGATTCTTTTCAGTACCAAAAAGACTGGGGACTGGAGATCAGTTCTAGATCTCAACAAACTAAACAAGTCTGTAAAAAAACTAAAGTTCTGTATGATCACTCTGCAGTCAGTTTTTCTGTTTTTCGGAAAATACAATTGGATGTGCTCCATAGATCTTCAGGACGCGTACTACAATATCAAAATGGACAGGCGCTCCAGAAGATATCTACGCTTTCGTCTGGGAAGGAGTAATTTTCAATTTCGAACACTGTCCTTTGGCCTCATTACAAGCCCCCAGAGTGTTCAGGGCTCACCTGAAACGTCAGGGATTCCAGGTGTTTCCATACTTAGACGACTGGCTCCTCACTGCTACAACCAAGCACCAACTAATCCGAGCCAGGTACAAGACTCTATTCTTGTGCGACAGATTAGGAATTACAGTAAATCTAAAAAAATCTGCCTTATCTCTATCGCAGCGCATTGCCTTCTTAGGCACAGACATAGACTCAACCACTATGACAGCAAAACTGACTCCAGAAAGGATAGAATCTTTGTACAACCAAGTCAGATTCTTGCTGAACAAAGACAAAGTACAGGCCAGGATAGTTCTTCAAGTTCTAGGGACTATGGCATCCACCATTCTTTTAGTTGCCTTAGCCCATCTACACATGAGAGTACTTCAGTGGCTGCTATTTGTCCAGTGGTCAATGCAGGATCTACCCTTGCCCAACCATATACTCATTACAAACTCCTGCAAGAAGGATCTAACATGGTGGTTACATACAGATCAGCTTTGTCTAAGTCGTCCCCTTGTTCTCCCTCAACAAAACACAGTCTTGACCGACCACGGATGCTTCCCAGATGGGGGGGTCATTATCTGGGAATGACGGTCCAAGGTATCTGGCAGGATCACGAGAACCACTTGCACATAAATATACTGGAGATGAGAGCAGTGCTGTACTCGTTGCAAGCACTTCACAGTTCTCTTCTCACCGAGACAATTGTGATTCAGTCAGACAACGTGTCTGTAGTGTGGTACATAAACAAGCAAGGGGGGACTAAGTCTTACCCACTTTGTTGAGAGGCACAAAGAGTATGGAAATGGGCGAAGGACACTCAACACTTTCTAGTAGCAACGCACATTCTGGGGAAGTCCAGTGTGATAGCAGACAAACTGAGTCGAGCAATTCTGATGTCTCATGAGTGGTCCCTGAAAACAGAAGTTGCAGAAGGGATTTTCTGCAAATGGAGCCACCCTTGCTGCGACCTATTCGCCACGTACATGAATGCCAAATGCAGCAACTACTTTGCCCTCATTCCCTATCCGGGGATGTCACCCAGGGATGCTCTGGTCCACATTTGGCCTCCGGGACTTTTTTATGCTTTTCCACCCTTTCCTCTCATACCAGAAGTGATTCAGAAAGCAAAACTGTTGAAAAAGTACCTTGATTCTCATTGCTCCTTACTGGCCTCGCCAAGTCTGGTTCCCCTTCCTGTGGCCCTATCTCTAGGAGGAACCATGGATTCTGGAACCATCTCCAGACCTTCTGATTCACCAATCAGGACAGTTCCATCCTACCATCCAAACCCTGAAATTGACAGCATGGCTGCTCCAGTTCCAAGAATAGCCAGGTGTTTATCCCTTTCTCCTACCGTTAAACACATTCTCATTTCTTCCCACAAACTTTCCAGCAGGAAATTATATTCCAGCAAATGGAAAAGGTTTTCCATTTGGGCAGCTAAACAAGGCATAGATCCCTACTCATCCCCCATAGAGTCTATCATGTCCTTCCTTGCATCTATTTTTCAAGAAGGAGCTGCAGCTGCTACCATTAGAGTTCAGTTGGCTGTCATCTCAAATTATCATTTTGAGAACATGGGAAATCCTGTTGTGTCCCACTCTTTATGTAGAACCTTTTTGAAAGGAGGAGTCCTTCTCAGACCTCCAATCAGGCAACCTCCAGAGCCCTGGGACTTAAACTTAGTTCTGACCTCATTGATTTCTCCACCATTCGAACCGTCTTCTTCATCCGAATTGAAATTGTCTTGGAAGACATTGTTCTTAGTAGCTATAACATCTGCTAGGAGGGTTTCAGAATTGCAAGCTCTGGCCATTCAACCTCCATACATTATATTCCATAAGGATAGAGTCTTCATAAGAACTAATCCTTCTTTCCTCCCTAAGGTATGCTCAGAACATAATCTAAACACGACTATTGAATTATCAGCATTCTTCCCCAGTTACAGTAATAAATTAGAATACAGACTGCATCAATTAGATGTCCATAGAATTCCCAGATTTTACCTGCACAGGACTAAAGATTTTAGGAAATCGGATCAGTTGTTTGTTTCCTTCTCAAGAAAAACAAAGGCTTGCCCATTTCCAAGGTGACTCTGTCTAAATGGCTTTCAGACTGCATCTCATTTGCTTACAAAATGCTGGGAAACAACTACCTGCTAAAGTAAAAGGCCATTCAACTAGAGTAGTATCAGCTTCATACGCCTTCAAATCGAAACTCCCAATTGATACCATTTGTGCAGCAGCTACTTGGGCAAGACCTCATACCTTTGTCACTTATTACAAATTGGATTTGGCCTCCTGGGAAAGGTCATCCTTTGGGTCCACTGTGCTGAAGAGTCTCTTTGCTTGAGCCACCCAGGATAAAGGTGCTGGGGATGCTGTCCTATCCAGCAAGAATTACGGCGATATAGGACTACATAACATTAAGAAGTTATGTACTTACCATAACGTTCCATGTTTGTAGTCCATCTCACCTACATTCTTGTATCCCACCCTCCTTCCCCCTTCCTGTATCCTGGAGGAACTGGTGGACTCTCCATTATGCTGTCTCACCTTGTTATAGTTGTCTGTCCACATAGCATGGATAGTAAAACAAAGTCCTTTTGTTTTTGTCTACATAGTTATTGATAGTATAATTACTATTATGTATTTAGTTACTTTCTTGCAAACAAGATCTGGGGAGTTGCTGTGGTGCACCATGGGATAGGGCATAGCCTTGAGCCAGTAAAAGCTCTCAAGCTTTAGTATCGGCCTAGTCGGAGCCGAGGATCGGCTCCGAACCCATCCAGCAAGAATGTAGGCTTGATGGACTACAAACATGAAACGTTATGATTAGTACATAACTTCTTATGTTTGTCATATTTAGAATCCTACATCATTCAGAAGGACTAACAATAGTTTTGTCACCAGATGTAAAATCGTACATTATGCATATAAGAATGTATGTAATGTGCCTAGGATAGAGAAGTTAGTATGCGACAAGGTCTAGAAAGTTAAAGAAAGTTACATAAATTGGGAGCAGATAGAGGTGTGCAGCTAGGGTTGATAATCTCTTTAAGGGGGTGGGTACAGAGGCAGGTCCATTGGCTTAAAAGGTATTCTTTAGTGACTAGCTTGAATTGACTAAGTTGCTTTGAGTGACCTGATCTGTAGTGGGAGTTTGTTCCAGGCCTTGGAATGATTATAGCTATAGAGAATGCATCCTTTCTTAGTTTTTGGTTTGTGGATTTGTAACAGATCTAGGTTAGAGCTCCAGAGGGATCTAGCAGGGGAATAGAGGGAGATGATAGATGATAGGGTAGGACAGTAATAAGGCTGATAAAAGATAGAGTGGATGATCTGGAGATGAGGAAGAAGAAGCTGGTGAGGTAGTTCTAGCCAGTTAAGGTGTTTGATTGAGAAACAGTGAGGTGAATTGTATGTTTGGTGGGCTACATATTTGGCTATATTGTTGTAGGTAGATTCAAGTTTGGCAAGGAGTGTGGAGTTGAGGCAAGTAAGAATTTGAGAGCCATATAATGGACTGGGTAGGAGGTAGGCATAAGAGAGAGTTACTTTAGCTTCACCGGTGAGAAACTTTTTGTTACGGTAGAGGAGCCCTAGTTTCTGATGAGTTTTCTTGATACAGTTGTTAATGTGTAGATCATATTTAAGTTGGTCGTCAATGATGACACCAAGGAGTTTAGTGCTAGTTTCCACCTCAGTGTGTATGTTATTGAGGGACAGGATTGTGAAAGTTGATTTAACATGGTTATAGTTTTTAGGAAGAAAAGGCAGTAGCTTAGTTTTTTTTTGAGGTTAAGGATAAGCTGGTTATCAGAGAGACAGTTTTCTACCGAGTTAAAGGAAGTCTGTGTTGTAGAGATGATTTTGGAGGGAGAGTCAGCAATAGTGATGACAGTGGAGTCATCAGCGTATTGGACCATTGATGACTGTGGACAGGAAGAATAAAGATTAGTGAAGATGTTGAAAAGTAGTGGACCAAGGATTGAACCCTGAAGGACACCCATTTTAACTGGGAGAGGAGGAGAGAGTGCAGATTGCCACTTCACTGCTTGAAATCTGTCAGTGAGGTAGCTGGAAAACCATGCAGCAGTAGCAGGGGGGAAGTTAAGGATGGTTAGTTTGTGCAGAAGGAGAGGGTGAGAGATGGTGTTGAAAGCTTTAGAGAGGTCTAAGAATAGGCAGAAGACAAGTTTGTTATCTCTGGCAAGGGATATGGTATTAAGGAATGATATTAGGGCAGTAGTCATACTATGCTTTGGTCTAAAGCCATGTTCAGTAGGTGTGAGCAGATTTTCAGAGAGTAGGTAGTGCATAACTTGTTTATGTATGTATCTTCTAGAACTGTAGAGAGAGAATGGCAGTTGGTCTAAAATTAGTGATGTCTGAAGAGTTACCTCCTTTATGTATTGGTAGAATGAAGAATTGTTTCCATATGGAAGGGACTTTGGACTCTCAAATGGAGCTGTTGGTTAAGATAGATACAGGGAGAGCAAGAGAGTCAGCAGCTAACTGAAGGAAAAGAGAAGGAATGTTGTCGGTAGAAGCTGAGCAAGGTTTGAGTTTAGAGAGTAGGGATTTGATGTTGCTAGTGGGTACAGGTTTGAGGGAAGAAGAATTTAATGAGAGTATAGTGGGATTTGATAGAGTGTGGTTTGAAATATTAACGGTAGATGAGTTGGCACTGGGTTTAAATAGTTTAGATATAGTGTCAATGAAATATGTGTTGAAGGTGGATGCAGTATCTTTGGGAGTCTTATCAAGACAAGGAGTGGGGGAGCAGGGACCACCAGGATGTAGTATGTGGTTTAATGAGTTCCAAAAATTTTTTGGGATTAGATTTTAAGGCTGAGAGTGGATTATAGTAGAAGTCTCTCATCTTTATTAATACACATTTTGGTCTGATTTCGAAGTTCTTTGTATTTTAGCAATTCTGCAAGGAGCTTTGTTTTGGTCCATGTTTTCCGTGGTCTGTCTCTGTTTTTCTTTAGGATGTGGGTGGAATTTGATAGCCATGGAGATATATTAGATTTAATATGGACTGTGCAAGTGGGGCAAGTGAATCAAGAATACCGAGAAAGGTGGAGTTGAAAGACAGGACAGCATCGTCAAGGGGGAGTTGGGTAAGGAAATTCCAGTTAACTTTAGAGAGAAGAGATTTAAAGGTGTCTGGGTGGAAGTTAGTAAGCTTGCGGCATGTGATAAATGTATGCTGTTTAGTAAAGTGAGGGATATATCTAAGTACTATTATTGAGGAGTGATCACTTAGTGTGTTGGGAAGGGTTTCAGGGTTGTGATATTTAGAGGGATGAGAGACTAAAATCCAGTTGATAAGGGTGCTGTGTGCATGAGAGTTGTTGGTATGGGTGGCATCTGTGATAATTTGAGTAAAGCCATACAAGTTAATGTGTAAGGAAGAATTTGGGGTACAGAGAGTTAACAAATTATATTGACTAATGGTTTCATTAGGAATATGTTGAGAGAAGTATGGAAGTGTGTTTTCCAGCAGGGGTAAGTTATCCCCTGGGAGAATGTAGATTGCTGCTATTGTGATGGTGGTATGGGTGTTAAGTACAAGGTTGGCTGTCAGTATTTCAGCAAGGGAAAAGGACAGGATAGTTTTTATTAGGAGTTGTCAGAGTAAGGTGGCTAGAATAAACAATGGCAACTCCACCACCCTTTTACTTTCGGCGGTCAAGGCACAGTGTACTATAGCCAGGAGGGAGAAAGTCTTTGTCATGGTGTTGGGATTTACCTGGTTTTCCTGGTAAAAAGAGAGGAATTTAAGGAATGGGTAGTGGAAATTATTTGTGCCTTAGAGGAAAATAAATATCTTCAGAAATTGTAGTTAGTGAGTGTAATAAAATGAAAGTGAACTTTAAAATAGGGTAGAAATAAAACAGAAAGATATGGTTAAGAAGTAATTGGAATTTCTTAGAGGGCTGACAGACATTAAAGTATTACAAAATAAGGAGAATCTCACAGAACAAGAAGAAGCTCAACTGCAGAGTGTTAGAAAAAATAAGGCAGTATCTGGGTAATATGCATGGGTTTAGAAGGATTGCTGTTGAGCAACTATTTTTTTGATAACTCCAGAGCATAAACATTTTAGTGCAAGAACATATGCAACTGGAGGCAGAAAGGGTTATCGCTAAACTTAGGGAGCCTATAACAAGAAAAATAACCACAGATCTGGTAAAGATATGTTAGGGATATTTCAGAAATTTTATGAAAATTTGTGTAAAGCAGTGAAAAGTGGCAATCAAGAAGGAGCATAAATGGAAATATTTAAAGAAGATTTAATTATGCCAGATTAGAGGTAGATATGACTCAACAACTAACAGTAAAGATAGGAGATGAGATAAAAATTATGAGTTATAATCAGTCTTCAAGAAGGTCTTCAGGAGCAGATGGTATTCTTGTGGAAGTTTGGAATTTTAGAGGGAAGAAAGTGATAAAGATGTGGGTGATTTTGTTTACCAGTATATGTTCTTCATATTGATCAGTGCTGCTGTAGCCCAAAATATACAGGATTATATATTTCAGTGATGTAACAGCCGGCCAGCTTCAAAAGCTTCAGGTTACCTTCCATGCTCCCAAACTGTTCGCTCAAGCTCAGCTAACTAAAAAGAAAAGTTTGAGCACCAAGCCCTTCAGAGATGTCCTGACACTGAAAAGAACAATAGTTTGTTTGTTCTGTTCCTTTGCTGGGCAGATATGTTCCCTTTGGGGGGGAGAAAACTACCTTTTTATAAATTGTTTGTTTGATAGCACTTTCCTGTTCAGGAAAGTTATTTAAAGCTAGGAGTTTGTTTTAATGGACTGTCATGAGACTGTATTGTTCTTTAAAATAGGAGCATGCTTTTTTTCATAAGTTCATAGGTGAGTACTAGGCTAATGGCCCTGGAGCTAACACAAGCCTTGCCCAAGAAAATACCCAGTCGTCCTGTTGCCGGATGTTAGTTTCTTGTGCCCCTCTCGAGCAAGGCTGTTGAAATGATGCCTAGGGTGAATTTCCTGTTACCCATCCACTCATCGAGATTTCTGTTGAAGAGGGCTAATGAGGTGCTCTGCTTAACATGAATTGGGAGTTTATTCCAGAGTATGGGTAGTCTCTGGGTTAGGAACCTGTCCATCTAGCAGGTTCTGTTTATTGTGGTGATTAGGTTGAGGTCCTTGGACCATGTGGTACTGAGGGATTGAGTCTTTTTTAGGTGAAGCATGTCTAGCAACACTGGGTCAGACATGGCTTTGTATGCCAAGCAGAAATCACCTCTAAGTAGGTGATATGAGACGGAGTTTAGCTGTAGTTTTTTGAGCCTCTCTGCAAAGGGCATGTGTTTGAATCCTAGGATCCTCTTTGTGAGGAATTTCTGTGGCCTGTCTAGATGTTGCAGGTGTCTAGTGAGGTACATGCCAAATGGGGCATTGTCCTCTATAATGGGTCTAATGAGGAATGAGTAGAGAGGGATTATGACTTCTTTCTTCCTGGATGAGAAGCCTTTTGTAATGAGGTGTGCCACATAGAAGGACTTCCTAACTACAGTGGCCACATGGTTGTCGAAGGAGAGGTTACTGTCTACTTGTGCCCCTAGATCTCTTATCACACCTTGGAAGTTGAGAGGGCTACCGTCACTTTGGTAGTTCGTGGGCACTGTGTTTTTCCCAAATGGGATGACAATGCACTTTTTGGCATTGAGCTTAAGACCATGGTTCTGGCACTAGTCGTTGGTGTCTGTGAGGCCTTTTTGTAGGATGTCTGTGTCAACTTGAGAGTCAATAATGGCTCCCAGTTTGCAGTCTGCGAACTTGGTCAACCAGAGTCCTTTGGTGTTAGCCTGAACTTCAGAGAAGTATATACCAAACAGGAGAGGACCCAGGACAGATCCTTGTGGGACTCCACTTGTGACTGCCTGGTAGTTGGATTTGGAGTCTGCTATTTTCACCGTGTGGGTTCTGTCCGTGAGCCAGTTGGCAACCCATCTTATGATGTAGGGGTTAATGCCTAGGTTGGTGAGTCTGTCAATGATCCCCTAAGTGGGGGATAGTATTGAAGGCCTTGGCCAGATCTAGGTAGGCTGTGTTAACTGCCTTGCCTTCATCGACCGCTCTGGTGACAGATTCGAAGAAGTCTATCAGGTTGAGCCGACATGATCTCCCCTTCACAAACCCAAAATGTGAGGGGTCCAGGGTTTGAAGGTTCCCAATATCCCTATTTATGAGGTCCATAATGATGCGCTCCATGGCCTTACACATTGGGCTCATCAGGCTGATGGGGTGGTAGTTTCCTGGGTCAGTAGTTCCTCCCCCATTGTGGAGTGGAATGACTGTAGCGGTGCGCCATTCGGTGGGAACATAGCCTGAAGTGAGGCTGTGGTTGAACAGGGCACTCAGGTGAGGTGCCAGTTCCCTTTGTAATTCGTGTAGCACGCAGCCAGGTATATTATCCGGTACCGTGGAAGCTGTATTTTTGGCTTTGAATAGTGCAGCTTCTACCTGAGCAGCCATGCTATTAAGGATTTTGCATTCCTTGGGTATTGGGATGGGCCCTTTTGGGGGTGAGGGGGGTAAAGTTTGCACTAAACCTGTCTGCCAAGGTGTTGGCAATATCTGTTGTTTGAGTATAGGTGGTGCCATTGTGCAGTAGCTTGGAGCACCCCTGCATATTGTTATGCAAGTTCTTGATGTAACTTTAGAATGCCTTGTGGTTGTCTTTAGCATCTGTTGCAATTTTGTTTTCATAACTAGCTTTGGAGGCTTTGTTGAGGGATCTCAGTTTTTTGCTGAGACTTGCAAGGGAATTTTTCCAGTCTTACGACTTTTCCCTTTTCTGCAACACTTTTTTTCTTCTGTTGTAGAGTTTGTTAATGGCAGGGGACCACCAGATTGGCTTCCTTTTTTTGGAGGACATGATCTTGGTTCTGTTCAGTATGGCCTGATCCATGCACTTGTGTAAGTGCTCATACAACTCCTTGGTGTATGATTCAGCGGCCATATTTCCTTTCCCCATTTGTATGGGTGACGTGAAGTTTGACATTTTTGTTTTAGAATCTCAAAATTGGCCTTGGAAAAATTTTCACTGTGGTTTCCTTCATGGGGGGGGGGGTGAGGGGGGGATTTGGATATCGACTGTGATTAACTTATGGTCAGATCTGACCAGGGAGGAGTTGATCACTGGTGTAGAACAGTGGTTTTCCATGTTTGTAATGACCAGATTGAGAATGTTTCTACCTCTGGTTGGGGTGAGAATGAGTTGGTCCAGGGCGCTGAAATTAATGAATTCCAGAAATTGTTGGGCAAATGAGTTGGAGCAGGAGTAATTTTCCCTAGCTAATGTAGGGGTAGTTAAAGTCTCCCAGTGTAATGGTATTGGGTAGAACCTTAATGCTTTCCAGAGTGTTCAGGAATGCGGAGTGGGAGTCTTGTGACATTGTGAGGGATCTGTAGCAGGCTACAGCCTGGATTGCAGTTTTATCCAGTGTTAGTTGTACCTGTAGTATCTGTGATGTATTATGTTAGGCAACCAGTCTGGAGGTGTGCGTATCCTTTATGAAGGTGGATATGCCACCGCCTTTGGGGCTTCGGTCCACACATCCTTTGGGGCTTCTGTCTAGGTTTGGGGACCAAAAGGTGTGATACGCTGTCTAGCCTGGTAGCACTGGAGTCCTCTCTGGAGCCATGAGCCAGGTCTCTGTTACTGCACAGAGGTCGATGTTCTCCAGTTTTAGGAGTGACGTGAGTGAATGCATTTTGAGATTTAGGCTTCTAGAGTTGATTAGCATTGCCCTCAAGTTGCATTTGCTTGCACTTGTTATGGTGGTAAATTTGTCTTCAGGGGATTGCCTAAAAAAGGCACTATAGGGGTGGCAAGAGCTTTTGCCAGTATCTGGAATCCTAGGAGTGACAGATGCAGGCCATCTCTGGCATAGCAGCGAGGTCTGTCAATCATGTCATCCCAGGCAGACAGATACTGGATCCCCTTTGAATGACACCAGAAATGTAGCCAGTTGTTGAAGTCAATCATTTTCTGCTTGTACTGCGGTATCATGCTAGGTGGCGGTAGTATGCTACTCAGGGCTACGTTCATACCTGCTTGGTCTACAAGATCCGAGAGCTCCTTCATGTCACTTTTCATGTAGTCCAGGGAGGTACGTCTTAGGTCGTTCACACCAACATGGACAATGACAGAGTCATATTTGTACTTGTTGTGGAGGGCCCCAAGTGCATGCATTATGTGGCAAATCCTGGCACCGGATAGGCAGCTGACAGTAACCTTCTCCTTATTTAACCTAGTGAGTGGACATCAGCGTGCCTTACTATTGAGTCACTTATGATTAGTGTATTAGGTACACTGTTTTACCATAGGGGCTTAGGTTGAGTGGCACACTGTTTATGTGGGCTATATGTCTTGGAGGTTGTGTTTGGGTGAAATGGTTGCTTGCGTTTTTGCCTCTGAGGTCCTTGCTGTTTGGGCAGATTTTTGAGAACCTCCACAAAATTGTGTGTGTTACTATATGAGAGGTGTTGTGGTGTGTGATCCAGTGAGCTATGTGTTCTATGAGGTGTGTATTGTGCGTTAACCTTCTCCTGTTGACTGACTAGCCCAATCTTGGATTGAGAGAACATGGCTTCTAGTTTGGCTATGTACGTGCATCTCTCAAAAGTGGATGTGTTAGTACGTAGGAGGAGAGGGTTGTCTGTGTACATGAGGCAATTGCTACAGTGCCTCAGGATTCCTAGGTTCGCCAGGTTAATAGGAGAGAGTGTAGGAAACCAACCTTTAGACATGCCTGGATAGGTGCTTAGTATTTAAGTACTGTAGCTGTTTTGCTTCTTTTTAAGTACTGAAGCTGTTTTTGTTTGTGTTATGACAGCTGCAAGAGGTTCTGAGCAAGTCCTGGGCTTAGAGGTGTGATTTGAGTGCTCAGAGATGAAAGCTAGCAAGATCTAAGGGAAAATTTGAAGAGCAAACTTTAAGGCACCAGTAATAGTTTACCCTAGCTTAGCGGCGCTGCGTAATGTGCAAACCCGCACAAACAAGGGTTTTTAAGTCAGAAAGTTGAAAGGGATAAAGGCCCAAAACGGCCAATAAAAAACAATTCCTGAGCTGAAAACCACTCCTCTAGTGATAGATAGGCTGCTCAGAGCTTACCACTCCCACTGATGAGCAGAAAGACTTCCTTCTATCTCTGCAAGATCTGGACAACTCAGAACACAAAATACAGTCCTGAAGTCAGCAAAGCTGAGATCCAGACTATTCTAGTTTAAGACAAAGGCAGGAAATGAGCAAGTAGATAGGATTGTTTTTTTTTTTTTTAGTTACAGAAATGCACTTGTTAGACTCTAAAAGGCTATCGCACTTGAGTGTGTAGCCTGTAACAGTAAATGCAGTTGAAAAAATGATTTTAAAAAGTGCAGTACACAAAATCAGCAGATAACAGTTAAAATAGATAATAAAGCTTGTAAAACGGCTGTAATGAAGTGCGGCAATGGAAAATCAAGCTAGGAAAGCAAAAACAGGTACTTATAATCAGACATAGTCTCTCTCTCTTCTTTCTGCTGATGTAGAACTCTGCAGGATGCCCAAACAGGATCCGCAGAGGTAAAACAAGCCAAAACTCGTACAAACATAGGTTTTTAAGTCAGAAAGTTGAAAAGGATAGAAGCAGCCCAAAACAGGCAATAAAAAACAATTCCTATGCTAGAAACCACTCCTCTAGCAATAGATAGGCTGCTCAGAGCTTACCAATCCCACTGATAAGCAGAAAGACTTCCTTCTATCTCTGCAAGGTCTGGACAACTCAGAACACAAAATACAGTCCTGAAATCAGCACATTTGAGATCCGGACTATTCTAGTTTAAGAAAAAGACAGGAAACGAGCAAGTAGATAGGATTTTTTTTGTCAGTTTAAAAGTGGTTTAAAGTGTTTAAA
Source organism: Protopterus annectens (assembly GCF_019279795.1). Lineage (NCBI taxonomy): Eukaryota > Metazoa > Chordata > Ceratodontiformes > Protopteridae > Protopterus > Protopterus annectens. The sequence goes on from NC_056743.1 coordinate 450,601,840, forward strand.
AACATTTTTTTCTGTGGAGAAATTGTGTTTATTTTACTTTTTGGCAAAGTGTTTTAAAGTGCTTTTTACTGTGTTTTTTATGACAAGTGAATTTTGTGGGCTTTAAATTTTTATTAACTTTTGCTGCTTGTTTTCCCCAGGAAAGAGGCACCATTTTCAGCTTGGTCATGGAACAATCAGTCATTCTTCCAGCCACAAAAATAAAAATTTAAGCAAACAAACTTTGCTACCACAGCAGGCTAGCAATTTGCCTCAGCCACAGGGTGGGTGACTTTGCTGTGGCCATTAGTTGTACCTCAGACCATTCATCCTTTATCCCAGTTCCCCCTGGTGCAGAACCAACAGCCATGATGGAGCAGGGGTTAGCCACATCCTCTGTGGCTGTTGGGGGTCCCCCTCAGTGGCCAGGGAGAGCCACTCTTATCATTCCTGGGATAGGGAAAAGGAAAGGCTTCCCTGTTTTGTCAGAATGTTGTGCCTGTCCCTGCGGAAGTTGCTGTTTATTTTTTATTTATTTTATTTTATTTTACATTTGTTTACCGGGATAGGCCGGTTGGACACATGTCCATTTACAGCGGAGGCCCGGGGAGAAATGCACCACATTCAGTACAGGAAAACAAATAGTTGTACAATATGATAAGAATATGATCATCTATACAGAAGCAAAAAATTGGCAACAGATAAAAATACAACATTTGATACAAAAAAAAAAAAAACAAATAGACACTAGATAAAAAATACAACTTTCGATACAGAAACAGAAATTGACACTAGGTAAGCATTATAACTAACTATAATAGAGACAGACAGAGACTACTTAGAAATTAATTAGTGTAGGTTTAGCATGAGCTAGTATAACTATTAGAAACGTGAGTAGAAAATAAAATTCCTGATACTGTAGAAAAAATTACAGTGGGAATAACTGGATATGAAGCTCTGGAGTGGTAGAAACCGTGATGATTAGGTAATGCATGAACATAGCCAGGAATTCATTAAGTGTAATTTAAGTGAGTTTTTGCACAGCATAATAGTGGAGGCAGAAGATAAAGTAGAGGGAAGGTTATTCCAGGATTTAGCTATATTATGGGAGAATAGTGCTTTACCTGCAGTGTTGTTAGCCTTAGAGATACAAAGGCGTGATTTGTCAGTGGAGCGAAGGGGATGATTTGATTTGTAGGGCGTGAGTAGGTGAATTAGTGCTGGGGTTCTATCGGGATGTCTCACAATATTGTAGGCAATGATTAGTTGATGGTAATTGAGTAGTTGGGGAAATTCTAGCCATTGTAGTTCCTTTAGAGCCTGACAGTGATGGGTTCTGAAGGTGCAGTTATTAGCGAACTTGGCAGTTTTGTTGTAACATGTCACAAGTCTAGCAAGGTCATGTTTTCTGATATTGTAAGGATTGGCACTGCATACATTAGACTGGAAAATAGATGGGTTTGGGAGATTCTCAGTTTTTTTTTTGAGAGAAAGTTTTTGTGTCTATATAGTGTTCCCATTTTTTATGGACTTTTTTGATGGTTTATGAAATGTGGACATCAAACTATAGGTTTTCTGTTGCAATTGTTAATGGTGTTGACCCCATTTTTCCTGTCAAAAAGAAATGGAAAACTAAACATGTGTCTACTCCCCCTCCTTAAATTTCCTTGGACAGGAGTAATTTACTGGGTCTGCTCAGCATTTAATTCAGGCTGTTAATCCTTCTTATAAAATTGTTTCTGGTAAAAAAAAAAAAAAAAAAAAAAAAGGGGGGGGGGGATACCTTTTTTCCCAAAGAGTGATTCAAGATTCTGAATCTGAAGAGGAAGATGAAAGGACAGATGCAGGGTTTTCTCCTCAGATTTCAGATTCACATTCAGATGTGAGCGCAATTTCTGATTCCCCCTTTGGGGGGGTTTTCTTTCACTGAGACTATTTCCAGAGTGGGCCAGTGTTTTCAGTGGGAGAGGTTTCTCAGTCCCACAGAAAGTACTACAACCTGTTACAGAAGGAATTTCCAGAACTTTCACCTATTCCTCCAGCTCTGTCAGCTTTGGAGGATGTGTGTGTTATTGCCTGCAATTTTTATGATGGTCAGCTGCCCCTAAAATGGCAGATATGATGCATAAAGTTCCTCAGTCTTTTTAAGTTTTTGTACAGCTTTACCAAACCTGACCCAGCAGCTATTGCTTTAGTTAATCCTACTGCTGCTAAACATTTTGTAAATTCCAATCCTACTCTTTCTGATAAGGATGGGAATATTATTTTTCTTTTGTTTAAAACACCTTTATTGAGTTATCACTTGTGACGTAGGCAAACTTACATTTATATAAAAGTAATCAAACCATATTAACAAGTTCACATTTACAAACATTATACATCAGATATATTGTTATATATCAAATAATCTGAGTAACACTGCATAAATTATTCAATTTCTGGCTTTTCTTGAACTTCATTCCTCTTCCATAACATTTTGCTTCATATATTGTTCCCACAGTTTCCATTTTTATATGTAATTTACTCCTATCTTTTTTCTAAAGACCCCACTTCCTGTACTTGTATAACTGTTACGGTTTACCATCAAATATTCGATTGGCAGAACGTAATACATTCAGAATATCTCCTTCGCAAAACCACTTCCTGCATACTAAGTAGGGCAGAATGTCGAAGTGCATTTAGCGACAGAATTGCATTCGCACTTTCGACATTTAGTTTTCTAGTTCAGTACTGCAAATCATGTAACCTAACATTTTTGCAGGGGGCAAGCCCCCCCCCCCCCCACCCCCTGCAAATGGTATATTCCAACTCTGAAATTGCACTGCAGTGGGGAAAATTTCCCAATCCGCAGTGTACCGCGATCTCTAGTGGAAACATCGACCACGTATGTGCAAATGCACAATGGCATTCTCTGTAGTGAACACTCGCAGCAGTGAAGGTTGGCAATACGGGAAGCAGCCTTATAACTTTCAACAGTCCCGTGTTCGAACCTTCATTCTACATTTTCATGGTAACCCTCTACTACAATATTCTTTACTTCCAAGTATAGTCGATTTAGATTTTGATTTCCATTTCCTAGTAAATGCCTTTTTTGGCAGCCACCAGAATTAAACTTAACAAGACCTTACTATGTGTAGGTGATTCAGTTCATAGGTGCATAGGTTCATAGTTTAGTACTAAGCTAACTGCCCTTGCGAGCCATTTTAAGCCTAGCCAATCATCCCTTGTTAAACTCAAACCCTGCACCTTGTGTTTGTATGGCAAACACCTTAGCCATTAATCCACCCTCCCAACCTCTATTCCTCTAAGTTCTCTATTCCAGCTAAAAAAATAATCCTTAGTTACACTCATTTGCTTGACCAGTATTCCTGACAGAATACTCCGTGAGCAATCTTTAAAGTCTGCCAACTCGTTACACTTCCAAAACATATGTTCTCAGTTATCTCTTTCTTCCCCATCACACCTCCAACATTTGCCATCTATCTGAGGAACAATTCTTTGGCGTCTGCTGGGAGTATAAAAGTATCTGTGCAAGTACTTCCAGGCAAAAGTCTTAAATCTTTTAGTTTTTGTTGCATATTTGGGAGCCATACATATGTCCTCCCATTGTTTCTTTGTCAGTTGCATATCTAATCTCTCTTTCCAGTCTTTTTGTAACCTCTTCTGATTGGCATGTATAGTTATCATGCAATATTTTGCATGGCCTACTAATTACCCCCTTTTCAACAGCAGCTTTTGATCTAGATTCAATCAAAAACTCAGCCAGTGCAGGTATTTCATTTAGCATTCCCCTATCCCTTTCTTTTTGTCTATACTCTGATATCCATCCCTGATAGGGAGGGCAGTCACTAGCCTGCAATCCAAATATCTTCTTGGCTTCTTCCCATTTTGTTAACTTTCCTTCTGTAATTATTTGTTCTCAATACCTTGGTTCCTTTGCCATCTTCCTCTAGTAATTTCCAGCCCCCATCTTGTCTAGTCTCTGTACCCCTAATTGCAGTCTTCCCCATTGTCAGAATCTCCTTTCTCCATTCCTGTGTTGGCTTAGTTATTAGTATACTTTCTGCTACTTTATGAATATAATATTCTGTTTGAATGTTGTTATTCTTAAGAATCTGCGTCCAAAATCACATTCTTTCCTTATTTCTTGAATTAGCCCCTAGTTCGTCATCATCCCTTTCCACTTTGAATTGTAACTGTGTAGCTTTAAAATATCCCTTCAAATCAGGTAATCCTAAACTGCTTTGTTCTGTTGGGAGGATCAACTTACCCACTTGACTCTCGTCCTCTTCCCCTCCCAAATAACATTTTTCAACTCTTTATTAATTGGTATTCACAACTTTTCCTGTGGTTGATAAAAATATGCCTGACCTTAAAACTTAAGGGCCAAAAATCATTTTTACTTCAAGTATCCATATTATAGGCAAGATCTTTCAGTTTCTCAGTTTTTGTATTTTCTTTTGTTTAGTCTGTTCCCACATATCTTTAGCTGCCACAACCAAATCCTTTTTAATCCATACACATAATACATTATTTTATTGGGTCCCCAGAACTATGGGTGTTGATGGAACAATTCATGTATGGTTACATAGTTTCTAGTTATATCCTTTGTTTTATCTTCATTAAATGTGTATCCCAGAAAAACTCTGGAACTGTCTCAGAATATTCCACAACACTGAGATGTCCTTTTCTGGTTTCATCAGGTACAAAATATCATCTGCAAATAAAGCCAGCTATTCTTGACCACCATACCAGTTATATCCTTGAATTTCTGAGTCCCTTATCTTCTTTGCCAGTAGTTCTAAGTATAATGTAAATAAAGGGAAAAGAGGACTCCTCTGCTTGGTTCCTCTGTTCAGACACAGCTTATCATAGAGGTACCCCACACTTTGATTTCAGCCTCTGATCCTTCTAACTAACCGTATTATTGTATCAGAAAATGCAAATGCTTCCATTGCCCTACTCATAAAACCCCAGCTTACTCTGTCAAATGCTTTCTCTGCATCAAGACCCACTAATACCATCAGCATTTTCTTACACCCTGCGTTCCTCCAGATCATCATTGTTCTATTAATGTTGTAATATACTTGCTTCCCCTCCACAAAAACACATTGGTCCATATCTATCAATTTTGACATCCCATTGCCATTCTTTTCGCCATTATCGGCATACTCATTTTATGGTTTAAAATTGAAATAGACCTATATTGTATGATGCCGGATCAGATGAATCTTTATCACTTTTACAAGGAAGTTGAAGCTGCAGGCTGAAAAGGATCCAGAGTCAATTTTTCAAGCACAAAAGGTAGGCTAGGCTTCCTATGAGCTCTGATAAGAAGGACGCTGTTAAGAAATTGCTTGACCTCAAACCTGGAGGCAAGAGGAGGAGTCAAGGTTAGAGAAGCAGAAATAGCTGAAAGGTGAGCTTTAACTGAAGAATATGCAAACCTAGCATGGAGTAGTTCACATAAATGAGAGAACCAAAGGGATCTCTACTGAAAAGGGATCCTGGTTATGAGAAAGGCACCAGACATAAAATATCTTCCATTTGGGCAAATATGATTTCCTGGTAGTGGGTTTCCTGTCCTCCTGCAGAATCCTAAGCACGTCCTCAGAAAAGATGTGCCTAAAAGGGATCAAAATCCTATCACCCACAGCATCAGTTGAAGAGTGGACAGTGAGGATGGATCAGAGACTGCTTGTCTTGTGTGAGAAGGTCCACCTTATGAGGTAACTTGTGGTGATTGACCCTGGTTACGTGAAGAAGAAGGGGGGACCAGTGTTGTCTGGACCAAAAGGGAATCACCTGCAAGATTTTGGGGGAGTCTTGCTTGATCTTCAGCAGGACCCTCAGAATGGGGGGAGACATAGAGAAACATCCCCTTCCAAGGAAAAGTTAATGTATCCACCTTCCAGGCCAGATAGCTTGAGACTCTGGTGCAGAAAAGAGGAAGTTGTCTATTAAGAGGGGAGGCAAAAAGACCTACCTATGGAGTATCCCAGTGATGGATAATGTCCAGAAGCACATCTCTGTGAAGCATACATTTTTGAACCTGTGTAGTGGACCTGCTCAAGGTGTGTGCCACTATATTTCACTCTGAAGGAATGTAGACAGCTTGAAGAGTTACATAATACTGGACAGCTAGATCCCAGACCTGAAGACCAAGCCCAAAAAGAAGGTAGGAGCATGCCTCACTTTCCTTGTTGAGATACCACACCACTGTGGTATTGTCCTTGAGGACTTTGAAACCCCATGGAAGAAAGAGGGAAGGAAAAGCCCGAAGAGCTAAATGGAGAGCTCTCATCTCCTTTATGTTGATGAGATCTCACCTTTGATGAGGAGGCCAGAGACTCTGGACCTTGAGGGAACTGAAGGAGGCTCCCCACTCCCTGTCCGAGATATCTGAATAAAGTTCTTGAGATGGGATTGGAGGTTGAAAAGGAAGTCCTGGGTTGAGCGAAAGCTGATGAATCTACCACCGAAGTTCTAGTTTGAGACATAGAAAGAAAGGAAGTAGGAAATCCAGTGGATAACAGTGCTGAAGTCACACTGACTTGAGAAATTACTGTAGATCTGAAGTAGTTTATTTCATTTGGTCTTCAACCTATGGGATATGGAGACATATTGGATCCGAGCCGGCAGCTTTACTAGCATCTGCTCCAAGCTCCTCCCCTTACCCATAATACATCTCCACTACCTTCCAACCCCCAGATCTCATTTGCCGCGAATAGCTTATGCATTGTGATCTTCTCAGTTCCAGGTTTTCAAGTGGGTAAAAAAAACTATAAAAATATCTCTTTTTCATTAAAAATCTTTAGATAGTGATAGAGTAGGTTCCCCTTTCTCCTCCCCTTGCTTGGTGCGTCGAGTTTATAGTTTTTAGGCTAGTTAGCTTAGAGTAGTTGTGTGGATTTTTGCTTCCCCTCCCCCCTCAGTGTTTTCTGTGTGTGTGTAGGTGCTCTCAGAGTGAAAGAAAATAACATTTTCTTTTAATTTTTTCTGACAGTATGGCTGACAAGCCTATTTTCAAAAGTTGCACTGAGTATGGCCATAAGATATCCCCTGCAGATGGCTACACTCTGTGTGTTATGTGCTTGGGCATGGCCCATCTGAGAGTAGACTGCACTATGTGTGCGGGGTTCAACCCTCGTGCCATTAAAGATAGGAAGGCCAAGTTGGCCCTGAAAGGCCTTCTTCCTCCTTCAGAGTCTGTTGCCTCTTCTGCTTCGGTCACAGTGGCTGCTGTGGCCACCTCTCCTTCTATTCCCTTGGCTTCTCCCCCCTCCCAGGCTGCGACTCAACCTCCTGTGGAAGCGGAGTGGAAAAGGGGCAGAGAGAAGGAGAGAGTCGAAGGCGAGGGAAAAGCGCAAGAGGTCTTTGGACCTCCCTTCACCAGTAAAAATCTTACTCATCCGTGACTCCCCTTGGCTCCGATTGAGGTTTTCCCCAGAGCCGGAGGAGACACACTCAGCTTCTAGGGCTTTGGTGCCCCGACCCGCAAGGTCGGAGTCCGTAGCCTCATTGAGGTCCACCCAGTCTTTGTCTGAGGTCGGTATGGATAAAATGATGAGGAGGTTCATCCGTACTCAGATCCAGGTGGGGTCTTGCCAGCCCCCTGTCCCTCAGGAGGGGGGAGCTCATTTCCTTTTTTCCAGCCGTTATCTCCTTCTCAGATCCTTCCATCGGGTTCGGAGTATTCGGATCCAAGGATGGCATTAGTCAGGGGATCAGCGCCAACGGTACCTGCTTCCTCAATGCTGACAGCTGCCTGGAGCGTGTCTGATCCGACCAGCACAGATCCGAGCCGCTCTCAGAGCTGGAGCTTGGGTGTTGGAACCGAGGGAGTGGAACTTTTTTCATCGGCTCTGCCTTTGTCGGGCCAAGTTCCCTCCTTCGGAAATCCGTCCACTTCGGGCCCGGTTCCGATTCTTTTATCAGACCCAGGGAGACTGGCCTCCTTATTGGTTTCTCAGGAGGTTTGCTCTCCTTTGGCTTTCGACGTGGTAGAAAGGGTTCTCTCCGATGGATCGAGACCCCTGTGACTACCACCTCGGACTCCACCCAGACCCCCTCGGCTCTTTCTACAGTCCCCATCATTTTACCAGAGGGACAGCCCATGCTTGAGGATCCCCAGACGGTTCCACCTGAGGAATAAGTGGCTTGCAAGTTCCCCCCAGAGAGCTCCACTGGAGAGTTGCCTTGCAAGCATACTTGCAAGAGGAGGCACTTGGACTCCCCCGAGTCCCTCACTGAGAATACGGGCTTGGATGATGGAGAAGGTTCCCCTAGGTCACCTCCCGAGGATGTCTCCTTTGGAGACATCATGGAAATCCTGCGCCAACAGGGAGGTTGGTCTGTCCCCAAACTTTCTTCTGACAAGTCCATGTTCCTGGAGGCTTTCAGCACAAGCCCATCTACTTCCTGGATGTAGAGAATAGGGAGATGGTGGAGCCAAGTTCCCAAAAATATAAATATAAATCTTGATAAAGAGACTTGTAGGCTGGAAATTAAAATGCTTGAAATTTATTACAAAACACAGATTTAGGTAAGCGCTTTCGTGGCAATCCTCTTCTTCAGACCTTACTGGGTGTCCCTTCCCGTGGATCGTTTTGTGGATCTGGTCACCTCACGGGCATAGAAGGAGCCGGACACCATGGAACCAATTCCAAAAAGACCCGACAAAATTTTAAGTCCCCCCACAGACAGACCAGCATGGAACAAGGGCTTCCCCGTAGACACTATGGTGGTAGTAGCAGCCACAAAGAAGGAACTTGCCCAGGAGAGTTCCTCGGTTTATCTTCCTGACTGAGAGTCATGGATGCTGAACCGCCTAGGGAAGCGGGTTTACGCTTCAGCTGCCCTTTCAATTAGGGCGCTGAACTACATGGCCCATGTCACCAGACTCCAACGCGACCTGGTAAAGGAACTGGAGGAGTCTCCCCCTAAGTCCATGTCGCAGGAGGACAGGGCTTCGTTCTTCACGAGGATGGCCACTTTGTTTGAAAGCAGTCTCCAACACGTCCATGCAACTCCTTTCACATGCTATGGAAGGAGCGGCTAGGGCGGCTGGGTCTGGTGTGTCCATGAGGCACAATGCCTGGCTCAGATTATGTCAATTTTCGGAACCTTTCAAGGCGTCCTTTGCCAGTGCCCCTTATGACAGCTCTACTCTCTTTGGTAAGACTGTCAAAGAGACATTAGTCCAGAGTGAGAAGTACGGGAAGACACTGTCTGCCATCGGGATCCACTTCTCAAACCCTCAAAGGTCCTTTTCCCGGAACCAGAGAGGGCAAAAGAGGATGTGGTTCCAGAAGTCACAGTATTCCTGGGACACACAGGGCTCTTCTTCCCCGAGAGGCAAAGGGGGACAGAATGGATGCCGACCCAGAGGCAGAGGGGGTCCAAGGAATTTTGGGTCTCGTGAACCTTTCTCGGACAGACCCGGGCAGCAACCCTGAGTGGTGGCCCGACTACTCTACTCTGGAGGCAGTCGGGGGACGATTGTCCTTGCACCTAGCGGTTTGAGAGTCCATAACATCAGACCGCTGTGTGCTTCAGATCATATCCAGAGGATACTCTGTAACCTTTGTGGGTCCCCCCAAATCTCCCAGACACCTCCAAGACGTACCACCCACGCAAAGGGAGGCAGCAGCACAGGAAATTTTCAAGCTGCTAGAAAAATGAGCCATCAAAACTGTCCCCCCAGATCAGTCCAGATCGGGCTTCTACTCCAGGTTGGTTTTGGTGCCAAGGAAAACGGGTGACTTAAAGGCCATTCTGGACCTTTCTACCCTGAACCTGTCAGTTGCCACAGAGAAGTTCTGGATGGTCACATTGCAGCAAACAACCATACGCTCCGCAAGGATGGCATGCAGGGTCAAGCCAACAATGTAAACCACCAACGACCAGCAAAAAACGATAGTGAACATGCAGTAATGAAGAAATAATGATTATTTATTTATAATTCCTTCAAATCCAGACTGGTTTCGGCTATTCAGCCTTTATCAATGAATACAATAAAGTTTTTTTGAATGAAATGAAGCAGCCTGCATTTATACTAGTCTCTGATTACCTGGAAGCAATATTACAGCACCACCCAGTGGCTGGAGTAACAAAGTGCATATTCCATTCTTGATTAAAGCATATGACCAGTGACATAAAAATGCCAGAGGTGTAGATATTAAGTCATATTTTTAAAGATAAAAATCAAAGCTCTTATTTTGTAATATATTATATGATCAGTACTTGGTTCATTATTATTTAGTTCTTTTGAACTTGTGGTTATCACCCTTCAAAATATATATATATACTAGTGGTATATATTTTCTGCTTTTTTATAGTATGATATGCATTCACAAATAGTGACTATGGTATTGGTCTATTACCTTGTGATATGTATGTTATATAATGGCTTACTTCCAGAGCTTTGATTTTTATCTTTAAAAATATGACTTAATATCTAAAACGTTATTGTATTCATTGATAAAGGCTGAATAGCCGAAACCGGTCTGGATTTGAAGGAATTATAAATAAATAATCATTATTTCTTCATTACTGCGAGTTCACTTTCGTTTTTTGCTGGTCGTTGGTGGTTTACATGGTCGCATTACAGTCCATCATGCCGTACCTGCAAGAGAGTGACTGGATGTGCTCTTTGGACCTCCAGGATGCTTACTATCACATAAAGATGTACAGAAGCTCCAGGAGGATCCTCCACTTCTGGATAGGAGTCAGTCATTACCAATTTCGAGCCCTCCCCTTTGGTCTCACCACAGCCCCCAAGGTGTTTACCAAAGTGATGGCGGTGGTAGCGGCTCACCTTAGGCTTCAGGGCATTCAGGTCTGTCCGTACTGGGACAGTTGGCTCCTCACTGCTCCCATCAGGCATCTACTCGCCCAAACCAGGGATTATTTCCTGATTCTTGCCCTGCATTTGGGGATCACAATCAGTGCATCCAAATCACTCTTAGATCCTGTACAGGTGATAAACTACAATGGTGCCAGGATAGATACTCTTCAGTGCAAAATCTTCCTGACCTCGGGGAGAGTACAAAACCTAAGGATGCATGTCTCTCTGATCTACCACTCTCATCTCCCAACTGCGGAATTGGTGTTGAGGGCCTTAGGCTTGATGGGCAGCGACCATAACTCTTCTTCCATGTGCCCGGTTACACATGAGAATTCTACAGTGGACTCTAGCTGTACAGTGGTCCCTGTTGGAACTGCCATTGGCATATCCAATTCAACTCAGTCGAGTCTGTCGGTCATCCCTCATATGGTGGATGTGTTCTCTGGACATTTTGGAGGGACGACCCTTTGTTCCAGCCCCGCCCCAAGCCACAGTGACCACGGATGCCTCCCAACTCGGGTGTGGGGGGGGTCATCATTCACGCAGGACAGTCCAAGGCCTGTGGTCCCCTGTAGAGACCAGCTTGCACATAAATGTCCTAGAGATGAGGGCAGTCCTTCTAGCATTGCAAGCCCTTCATGCCTTTCTTCCTCTGGGAACAATTGCAGTTCAATCAGACAACATGTCAGTGATTTGGTATATCAAAAAACAGGGAGCTACCAGATCTTACCCCCTTTGTTGCAAGGCCATGAGAGTGTGAAAATGGGCGATCTCCTCCGGTCGCTTTCTCGTCGCAATGCACATTCTGGGATGGTCCAACATCCTAGCGGATAGGCTAAGTCAGACTATTCTGATGCCTTACCAGTGGTCTGTGAATCTTTCAGTAGTAGAACAGATCTTTGCGAGTGGTGTCAACCTTGCTGCGATCTCTTCGCATCTCCTTCCAATGCAAAGTGCAGCGAGATTTTCGCTCTGAACCCCCTGCCGGGGGAGTCCCCCAGAGATGATCTAGTTCATACTTGGCCTGCCTGTCTTCTGTATGCATACCCGCCAGTACCTCTTCCTCTTATTCCGTGGTTTCTACAGAAAGCTCGTCGACTGGGGAGCAAAGTGATCCTCATTGCCCCATTTTGGCCTCACCAGGTATGGTTTCCCTTCCTTTGGTCTCACCTTCTGGCTCCGCCTTGGATCCTGGATCCCATTCAGGATCTCATTTCACACCCTTTGCAGGTGCCGCATCCAAATCTGGACAGTTTGAAACTCACAGCTTGGCTGCTCCAGTTCCTGTGATTGCTAGGACTCCTGGACTATCCTCCTCAGTTAGATCTATTTTGGTGGCTGCTCATAACTCTTTGACCAGGAAGGTTTATCACAGCAAGTGGAAACGTTTTTCCTTTTAGGCCTCTCAAAGGAGTTTAGACACCCTCACGGCTCCTATTTCCGCCATTCTTGATTTTCTAGCTGATATTTTTCAACACAGAGCTAGTTCTTCTACTGTCGAGGTTCAGTTGGCTGCCATCTCTCATTTTCATGTGGGCGGGAATTCTGACTCTTTAGCCTCCTTCAGACAGTGTAAAGCCTTTATTAAAGGCACCTTATTGTTATGCCCCCCCGGTCAAAGATCCTGTTCCCCCATGGGACCTTACTATGGTTCTTCAAGCTTTAGTCACTCCGCCTTTCGAGCCTGCTGCAACAGCAGATCTGAAATATTTATCTTGGAAAACAGCTTTTCTTGTGGCTGTAACCTCTGCCAAAGGGTTTCAGAATTACAGGCCTTGTCCATCAAAGTTCCTTACATGATTTTTCACAAAGGTTGGGTTTCCCTTCGAACCAATCCATCCTTTCTTCCTAAGGTGGAATCATCAGTCAATATCAGTCAGACCATCAGTTTGCCTGTATTTTTTCCTAATTTTTGTAACAAGATGGAATACAAACTCCACCTGTTGGATATTCATAGACAGCTACGATTCTATTTACACAGGACAAAAAATTTCCGTAAATCTGATCAATTGATGTTCTTCATCTCACATTGCTGCAGTCCTTACACTTGGGTAGTCCGCTGTCCTCGGTCGGCCCGAATATCAAAGTATAAGGCTGACGTCGGTCAAGGCGCATTTGACTGACATCAGGACGTCAGGGTACAAATGCGCATGACCGACGTCATATCCTCAGTCTTTTTTGCCGCATGGTCCGATGCAGAAGCAGCGTTGCAAGTGCCGGTTGGCGTTCTGAAATTGTTCGATTTCGGAGTTTCAGACCGAATCAAAGTTGGCTAAGTACCCCGTTGGGGAATATTTTAGTTTTTTCTTGCCTCAGTGATTTACCGGATGTCAGAAAAAGTGAATAATTGTATTTCTTGTGGGAAACAGATACCGCATAGAGACTACCATACTTTGTGTATTCCTTGTTTAGGGCCGGAGCACGACGTTGTTGGGTGTCGCTCTTGTGCTAGATTCAATAAGCGCACTATTAAGAGAAGATTAGATTGTGCCAGGTTAGTCTTCGGGAAGCGGTGCAATTATAAAATGCCGTCGGATGCTCCGACGCCCGCTTCTTCGAAGAAGCGCAAGGGCAAAGCTGTTAAACCTAGGCTAGAGGAACCGTCAGTACCGGATGCCGGTTCTTTAGAGGTGTCGGTGGAGCCAGTGGTTCCACCGGAGGTTTCTTTGGGATCCCAGGGAGAGACTTTGTTATTGCAGGATGTGGCCTCTCAGGAGGCAGGCCAGGCTGATGGGGCTTCTCAAGTTACTATACTCCCCTCCCTGCCTAGGGTGGTTAGGCCCTCTCCTTCTGTTTCCAAGGCTTCTCCCAGGGGCAGGCCAGGTTTAGCTTCAGTTGGTGTTACCCCTAGTTCTTCAGGAACTGTGCCCAAGAAGCATATGCTTAAAATGGCAGAAGATTTGATTACTTTGATTAGGGGTTCTATGCCCCCTCCTGATAAGAGACCTAGGGTGGAGCCTGAGCTAGGGAGTTTTGAGCAGGCTTCAGATGTTTCAGAGTCTTCGGCTGAAGACTTGCAGGAGTACTCTCCTTATTCTGATTCTGATGTGGATGATTCTACTCCTTCTGCTTCTCCTCCTGAGGATTTTTCTTTTTCAGAAACTCTTCATTCCATGAGGGAGCATTTTAAGTGGGAAGGTCAGGACTTCTCTGATTCCAGGAAGAGGCTTAGGGAATTTTTGTTTTTACCCCAGCATAGGCCTTTGGCTATTCCTCCTGTTTTGGATGTAGTGGAAGATGTTTTTTCAGAGGCTTCTCTTAATCCTGATTCTTTGCCTCCTGCTCCTGTTAAACCGGATAGATATTACAGGGTGCCTGAAGCTCATAAGTATCTTTTTAAGAGTCCTAGGGCAGACCCAGAAACTGTTAGCCAGGGGCCTAAAGGTGTTAAGGCTTCTGTTGTAAAGAATCCGGTTCCTGCAGACAAAGAGGCCAGGGCCTTGGATAGATGGGGAAAGAAAGTTTATACTTCTTCCACTCTTGCTATGAGGGCTTTGAATTGCCAGTTTCACATGTTGAAATACCAAAACTATCTCCTTTCACAATTGAAGTCTAAGGTTGATGCTCTGGCAGAAGGTATTGATTGTAAAGAGTTGCAAGATTTAGTACATGTTTCTGAACAGGTGGGTAAGCATTCTTTGCAATGTGGTTTTGATGCTGTACAGGCCTCGTCTAGGGTGGCTGCCACTGGGTCAGTTCTTCGCAGGCACGCCTGGCTGAGGGATCAAAATTTATCTGACCATGTTAAAACAAGGATTTTAGATGCTCCTTTACAATCTGACGTGTTGTTTGGTTCTCCTGTTGAGGCAGTTTTAAAGAAAATGGAAGACAAGGCTAAGTCTATGCAGACTGTTAAAGATTTTTTGCAGGTCCAGCCTCCAAAGTTTAGTAGAAATTGGCCTACTAAGGGGTGGACGTATCCTTCTTATGATTCCCAGTCTAGGGGTAGATCAAGACGTGGTAGGGGCAGAGCTCAGGGCTCTTTCAGGCCTAGAACAGGGGGTTCTCCTGCACAGTCTTCGGGTGAGGGCAGGGGTCAGTCCTTTCGTAAACAGACCCAATGACCTACCTTTTCAGCTGCCAGAGCCTTCTCGTCTGGCAGCACCTTTGGGAGGAAGGTTGGCACTTTTCAAAGAAAATTGGAGTTTAATTACCCAAGACAGATGGGTATTGGATATCATACGCCACGGTTACAGGTTTTATTTCCATACCTTGCCTCCTTTCAAAGGCATGCCAGACATTCCTCCTCAACAAAGAATAGAGGCTCACAAGCAAATTTCTCTGTTACTCCAAATAGGGGCCATACAGCCGGTCCCTATGCCAGAAGTGGGCCTAGGATTTTATTCTCGCCTGTTCCTAGTACCAAAGAAAGGGAACACGTGGAGACCAATTTTGGACTTATCTATCCTCAACACTTATCTGGACATTCCCAAGTTCAAAATGTTGACGTTACAGCAGCTTTTACCTCTGCTGGGCAAAGATCATTGGATGGTAACTTTGGATCTCAAGGAGGCTTACCTTCATGTTCCTATCAGACTAAGTTGCAGGAAGTATCTGCGTTTTCGAGCTGGGACTTCTCACTATCAGTTCTCTGCATTGCCCTTTGGCTTATCTACTGCGCCCAGAGTGTTCACGAAAGTTCTGGCTCCAGTGATAGCTTTCTTCAGACTCAGAGGAATACAGATCTATCCTTATTTGGATGACTGCCTGATTCTGGCTCAAGGAAGGGAAGAGCTTCTTCATCATTTGGAATATGTGATAGCAGTGCTAAGATGCCTGGGGTATTCTGTGAACGAAATAAAGTCCAGTCTAGTACCCTCTCAGGACATGTGCTTTCTGGGTGTGAGACTGAATACAGCATCCCAGATGGCCTTTTTAACCCCGGACAAACAAAAGAGTCTTTCCCTTTACTTCCATCAACTATCTCATCAGTCCGGGCTGACTGCAAGGACAGTCCTTCAAGCCTTAGGGTTCATGGCATCTTGTATTCTGGTGCTTCCCAATGCCAAACTGCATATGAGGAAGCTGCAATGGTATCTCAAAATGTATGGACACAGCACTGCCAGGATCTGGACACTGTCATTCAAATAATACCTTGCATTCAAAAGGAATTTTTGTGGTGGGCTCAGGAATGTCACCTAAACAAGGGACTCTCTGTGACCCGGCCAGAGGCGAGTCAGATTTTAACGACAGATGCCTCAGACAAAGCTTGGGGAGCTCATCTAAATGGAAAGTGGATACAAGACAAGTGGCCTGCCAGACTACAACATCTACATATCAACCTGAAGGAGATGTTAGCAATCCAGTTTGCATTAATAGCTTTCAAGGATTTACTTCTTCCAGGGCAGGTGTTGATTCTAACAGACAACACAACTGTCATGTGGTACATCAACAAGCAAGGGCGAACGCATTCTTATCCTCTATGCAGGCAAGCAATGATTTTGTGGGAGACTGCTCTCAGTTTACAGCTCAATCTTCAGGCAAGGTTTCTGCCGGGAGCACAGAACTCCTTAGCAGATGGGTTGAGCAGACGAATTATGGATCCCCACGAGTGGAAATTGGATCCTCATGTATTTCAGAAATTGACAGTGTCATGGGGAACTCCAGACATAGATCTGTTCGCTTCTCCACTAAACCATCAGCTGCCAAAGTTTTGCACAAAAAGGTTTCATCCCACAGCTTGGAGAGTGGATGCTCTTTCTTTCAACTGGAGCAATCTTCATGTGTATGCCTTTCCACCTCTGCCTCTCCTCCCAAAGGTACTTCTAAAGGTCAGACAGGACAAGCCAAGGATGATTTTAATAGCTCCAGATTGGCCTCGACAGCACTGGTACCCATTACTGAGAAGTCTGGTACGGAAGCCTTCATGGCCTTTGCCTTTGATTCCACACCTGTTGTCACAGGAGGACAGCCATTTGCTCAATGTCAAGCTTCACTCTCTGCACCTAACAGCCTGGCATATTCTGTTTTGAATCATAGTGGGCCTCCACTTCCTCAGCAAGTTTTGAATGTAATTTTGGAAGCTAGAAGGCCTAGTACAAGGAAAGTGTACGCAGATAAATGGAAGAGATTTTTATTTTGGAGTGCAGCAAAAGATTTTGATGTTTCTGAGCCTAATTTGAGTGTGGCTCTTCAATATCTTACTGAGTTACTGGACAAAGGTTTGTCTTTCTCTTCTATTAAGGTTCATGCTGCAGCAATTTCGGCTCACTATGATTGTGACCCACCATTGTTTTCTCATCCCTTGTTCAAGCAATTTCTTAGAGGGCAAAGAATATAAGACCCCACGAAGAGCTCCTACTCCTGCTTGGGATCTCAATTTTGTGTTGGAGAAACTCACTCTACAACCTTTTGAGCCTGCAGCTACTTCTGAGTTGAAATATTTATCATGGAAGACTGCTTTTTGTTGCCCATTACCTCTGCAAGAAGGGTTTCTGAATTGCAGGCCCTTATGGCGGTTGAGCTTTTCTTGATTTTCCATAAGGATAGGGTATCTTTACGTACTAATCCTTCCTTTATGCCTAAGGTGGTTTCTAGTGTGGCTTTAAACCAAACTATTCATTTGCCTACTTTTTATGCAAATCCCCAAAATAAAGGGGAAAAGATTTTGCACACTTTAGATGTACACAGGCAGTTGCGATATTATTTGGACAGAACTAAAGGGTTCAGGCAGTCTCAGCAGTTATTTGTTTCTTTTGCTTTGAGTTCTCAGGGCAAGCCTGTGTCAAAACAAACTATTTCTAAGTGGATTGGGTTTTGCATTTCTTTCTGTTATTCCCATCATGGCAAGGAGATTCCAGCTGGGATTCGGCCTCATTCCACTAGAGCTACTGCTACTTCGACAGCTTTTTTGAGGGGGGTGGCAACCAAGGATATTTTGGAGGCAGCTACTTGGAGTTCAGTGCATACTTTCTCTAGGCATTATCACCTGCCACTTTACTCTAAATCCAGGGCTGGTTTTGCCACTGCTGTTTTGCAGGGCATTTTGGCGGCTCCTGCTTCCTTATAGTTTGGCCATCCTCCCATACCTCTGCTTTGGGATTCTACCCAAGTGTAAGGACTGCAGCAATGTGAGATGAAGAACATAGTACAGTTTTGTACCTACCATAAATGTAGATGTTCGAAGATCCACATTGCTGCAGTCCAATTACCTCCCTCCTTCCCTCTGTAGTTAGAGGTGGTTGTGTGGGTTGAGTTGTAAATATTGTGTATATAGTGTATATTTTGTACATATAATTAGGGCAAGGGTGCTTGGTTGTTTGTCTTGCTGTCTTTTGGTTTTGACCTTTATTTTTAGGGTCTTCTGACATCTGGGGCAAGAAAAGACTGAGGATATGACGTCGGTCATGCGCATTTGTACCCTGACGTCCTGATGTCAGTCAAATGCGCCTTGACCGACGTCAGCCTTATACTTTGATATTTGGGCCGACCGAGGACAGCGGACTACCCAAGTGTAAGGACTGCAGCAATGTGGATCTTCGAACATCTACATTTATGGTAGGTACAAAACTGTACTTTTTTATCCTTCTTTAAACCCTTTTTGCGGAAACCTATCTCCAAGGTCACTATTGCTAGATGGATTTCTTCATGCATCCTTCAGGTCTACAAGGACAGAGGCATGTCTCCTCCAGGTCAGGTGAAAGCTCATTCCACTAGGTCCATGGTTACGTCTGCTGCCTTTTGGTTTAGAGTGTTTTTGGATGATATTTGTTCTGCAGCTACTTGGTCCTCATCTCATACATTTATTTCTCATTACAAATTGGATTTGACTTCCAGAAGGAGAGCATCCTCTGGTTTTGCGGTGCTCAGGAATGTCCTGCCATGAGGGTCTCCCAGGAGTTTAGTAGCTGGAGACTCTGTCCCACAGGTTGAAGACCAAATGAAGTAAACTACTTCAGATAAAGAAGTTATGTACTCACCATAACGTTCCGTCTGAGTAGCTGTACTTCATTTGTCTTCAACCGTCCCTCCCTCCTTCCCCCGGACCTTGGCATATGAACAGCCTACAGGCTGCAGTTGTAGGTCACAAGTATTTCTTTAGGTCGGGTTATCAGTATAAGGTTCAGCAAACTCGATCTGGGGTTTGGAAGGTAGTGGAGGTGTATTATTGGTAAGGGGAGAATGTTGGAGATTGGAGAAGATGCTAGTAAAGTTGCCGGCTTGGATCCGATACAGATCCGTATCCCACAGGTTGAAGACAGATGAAGTACAACTACTCAGATGGAACCTTATGGTGAGTACATAACTTCTTTTTTTCTTATATACAGTCTGGCTAGAAGCAGCATGGGAAAGGTGGAGTCCATGAATCCTGGAATGCTAAGAAACTCACTGGCTGTGACAGAAGCCAGAGGAAGACGAGATTGAAAAAACGGTGATCAGGAAAGGAGCATTGAGTGGAGGCAGGGATGACAGCATAGGCATGGTCTGGATCCTGCAACCAAGAAAAATATGATCTTGAGAAGGAACCAGGACTGATTTCTGAAAGTTTATGGTGAACTCCTGGCTGTGTAACAGACAAGCTGTAAATTAGAGGAGAGAGGCAGGACCTTGGAGGACAAAGCATAAATGAGTAGGCCATCTAGATAAGGAAAGATCTGAACCCCTCATCCTGCAAAAGGCAATGACAGGAGCAAGGCATTTAGGAAATACCCTCAGGGCAGTAAAAAGGCCAAAGGGCAAAGCAGAAAACTGAAAATGAAAAGGAAAGACAGACAAACATAAACATTTCTTGAAAAGAGGATGAATGGGGATGTGAAGATAGGCATCCTTGTGGTCCAGGGATACCAAGAAGGCTGGGGGAAGAAGAAGAGATAACAGGGATTGATGGGACAACATCCAAAAGGAGGGGACCTTTAGAAAGTTGTTGAGCTGAGAAAGATACAGAATGGGTTTACAGGTGCCTTCCTTCCTGGAACCAGAAACATTCTGAAATAAAACCCTTTCCATTCCTGGGCAGGGGGCACAACTTGAATGGTGCCCTGAGACAAAAGGCCCTGAAGCAGTTCTGGAAAGAAAGGAAGCTGTTGCTGAGGAGGCTGATGGATGCCCTGAAAAGGACAACAGGATTTCCATACCATAAAATATCCCTGGCGGATTATGAATAAACCCAAGAGTCTTGAGCCTTAACCAATTTGGGAGGGGCAGGGAAAGATGAAGGGATAAGGAAACCTGGCCAAGGGAAAGGAGGAGCAGGCTGTCAGATAAAAACTGGCTTGTCTTGAAAAGGAGGCTTCTGAGAAGTAGGAGTACGAGTAAACTTAGCTGGGTGTATGCACCTAGAACCCTTTTTACCTTTAGGAGGAGGGTGAGGCTGTCTGTGAACAAAAGCAGATTTGCATTTAGAGATAAGAGAAACAGAAATATGTTTAAATTCCTGCAAGGCCTTGCCTTTATCCTGGAGGGAAGTAAAAAGCTCAGCAGCAGCAGAACCAAAATGTTTCTTATTATCAGGAGGAGCATCCAACAGTTTAGCCTTAATATCATCAGGTAAGGGCTGGAGATGAATCCAAGAGTAAAGTCTCAAAACAGAACCAAATGCAGCAGCCCTTGAGGAAGCATCAACAGCTACATCATAACTATAGTTAACAAAGTGACGAGCCACTTGAGATGTAGAATCCAGTAAAGAAAGGGTTGAGACTTTCCCTTCTGATTCAGGGAGGTCTGAAATTGCCTGAGAAGCTTGTGAAAGAAGGGCTAAAATAGGCCTGGTCATACGAGTCTGGTAATTAAAAGCCCTAAAAGCCATGGTGGTGGCAGCATATACCTTGTTGCCTAGACATGCCATGGCTCTACTGTCCTAATCAGAAGGAAGTAGTTTAGTGGATGGCAAAAGTTTAGAAAGTATGTCAGAAGTGAAAGACACTACAGAGAAATCGGTAGAAGGACATCTGTATAAATAGTTACAATCGTTAGTAAATTTGTAAAATCTGTCAAGTTTCTTAGGACTGGAGGTTGGGAATCAAAGGTAACAGAGGCCACTGAGAAGGTATCTAAGAGGGCAGCTGTAGATCAGAGTGTAACGTGTGTGTGCTATATCTTTAAGAAGTATGTGAGTCTGTGTGTGCATGTATAAATTCCAGACATATGCAATCCCTATAGTGCTATTTTGTAGAAGCAGCCAGAGAGTGAGCATGCATAATCACAGTTGTTAGTTTGTATACAAGTTACTTAAGTTATAGTTAATAAGCCTCTATAGTGATGTGTTTGTATAAAATAAAGCTGCTTGAACAGAACCCATGAAGTCTCGTTTATTTGTGTCCTAACACGAAAGTGACATGGTGTCAGAAGTGGGATTGAAAAGAATATTCAGAACCATGGGATGTAAAGACAACAGCGAAGGTAAAACCAAGAGAAAAGGGCACACACATAACCAGAAAGAATCAAAGGTAATGAGAAATATCACAAATTATTTACTTGATGCAAAAGACGGAAAAAAAGGGGCATTACAAGGGCACAAACCACAATATCAGGCAAGTGGAAAGTATAAAAAGTTTATTAACTAAAGAAAACATTTAAGATAAAAGTATTTGATGAAATGTTTAATACTAGAGCATAAAACTAGTATGTTTAAAGGAAAATGAGTGTGTTTGAGGCAATGCTGGGCATGTTTAGACTAAAATGAGCACAAGAAAAGCAGATTGGGCATGAAAAGGGCTTAAACGAGCAAAACGAATATAAAAAGAAAAAAAGGGCACATTAAGCAAAAAATAAAGCAAGGCGACTGTATATGTTTTGGGCAAAGTGATGTGTTTGGGCATAACTACAATTTTGTATTGTGTCAAGGGCGTAACTAAAAATCTGATGTTGTCAATCTTCATTCATTCATGACTGATGAGTTTCGATTCCATCCTTGGAACAGACTCAGCCAGTATAACAAGCTCGCGCCAGCCAGAAGCTCTCGAGCTAAGGTTACCCATAGTGCCCCTCTTCTTATTTCCTGAGATCTCATTTGTGGCATAGAGATTCAAGACGCATCAGGCCTGGTCTTAAGCTGTTACAATTTTTCAAATCTTTTCAATCTTTCACCTTTATTTTTTCTCTAAAATCTTTATTTTGTTAGTCGTTTTTATAATTTTATATTTCCCTTTACTGTGTGAGTGCTTTCTTCCCCTAATTACCTTGTTGGTATCTTTTTGTACCATTGCCGGTACAGGCCCCTCACTCCCCTTACCACTTGGTAATATTAATACCATTGGTGGTATCTTTCCTTCCTTTCTTTACCCTCTTGGGTATACCTTTGCTACCATTGTTGGTAATAAAAAAAAAAAAAAAAAAAAAAAAAAAACTTTTCTTATTGTGTGTGCGTGTGTGTGTGTGTTTTGATAGGATTACTTACTGTTTATATTTCTTACTGTTTTTCTAATTGCTGTTCCATTTGTAGTTGTTGACTACAGCTAACAAAAAAGGAACCACTTGTTTTAAGCAGTGTGACAAATGTGGCAGGAAGATGCCAAATTCCGATGGGCATTTCTCCTGCGTATTCTGCCTAGCATTAGCACACTTGCAGGTTCAACCTCCATTCGAGCTCTGTAAGGGCTTTAGTGCCTGCACCTTAGCAGAACATAAAAATAAGCAAATTTTAAAAGGTCTCCTAAAAATCCCTTTCTCGGAGGCTTTATCTGAGGCAAGGGTATCAACCCCTCCTAAGAAAGAGACAAAAAAGAGGAGTCATTCGGTTCCAACGTCTCCTCAGTCACAGGAACCAAAATTTCTAAGACCCAGGCTCATGCCAAACCTAAGACTAAACTTGCCAAACTAACACTGACAAGTATCTCAGCACCAGAACCTAAAACTCCCTTCATGGTACCATCTTTGACTACGGAACCGACTACTGCAACAGTTGCCATGGTACCGCCCCCTTCCACAGTACCGCATACCATCTCGGCACCAAAAATAGTTTCTCCCTCAAAACTGGTAACTCCCTCCCCATCACAACTTTCAGGTCATTCGACCTTGGTGCCGAAGGCCAAGACATTAGCCAGGACCCGATACTCCCCCTCCATCATCCCCTATGTTGGACAACAGCTTAGTCCATTTCTTGATCAGCCAGACTCTCCATCGGGGATGTCTATCCATTTCACCAGGAGCCTTTCAGAGCTTGATGTAGTGAGACTTGTGGATCAGCTCCTAGCAGCCAGAGGCATCCCAACTCCACCCAGGACCTCATTCCCTTCCAGAGCCGAGGGTGTTTTTTCTCTACAAACTCTAACCTGTATTCCGAAGCTCCACAGGTGGTGGTGTTTCCATATTCATAAAGGATGCGCACGCATACAGATTGGTAGCCTAATATAATGCATCAGAGATACTTCAGGTGCAGCTAACGTTGGGTAAAACAGCGATTCCGGTCATAGCCTGCTATAGGTCCCCAACTATGTCCCATGACTCACACTCCACATTCCTAAGCACCCTGGAGAATACTAGGCGACTTCAACTACCCCTCCATTAACTGGGAAAACTACTCGTGTACCAATACACTTGCCCAACGTTTCCTGGGGTTCATTAATTCTAATGCCCTGGACCAGCTTGTTCTTACCCCCATTAGAGGTAGCAACATCCTTGACCTAGTCATCACTAACATGGACAACCGTTGCTCCACACCAATAGTCAACTCCTCCCTGGTTAGATCCGACCACAAACTAATCACCTTGGAAATCCACATCCCTCTCACCCCCCCCCCCCCACCTGTGCAAAGGTAACCACCATGAAAAACTTCTCCAAAGTTAACTTTGGGCTCCTAAAAACAGAGGTGGCTAACTTCACGGCACCCATGCAAATGGAGAATAGTTGCATGACCGCCAAATCATACACCAGTGCACTATACGAACACGTACACAAATGCATGGATCTCGCCATACCCAGTAGAACCAAGATGCTCTCCTCCAAGAAAAGGAAGCCAATCTGGTGGTTCCCTGCCATAAACAAACTCTAAACAGAAGGAGGAAACTGATGCGGAATAAGGTGAGGTCCCAAGATTGGAAAAACTCCCTTATCAGCCTCAACAAAAAGTTGTGATCCCTAATCAAAACCTCTAAAGCTAGCTATGAAAACAGAATTGCAGCATATAGTAAAGACAACCACAAGGCCTTCTATAGTTATGTAAAGAATCTCCATGGCAATATCCAGATTTGCTCTGAGCTACTGCACAATGGTACCTCCTATACCGAGCCAACAGATTCAGTGCCAACTTTACCACTCCCCCTCCCCAAAGGACCAATCATAATTCAAGTAGATCGCCAGGCACCCAGTATTACTGCTGCACAGGTTAAAAGAGCACTGTCCAAGGCCAGGAATACAGCTTCTATGGGACCTGACAATATCCCTGGCTGTGCTCTACATGAACTACAGAGCGAACTGGCACCTCACCTGTGTGTCCTGTTCATTCACAGCCTCACTTCAGGCTTTGTCCCTGCTGAATAGTGCACAGCTACAGTCATCCCTTTACACAAAAGAGGAATGACTACAGACCCTGGGAACTATCGCCCCATTAGCCTGATGTGTTTGATATGCAAAGCTATGGAACGCATCATCATCATGGACCTAATAAACAAGGATACAGGGAATCTGCAAACTCTGGATCCCACACAGTTTGGTTTTGTGAAAGGTAAATCATGCTTGCTCAACTTGGTCGACTTCTTTGAGTCAGTCATCAGAGCAGTGGATGAAGGCAAGGTGGTTCATACAGCCTACCTTGATCTGGCCAAGGCCTTTGATGCTATTCCTCACTTAGGAATCATAGAAAAACTCACTAAGCTAGGCATCAACCACTATATCACTAGGTGGGTTGCAAACTGGCTCACAGATAGAACCCACAATGTGAAAGTGGCTGACTCCAAATCAGACTGCCGACTACTCACGAGTGGAGTCCCACAGGTTTTGGTCCTGGGTCCTCTCCTGTTTGGTATCTACTTCTCTGAAGTCCAGGCCAACATGAAGGGACTCTGGCTGACAAAGTTCGCAGAAGATTGCAAGTTGAGAGCTATTATTAACTCCCCAAGTGATGTTGACATCCTACAGAATGGCCTCACTAAGACCAACAACTGGTGTCAGAACCATGGCCATAAGCTCAATGCCAAAAAATGTGTTGTCATCCCCTTTGGGAAAAACCCAGCTCTCATGAATTACCACAATGATGGTAGTCCACTGAACACAGAAGGCATTATAAGAGATCTGGGAACACAGGTTGATTGCAACCTGTCTTTTGATCACCACATTGCCACTGTGGTCAGAAAGTCCTTCTATGTGGCACATCTCGTTACTAAGGGTTTTCCATCCATGAAGAAAGAGGTCATTGTCTCCCTCTACTCTTCCCTCATTAGGCCAATCATCAAGTACAATACCCCATTTGGCATGTACCTCACTAGACACCTGCAACAACTGGGGAGGCCACAAAAGTACCTCACAAAGAGGATCCTAGGCCTTAAACACTTGTCCTATATGGACAGAATCGAAAAACTCCAACTATTCTCTGTCTCATATCTCCTACTTAGAGGCGATCTCTGCTTGACTTACAAAACCATGTCTGACCCAGCTCTGTTAGAAATGCTGCATCTAAAGAAATCCCAATCCCTTCGCACCACACGCTCTAGAGACCTCAACCTCATTACCACAATCAACAGAACATATTGGAGGGACAGGTTCATAACCCAGAGACTGCCCATGCTGTGGAATAGACTTTCCATACATGTCAAGCAGAGCACTTCGCTGGTCCTCTTCAAGAGAAATCTTGATGAGTGGATGGGAAATAGAAAATTCACCCTGGGGATAACTCCAGTGGCTCTAACCGACAGAGGCACTGGGAACTAAGGTTGGGTGGCACAATGCCAGGGTAATCCTATGGTTAGGCTTACAAAGGCCCCAGGGCCATTAGCCTAGTACACACCTATGAACCTTTAACTCCTGAACAGGTCTTGGAGCCCTCGATGCCAACAACCCTCCCGGTGCCAGCTTCTTCAGTTCCACTGGTAGATTTCACCGTGGTTCCGGGACTGACCCTGTGGACCACAACTCAGTTGGAGCCAACCCACCTTCAGGACCATGACTGGTCTGTCAGTACTGTGATCCCTAGTATGGTACCGATTTTTTTCTACTGCTCCATTTACGGTTCCGGTTGCTTTGACAGCTATGAGTCCTCTTTCTGCTCCTTCCCTGGAGGTGGTATCTTTGGAGCGGGTTGTGACCCTGGTTCTGAGGTTGTCTTTCTCAGTTCTGGGCTCCCATTCCTCTTCAGGTGGGTCTGCATTCCAGGTTATGGAGAGGGCACTCACCTCAGTAGGCTCACAGTTGGCTCCTTCGGTGCTAGAATGTCATAGATATGTATATATATATATATATATATATATATATATATATATATATATATATCTGTATGTATATATACAATATATACACACTGCAGCAGACATAGTCCACTACACTGGGGCAGTGGGTACGGGAGCAGCAAGATACTTAACCACAGGCTATCCTCTCTTCGGAGTCCTCTTCAGACCTTCCCCTGATGAGCCACCCCGCAGGAAATTGTGCAAGAAAACGCACGTTGATTCACCTGAGGCATCTCTCACCGAAGATAAAGATTACGAAGAGGGGGAAGGATCCCCACGGTCATCCCTGAAGATGTCTCACCAACCATTCTTCTGAGTAATCTGTATTCTTGCAAGCTTTCTGTGCCTGACCCTGTACTTCCTGGGTGACCCCGCCTGCAGATGAGTTGGTCAAGCTCATCGTGCAGCATGCTTGGAAGGCCTCTGACACCATTGAGCCAATCCCCTGGAGGCCAGACAAAATACCCCCCGAGGATCACCCTCATTGGTCCAAAGGCTTGACAGTAGATGCTATGGTGGTGGTGGTGGCCACAAAGAAAGAACTCGCAGAGGAGAGTACTGCTGTCCATCCTGCAGAGAGTCTCTGACATTGGACATATTAGGGAAGCGGGTTTACAAATTCAATGACCTTTGCCATTCGGTTGTTGCATTATTTGGCACATTTCACCCGTCTTCAAAGGGACCTGATCTTTGAACTTTCAGAAACCCTAGCAGGAGCAGTGTCTGATGAGGTATGTGACAAAGTTGCCTCCCAGCTTGCCACCCTGGAGTCAATATCTAATTCGTCCATGCGGTTGATTGGGAATACAATTGAAGGGATGAACAGAGCAGCGGGTTCAGGCATTGTCTTGAGACATCATGACTGGATGCGATTTGGGCGACTTTGCTGACCACTTCAAGTCTGCCTTCGTCAGTGTTCCCATTGACGCTTCCTCTCTATTTGGTCCAAAAGTTAAAGATACATTAGCCAGGGGTGAAAAGGATGGTAAGACCCCATCTGCTGTGGGCATACGTTTTTCCACTCCCCAACAATCCTACAAAGAGAAGTGGAAGGGTGTGATTCAGGAAATCCCAAGGGCCTTTCTTGACACATGTGGCGAGTTTCTCCCCGGGGGTAGAGGGGGGGGGGACTCAGAAGGAAGATACCCCCCCCCCCATTGCAAAGGGGGCCGGCGTAACCAGTGCTCCATAGATTCCTTTTCTGGGCAGCCCTACCAGCGCTCCTGAAGATCAGCCCAATTGCTTACCTCTGGAACCAGTTGGGGGACAATTCTCTCTGCACCACTTAGCCTGGCATACAATAACATCAGATTCTTGGGTGCAGATGATAATTACCAGACGTTAACACAGTCCCTTTGACCTTTACCCAAAGACGCAAAGGCGAATCCCCGACATTCCACCCAGTCAGAAGGACGCAGTAGCGCAAGAAATTCAAAAGCTTTTCAAAAAAAAGAGTCATCAAAATAGTCCCATCAGACCAAGCAGAATCCAGATTTTACTCAAGGTTCTTTTTGGTGCCAGAACAGACAGGGGACTGGAGGCCAGTTTTAGACCTCAGCATCCTAAACAAGTTCATTAAACTGACCAAATTGTGGATGGTCACGGTTCAGTCTATCCTTCCATTCCTGGAAAAGATGATTGGATATGCTCGATAGACCTCCAGGATATGTATTACCATATAAAAATGGACAAACACTGTAGGAGATATCTCTGCTTCTAGCTGGGAGCCAATCATTACCAATTCCGAGTGCTGCCCTTTGGTCTCTCCACAGTCCCCAGAGTGTTCACCAAATGTATGGCAGTAGTAACAGCTCACTTGAGATTGCAAGGATTCCGGGTGTTTCCATATTTAGATGATTGGCTCCTTATTGCCCCTTCCAAGCTTCTACTACTTCTCTCCTTGCACGACACCCTACAGCTGGCATGGCTCTTAGATATCTTAACAAAGAAAAGTCAAAACTAGAACCTTTTCAAAGTTTAGAATTCATAGGAGCAACATTCGACACAAGAACCTGTCTTGTCGCTCTTCCTCATCACAGACTACAGAGGGTAAAATCTCAACTCCAGGTGATACTCTCTCAGGAAAAAGTCCCAGCTCATTTAGTCCTTCAACTGCTTGGGTCAATTGCAGCAACAATCACCATAGTTCCCCTAGCCAGACTCCATATGAGGCTACTACACTGGCTCCTAGCGTCACAGTTGTCTCTATTGACACGCTCTATGTCTTATCCAATTCACAAAAATAGATACAATTAGGAATTAAATTGGTGGATGAAGCCAGAGGAGGAGTTATGGAGTTACCCCTTTTCACCCCCTCAGCCCAAGGCCATAGTGATCACAGATGCATCCCTGATGGGGTTGGGGGGGCATTTTCAAGGAAAGACAGTCCAAGGCACTTGGTCCCCCTTAGAGACCAGTTTGCATATCAGCATCCTAAAACTGAGGATGGTGCGTCTGGTGTTGCAAGCATTCCAGTCTGCCTTCCCATCAAGGGCAATTGCTATCCATACGGACAACATGTCGGTCATCTGGTATATCAACAAACAATGGGGAAACGGATCCTACCCGTTATGTCGGGAAGCCATGAGAGTATGGCAGTGGGCTATAGTTTCTGACCATTTTTTTGTAGCAATGCACATTCTCTGGAACTCCAACGTGATTGTGGACAAATTGAGCAGGTGCATTCTCCTGCCTCACAAGTGGTCTCTTAATCCCAAAGTAGCATTGAAGATTTTTCGTCACTGGAGTCAGCCTTGCTTCGATCTATTTACATCTCCCATCAACCACAAATGCAGCAGCTACCTTGCCCTAACCCCCTTCGCAGGGGGGAGTCCTCAAGGGATGCTGTTGTACATGATTGGCCCCCAGGAGTGCTTTATTCCTTCCCTCTATTTCCTCTGATTCCACTATTTCTAATGAAAGCACATTGGTTGAGAAGCAAGTTAATCCTCATTGCTCCCTGTTGGCCCTGCCAAATCTGGTTTCCCTTCCTTTGGCCTCACCTAGTTCACTGCTCGTGGTCTCTGGACCCAACTCCAGGAATACTGCCACATCCACAGGTGTTGGTCCATCCAAACCTATCGAGCCTCAAGCTGACAGCTTGGTACCTCCACTTCCAGCAATTGCCAGGCAAAATAATCTATCTTCCTCTGTACAGAAAATACTTCTAGCTTCTCATAAACCATTCACCAGAAAAATGTATTATAGCAAGTGGAACAGATTTGTGTTGTGGTCTCAAGAAAAAGGATTTGACCCCTTTTCAGCTCCAATTAATACAGTGTTGGAGTATTTGTCAACCCTACTCCATTCAGGAGCCTCAGGTTCTACTATTAGAGTCCAGTTAGCAGCTACCTCTAATTTATATAATGGTTTCAAAGATTTCTCTTTAATATCTCACCATCTCTGCAAAACCTTCTTAAAAGGAGTCATGCATTTGAGGCACCTATTGAACCTTGGAATTTCACACTAGTCCTACAAACCTTGTCTCATCGACCCTTTGAGCCAGCTGCCACTTGTGATATAAAATATTTGTCTTGGAAGACTTGATTCCTGGTAGTCATCACATCAGCCAGGAGAGTATCAGAATTACAGGAATTGTGAGTAAAATACCCATACATAGTTTTTCACAAAGAGAGAGTATCTCTTCGGACTAACCCCTCCTTTCTACCCAAAGTTGTACCAGACTTCAATATGAACCAATCCATTGACCTGCCAGTTTTCTTCCCAAATTTTTCAAACAAAGGGGAGTATTGTTTACATTTGTTGGATGTACACAGATAGTTACGTTTTTATTTGGACAGAACGAAATCCTTCTGAAAATCGGATCAATTGTTCCTGTCTTTTTCAGGTCCTCGACTAGGCAATCCAGTTTCCAAAGTCACCTTGTTGAAATGGCTGAGCGATTGTATCACTTTTGTTTATCATCAAAATAAAATGAGTTTATCAGCTGAAATCAAGGTTCACTCTACCAAGTCAGTTTCCACTTCAGTGGCCTTTCATTCTAGAGCCTCCATGGATGACATCTGCTCAGAAGCTGCATGGGCTACCCCCATACCTTTATTACTCATTACAAATTAGACACGGTCTCCAGTGGGGAGAGCATCCTTTGGCTCAGTGGTGCTCAGAAATATCCTTCCGTAGGGAATCTCTCATCAGTCATGAATGAATGAAGATTGACAGCATCAGATAAAAAAGTTATGTTTTTACCATAACGTTCCATCTGTGCTGTCGATCTTCATTTATTCATTCATGACATCCCACCTTCTTACCCCCCTCCAAAGGCTCCTGGAGCTTCAGGCTTGGTCCTGGTTGTGTGTTAGGGAATTTGCCTCCGCTTTTTTATTCTTACGGGCAAACTCGATCTAAGGAGGTAAGGAGAGGAGAACTATGGGTAACCTTAACTCGAGGGTTTCTGGCTGGCGCAAGCTTGTTATATCGGCCGAGTCAGTTCCCAGGATGGAACCGAAACCCATCAGTCATGAATGAATGAAGATCAGCAACACAGATAGAATGTTATGGTAAGAACATAACTTCTTTTTATTCCAAGTAGCTCATAGTGTGTTCAAGTGCTTACAGTGTGTGCTTATTACTGTGCATGTATTTCGAAGAGTTCATCGTGTGCAAAGTGCAACTATTTCGTGCAGTAGAGTCTAAGTATAGCTATTTCGAATAGTTCTTCTGCTGGGTGTGTCTATTCGCAAAGTGCCGCTATTACAGAGTGCGTCTTGTACTATAAAGAGTTGCCTAGTAAGGTACCGCTGTTTTGGGAACATTTCAGTGTGCTGTATGCAGTTATTTGCAAAGTGCAATTACTTTGAAAGTTATTGAGATTTAGGCAACAGAAGATTTATTTGCATTGTGCAGTTGCTTGAACATGTTCCTTACACTGATAGGTGTTTTCTTGCAAAATATGACATTACAAGAGTATTACAGTGCTCATGGAATACTCAGTCATGTTGCAAAGTTCTTGAATGTTTCTTAAAGTGATAACTTTAACAAGTGATGGTGCATGACTGTAGCATTTCTGCCTTTACCGATAACATTTCAAAAGGATAGCAAGTGATGGTGTATTACTTTAGCATTTCTGCCTATACTGGTAAAGTCCAGTAATGTATCGAAAAGCCCAAGAAGTTATTTCGCAAAGTCCAGCAAAGTATCAAAAAGCCTGAGAAGTTTATTTCGCAAAGTCCAATTATTCGAAAGTACTACAAGTTCACTCATTTGCATAATTCTGATAAGCCCAATGAAAATATAAGTTCAGAGCACGAAGGCACTGGAGAAGTACTGTTTATGCCAGAAACTTATGCATATGTGCATGTGTGTATATTCATGCTTATTCACAAAATCATTTGCAGGTATGTGTTAATATGGCAGACGGATTTCGAAAACCACTACCACTTGTGTTCGATCAGAATATTGCAGAGCACTGGAGAATATTTGAGCAAGAGTATGATATTTTCATACAAGCAGTTTATGCAAATAGAAATGCATGCACCAGGGCATTCATTTTACTAAACCTAGCAGGTCTGAGGCCACAGAAAGAGAGCGTTCATTTGTGTATGCACCAGCAGTGTATGTAGGTGTTATCTTTGTGCCGTAATAGTAGATGATCTGTTGGTTGGAGGCAGTAGTGAAGCAGAGCATGATAGAAACCTCAAGAAAGTTCTAGACAGAGCATGTGAAGTGAACTTAAAGCACAGTCCTCTGAAGTGCAAATTCAGACTTCCAGAAGTTACATATATAGGCCATTTGTTTACAACTACAGGCTTGAGACCTGACCCGACCAAGCAAGCAGCCATTCTAGAGATGTCAGCGCCAGACAATGTACAAGGTTTACAGCATTTTCTGGGCATGGTCAACTATTTAAGCAAATTTATACCAGACTTCAGTGAGTTGACAGCAACTTCAAGAGAGCTAACACGCAAAAATGTTACTTGGTCATGGTTGGAATATCATCAGAAGACATTTGAAGACTTGAAGCAAATAACTGCCCCCCCACCCCCACCCCCCCCACCTACGTTAAGATACTATGATGTGAACAAACCAGTTATTCTTTCCTGTCTTTCATGTCTTTCTCTTTCCTAAGGTCTGTAGCACATGCGATAAGTATGTAGGACTATACTGTATACAGCTAGATATATAGGGGTTTGAATCCCAACAATGGCAACTCAGTGCGTGTATGTAACTATATCTCCCTGCAGCAGTGTGTGTGTCTTGACTATGTGCGTGCAATGCCAATACATTTAGAGCTGAGTTGGCTTAGTGGTGTCTTTATCTGACTGTAGTTCAGAAGGTCCTGGGTGATGCTTTAAAATTTGGTCTAGGCACAGTTATACTTCAAGAGGGCAGACCAGTGGCCTATGCATCTAGAACATTAACCCAAACTGAGATGCAGTTTGCTCAAATTGAGAAAGAGCTTTTGGTTATAGTATTTGCATGTTTCAGGTTGCATGATTATATTTATGGTCAAGCTATTCAGATTGAAACTGATCATCAACCTCTAGTTACTATTCTAAAGAAGCCAATGCATTCTACTCCAGCGAGATTACAAAGAACAATGCTCAAATTGCAAAAGTACATTTCAAATTGGTCTACACTAAAGGCAAATTGCTCTATCTGGCTGATACCTTATCCAGATCGTCCAGAACCACAACAGAACAGCTTGATGCAGAGACTTTTGACTTGGATGTGATGTCAGTGTGTAATTTTACTGCCACTAGACTTGATGAGTTAAGAGGTCACACTCAGATTGATCCAGTTTCACAGAAGCTCAATCACTTTATTAATGTCAGATGACTGTCAAAGCAATCTAGTGTATCACCAGAGGTGCAAGCGTATTTTCCTTACAGAGATGAATTGTTGATGGAAGATGGCATTATTTTCAAAGGTCCTGAAATAGTTTTTCCTGCTTCCTTACAAGAAGAATATATTCAGATTTTGCATCATGGTCATCTGGGATCAATATCCACTAAGAGAAGAGTAAGAGAATTAGTATTATGGCCTTCATTATCAAGAGAATTAGTATTTTGGTCTTCATTATCAAGAGACATTGATAAGAGTTCTTTCTGCTTGCTCAGTATCCAATAGTACTAGACCACATTTGCAAAGGGAACAACTTCAGCAAAGTCAAATTCCTGAACTGCTTTGGTCTACTGTCACAACTGATATCTTTGAATGGAACAATTTGAATTGGTTTGAGATTGATCTACTACCAAACTTAACCTCAGCTGGTGTTATTACTAAGTTGAAACATCATTTCTCATTCTTGTTAGTCCACACAAACTTTTTGCTGACAGTGGTACTCAATTCCCTAGCCAGTTGTTTCAGAAATTTACAAAAGAATGGGACTTTGTACATGTCACCAGTAGTCCTGAATATCTTCAAGCCAGTGGTCTAGCTGAACGTGCAGTACAGAGTGCAAAGCAATTACTTGAAAAGTCAGAGGGTGACAGTACGTATTCTTAAATTTGCTTAATCTCAGAAACATAACCCGTGATGATATTACTGGCTCACCAGTCCAAAGACTACTTTCCTGGCAAACTAGAAGTATGCTACCTATTTCTTCAAGTTTGTTGCAGCCTAACCCTAAGAACAATAAAACCACCAAGGCTCAATTGTGTAAGAAGTGTAATATCCAGAAATCTAGTTATGACACATCGAGCAGATTACTTTGTCCCTTGAGGGAAGGAAAGACTGTACAAATCCAGACCTCAAAAGGTTTTGATCGAATAGGACAGATTACAGGCATCTGTATTGAGCCGAGATCCTACTTGGTAGATTCCGAGGGTGTAGAGCATAGGCGGAATCGCAGCCACCTTCCTCCTTACCAGAATCATCACCATAGCAGTTTCAGGATTGTATCTGTGATGCAAACTCTAAATCAAAGAATGAGTGAGACACTGTTTCCAGACCAGAATATGTTCAGAAGTCTGATTCTGTTCCAGAAAGTGATTTGAACATTCCACATGTCAACCATTTTGCAGAAACTGTCCCAGTTGCAAAATCTAATTCCCAGTTTTATGTCCCTCGATATGGAAGAGTTTCTAAGCCTAGTGTGAAATAACGCAGCAACGTGGACTTGATTGTATATACTTAGTATTGTATAATGCATGTCTGTAGATTACCTGTGATATCTGCATGCCAAATAATCTCATGACAAATTGCATGATCTGTTTCTCAGAGGGAGGATGTAGATCAGAGTGTAAAGTGTGTATGCAATATCTTTAAGTCTTATGCAAGGCTGTGTGCACATATAAATTCCAGACACATGCAATCCCTAGTGCCATTTTGTAGATGCAGCCAGAGAGTGAGCATACATGATCACAGTTGTTAGTTTGTATATAAGTTACTTAAGTTATAGTCACTAAGCCTCTATAGTGATGTTTGTATAATGTAAAGCTGCTTGAACAGAACCCATGAAGACTCATTTATTCGTGTCCTTACCCGAAAGCTACAGCAGCCAAGACCAGAGGTACCACAGAGGGCTTGGAAGACTTCACCTGGAGGTGTTCATAATACCTCTTTTGAATATCAGAAACCTGAGAACAGCCCCATTTGAAATATTCCATCATACAAGAAATAATATCCACAAAAGAGAGTTCTTCTGAGAGAGAGTCTGGACTGATATAATCTTCCCCCTCAGACCTATAATCTAAGGGAGAAATAATTTGCGAGAAACATGCCAAGGACTCTTCCCCACAATCCAAATCCACATCAGAGGACTTCTGCTGTCTGGGCCTTTTAAGAAGAGTAGAAGACCCGGGAGGAGCAGGTACAGAAACTCCTTGGGGAGGCTTTAAGGCCACAAAGGCATTAAACAATTAAACAACCCCTGGGCAAAATCCTGCCATTCACATTGGGGCTCTTTAATAGCAGGTGAAATATTTTTGTTTTTTTCTTTTTTTCTTCTGAGAAATGTCTGCGCAAAAAAACCTTAGGAGGTTCGGACCCTTGCTGACACTCAGCCAACATACTAGGAATCTCCTTCAAACTAGAATTTGCAGTGTCCCCCTTGGTCCCTCAGATATAATCAGTTGAGGTCCCCCCCTCAGTGTCTGGAGCAGATGTTTGCAAAGCCTCTGAGGACGTGCAAGAGTCAGCTCCATGCGGCTTCTAACAGTGGCTTTCACTAGCCTTGAGAGAGATGTCCAGGGGAGGCGGAACTGCATCCAAATCAACCTGAGTTTTTTGGCCTTTTTCTTGGCAGCAGCTTACTTTTGAGATGGGAGTACTCTGCCATAGCACCTTGCGCCAACAATTTACGATGCTGTTTCACCCAGTAAATCGACAAGGAGGAGAGATGAGTATGAAGGGTCATGAGGACAAACACTTGGCAGATAGAACATTGTGTATGGTCATGAGAAGCACCTAAACAGAAGAGGCACTGCTTGTGATGGTCTTTATGGAGAATCTGCTTGACACAGTGACATTTTCCCTTTCTGGATGACATGTAAACACATCAAAATAAAAACAGAGATAGATAAGAAGAAACCCCAATGGGGCACTTATCTAAAACATGGCTCAGTAACAGCACAGAAGAAGGAGCATTCAGACCGATAATCAATGATGGCATTCAGACTGGCTTCAAAGAAATGTTGAGCTATGTACGTCCGTATGTCACCTTTATGTCTTATGCTTTGCACGGGGAGCGTAAGTGTGCAATACAACATCTATAAATTCCACAGGCTATGGTATACTGGCCGGATGTTAAGTTGTCCTTGGCAGGCGATCCCTTATACTAAGAATATTGCAACAGGGATATGGAATGGCATAATCAGATGATGGCTTCCTTAAGGGGAGGGGGCTCAGCTCACTGCAATGGCAATGTCTACAGACCTAGACAAGTGCAGGTGCTTCACCTGAAGCAAGGAACCTTATATTCACCTGTAGGAAGAAATGCACTACTTGGCCAGGACTTTTAGCGTTTGTGGTAGCATGCATGCCCATCCTGGTAGCAGTCATTGTTAAGCACACAAGCTGATGAGTGGGGAAGTGTAAGAACGTAAACAAAAGGTAGCTATTGTGCCAGCAAATGGCAGCACCACTCATGGCACCCAACTCTCCCCTCAGGACAACTAATATGCTGATGAACACTGTCCCTAGGAGGAATGAATAGGTATGTTGAGTGTCTGAATGGAAGATTTGATGCCAATTGTAGAACTGGGTGCCCAAAACATTTACAAAAAAGTAGGCTTCTGTTTCCCATTGTATTAGTAGCTCAGTGTTATCTAAAGAAAATTAATAATCATTGTTAGGCACTTCGTGTGATTCTGGCTTTAAGTATCTGCATTTTTTAACGCATCTGCTAACCAGGTATGTGCACTGAATACAAGTTGCCCTTTCCAGGGGAGACCAATCAGAACTGTGAGCTAAGCTCACTG
This sequence comes from Protopterus annectens, assembly GCF_019279795.1. Lineage (NCBI taxonomy): Eukaryota > Metazoa > Chordata > Ceratodontiformes > Protopteridae > Protopterus > Protopterus annectens. The sequence goes on from NC_056743.1 coordinate 450,638,364, forward strand.
AAAACAAGTGTCCCTTTGTGGAAGAGACTAGGGAGCTCTGTTAGGTTAAGTGACTTGCTCAAAGTAACACAATAGGCAAATGGAAGTAGAAATAATCAAAACACACAATCCTCTGTGCTAACAGCCAAACAACATTTGTTAGCTCTGCCTGGTAAGAGAAAACTTTGCTGAGCCTAGTGTAGCTACTAAGCTGTACAAAGATAAAATAAAGTAGAAGATATTCATTTAGGGATGCGTGAAGCAGCGCAACTCCCTTATCTATGGCAAACAGCAAACATTAGCCCACAGTCTGACTTGTAGAGCTTTTGTTGATATTTCCAGTGATATGAGCTTTTCCTCCAGCAACATTCTTCATTACATGACTGAGGAGCTTATGAAGAGCTGCTTGTGCAATTTATCGGTTCTTTTAGCTGAAGAAGCAGTTGGTCATCGTCAGTGTGTGTATGTCAGTCCCTTGCAGGACAAATAATAAATATCCAATATGAGAGCTGTTTTTCTTTGCTGCCTATTTTGGTTATTGTTTCTTTTTTTCTTTAATTTTCAAGTTGGAAACTTTTGCGGTCCATGATGTCTCAAGATAGTCAGCTTAACAAATGTAGCATATGCAAGACAAATTACACCTAAAGATTTTTATTCGTACAGCCTTTTTTGTCTAGGAGAAAAACTTCGAGTGTCCTCTTACAAGCAGTGTGCCAGCTTCAGGAAAAAAAAGATAATTTAGTGATTAGAGCTAGGAACTTAAAGCCTACTTCAACCAGAAGAAACATACAGCCTTATTACAGGCTAGCCCTTTAATATGAAGAGACTTTCACCAGTATCATGAAGACTAGAAAATGCAGGATTGTAACCTATAGAGTTAGAAATTAAAGACATTTCTGGCAAAGAGCAAGTGACCTTAGTAACTGAACCAGTCCAAAAGAGACCTGTAGAGGTCAAACCAAGTGAAGTTCCTTCTCCTGCACCTCTAGTCCTCCACCTTATTTGTACAGAATCCGTACTTGTCCTGACCCCTTCTGAGACAAACACTGGCGGTCTTACACTTTGCTGCAGGTTAGGACTTGGAAGAAGATTCTGAGATGTCTAAGCAAAATTCCAATTTCCAGACACCTGTGACTGATGTCTGATCATCAAAATTTTGTTTACACTTCCTGCTTTGTGTGAAATTTTGGATCTTCCAACCATCTGTATTAACAGGGATCAAGGCCTAGGCCTGTATGGAGTATTTGGTAGCCCACACTACAGAAGGATGGTCTACAGTCAGTTAAGTAGGCCAAATGCCTGAGGCTTAATTTTAGCCCTATGGCCTACACATCAGTTGGCCTGATTACAACAAGTTCATGGAAGAGTATATTTTGGTATTGCAGAGAATGTCCCCCAGCCTGTGTATCAGGTTTCCTCCCTCCAACAGAAAAAAGTGATTTTCTCTACCATCTTACTCTTTCTAATTCAAACACAGGTTGGAGTGTTCCCCTTGGCTACTGTTACTCCAGTTTTAGTAGTGGGTAAGACAGGACACCCTGTCACCCTCTTCTCTAGTATTTGGACTAAATACATAGTTCAAGCCAAATACCCATATTCAGAAAGTTATTAAAACAACTGGTTGAAAATAGTGGAGTCAAAAAATAAAATGCTAGAGGCATTTTTCTGTTTTTTATTTTTACAGGGGGTTATAATGCTGGCAGACTAGGTGATAGCAGAGGGTTGCATCTTAGAAACAAGGTAGAGTCTACATAATGTATCAGCTTTATGGTACGGTAACTTTAGTGAAATTAGATAAAACTTGTATTATTATAGGTCCACAAGACTTGTAGAAAGGTATAAAAAAGAGAGAGAATCATTTACCATTTATCCAAAATAAAGTAGTATTTGTCATATCTGAAGAAAGACTTTTAAGTGCAAATAGAGGATTTTGGCAAACAAGGCTTGAAGAGAAAGTTACTTGCTGTTTACATTTAATTCATTTATGGTAAGGTACTGATTATTAAGGCTCCTAATTTGGTATTGTATCTGAATCTGAAATGTTTCAGAGAATTGTCTCATAGATAATTAAAGAGTTTGATAGTGTTGTTAATATAATTATCAGTTTGGTCTAATACCCTGTATTTTTAGTCAGCATGACGTGACAGTTACTGGAAATGCTTTGACTGAATAAAAGTGTAAAAAAAAAAAAAAGAAAGTTACAGATTTGAGATGCATGGTGTGATGTCCCTCATCTAGGCCAGTAATCAAGGAGCCTCAGTCCTCAACACTGACACCAGTGAGGGACATTCACTTGGTACAAAAATGGATGCACACAGTACTTCCAGATGCAGCTCTCTGCACCAAGTACAATTTCCCTTAAGAGCACACAGGGAACACACTCAGTCCTGAGGCTGGGTTTCCCTCTTTCTCACCAGGCCCCGAATAAGGCTCCCAACTGACACAGCTGTAGAGTTGAGTCTTCAGCCAAGTGTTCCAAGCCAAGTCCCCACCAACCTCTCTGTAAAACCAGTGCTTTGTGTCCCTGCTCCAATTAGCTCACACACACACACACACACACACACACACTTACTCACTCACTCATGGAAAAGGCTGGCACAGATTTACCAGCTATGCCTCCTCTGCCAAGACTATAAGGTAGCTACTGCCACCAGAACACTCCAAAGCCAGCTACTGTAAGGCTCTTACAAGGGTACCCAATTATACTGAGTAAAATTAATACTAATACAAATGGTAGTGTTTGACCAATGCAGCAAGGCTTTCAAGAGCGGCCACAATATCACCAAATAAATACAACTACTCTCAAAGGTTAAAATATTCTCTAAAAGACAAGCCACAATGAAAAGTTTAAGTATATTTAATAATAAATAATAAAACAACATGAAACAGTAATTTCTATTTACAATAAACACCAGAGTTTCAGTCACGGGAAATATTAAAAATAACACAGATGGAAAGATTCACACAGATAGAGAAAAACAATACTTAACTAATCTGACTATATTTTCATGACTGATCTGAAGAATTACTGTTTCCTACTTATTCAGTAAAGCAAGGCAAGATGAAGTGGGTGAATGGTCTTTTCAGTTACAAAATATGGTGCCCTGATAACTCTGTCTCATCTAGTATTAAAACATAATTTCAATGCTGGATTGCGGAATGTCATCACATACATCTGGTTACCTGACTTCTGGCTCCTACACTACCTCCTTTACTGGAAACTGAATGAGAATCTAGCACATTTGTGTCATAATGCGCGCGCGCGCACACACACACACACACACACACACACACACACACACACACACACACACACACAGCTTTGCTAAGATGTGTTATACCATCTGGAAGCTGTAAAACCATTTCAAAAACTTCCAACCTTCCAGGGTAGCAGTGAATTCACCCCTAAGGACAATACAGTAGGATTCCTAGTCATGGTTTTCATAGACACAATTTTGCCTCTGGCTGCAATCAGAACTGTAAGATGCAATCTTTATTGCCTAAACCAGATAATTTAATTTCAGACAATTTTTTTCAAAGTTAGATGGACTGAGATTAACCTCCTCTCTTCCAGTATCCTCTGTTACAATATAGTCTGACATGGTTTACCTTCATAAACTCGAATCACAGTGGTCCGAGTGCTCATATGAGTGACTCGAAACCACGAAAGGGAAAACATCAACAGTCCTTAATGTTCAAAAAACAGCAAATCGAAAAGCAGATTCGCTGTTTTTCGAACATTAATGTCGAACAAAAAAAAAACGAAGTGTAAAGATGGGGGCAAGCCCCCCTGCACCCCCACACTCCCCCCTACTTTATTATTCTAACTCCGAGATCGCACTACAGTGGGGAAAGGAACCATTTCCCAGTCCCCACTATAGTGCAATCCACCCCAGAATGTCAAATGTGCAATGAGCGAATCTCACAGTGCATTCGCTCATTGCACATTCGAATCTTTTTCCGTTCGGCGTTTGCAAACTTTGCAAACTGCCTTTCGGAAAATTGCTGTTTGCCCTTGTGCAATATGCACATGTAAAGGTAAACCGTCTGACATACAGGTGTATTTCTTTTCTGTCCAGCAGGACCCACTATTGGTACATTTTTAACACAAGTAGCTTTACAAATACATTTTCAATACAAGCACCTGTACAAATCAGTGTGATATACAAATGGCATATAATTCTTTACAAAACTACAGCTAGCCTTGCTGGCATGTGTTACACATCAGTGCTCTACTTCTCCTGGCATAGCTGTCGGTACCTCACATCATCACACATGTGTAATGGTTTATTGTAAGAAGGTTTAAAACTAAATACTGAGAAAAAAACAAAAAGAGCTGTAGTGCATTTGCCTCAACCTCAGGACAAATAATCCATCATTAGATTTCTAGCAGTTATGCACTGACTTTCTAAACTTATCCAAACTGAGTTTTCCATTAAGGAAATTGACAGAACATGGTATGCCATTATACAGGACTATGGAGCGGGAAAAAAAAGCTTTGAATTGTTAAAAATTATTAACTGGAGCTCTCATTCTGATGTATTTTGATGGGAAAATGTCACTTACATTACAGTAGATGCCAGCTAGAATGATATAGGTGCAGTGGTTCAGCAATATGGAAGGAAAACATAAATAATTGTAGACCAAATTTAAGAACTAAATATGTAAGACATTGATAAAATGTCTGAGAATATTGCTGAAACTGCAAAGGTGTGACATCCACAAAGCATTAATTATTCAAGGAAATGCATATAGCATATATGATGGGTTATTCATGTTTGCTGAAGCAACATGAGGATTTGTTGGGGAGGTACTGCAAATGAAGTGGGTGATTTCACAATAGGAGATGTTACAGGATAGATTATTTGCTACGTCTGCATCTGCACTGCAAAATGGGGAAGGTTTCTCAATGGGGGTTACATTTAGCAAAATAACTATGTGCAGCAAGAAAATGCAAGCAGCTGCATGACACTTGAATTATTTGAAGGCATTCAGACAAATGGACATGACCCTGAGAGGCTAACTATATTGGCTATGCTAATTTACATGAAGTTATTAAGATTTTTGATGTATTACAAACTAATAATCTGTAAAATATAAAAATAAAAAAATTAAATGGGACTTAGCCAGTTATGTGGTCATGGGTATAACTGGTCTGGATCTAAAAGGGTTGTCTGTTTTATAGATCATGCTACCCATAACAAAATGCTTTTGGGGGTTACACTGTAAAAAAGAGCAGTGGCTTAAATTTACTTTAAAAACAATGGACTCATCAGTTGCAGAATTTAGTAAATATAAGGGTTTGTCTTTCTTATCAGGAATTCACTGACTGAATTCACATGCTGAAACCTATTCTTTATGCACCATACAAGGTGGAGGGGACAGAAAACAATATAAAAGTAGCCATTTCATTTCAAAGACTGCTGAATGCTGAACTGTAGAATGTAATGATGTCAACGGATGGATTTTAAATATTTCTGCTGCTACCTTTATTTTCTGCACAGAAAAGTCTTGCTTAACAATGCCTACTTCTTTTGATTTCAGAATTTGAATTTGTAAGTGATTTGAAAGCATTTAATCACCAATTAAATTTTCAATATTGGTATAAAGGTACACCTGGTGGGGGTGAACTCATTTGATAATTATACCTTTAAGTTCCTGTAGCAAAAGCTTTTGAACCTGCAGTTTTTTAGATCTACATAAGCAGTCTTGAGACCTTATTTATGAATGTTCAGTGCTATGAAGGAATTAAGTCAGAACAACGAGGTGGTAATTAGTCATGTTACTCAGGCTGACAAGGGTAGGGCAGTAGTAGTTATGGACACCACTGTTTCTGATACAGAGATTAGGAAACATTTATTAGATCAAAATATTATTTACTGTTAACATAGGCAAATCATTGAGTTTCTAACTTACTGTGTAGTTTTTGGGGTTATTTCCCTTTCTTTAGTTATGGAACTTCTTGTGCCTAACCCTGTAGCTCAGACTTTTTACAGTGTGCCTCAAGTACATAAATCCCTACTATAATCAACCAGGCAGATTCATTTTTCAAGCAAGGAACCTTACTTATTGAACCCTTTTGTCTTACTTTTTATAAGTTTGTTTAAACACTTTACTTTTGTCACATAAAGGCTAGATTTAAGGATACTACTGAATTTTTCATAGGTTCATAGGTTCATACTAGGCTATCTGCCCTAGGGCATTTATAAGCCTAGCCAGAGTGTGTTTGGCTTTCGCCACCCATTTTAAATGAATTTTGCTATGCCCTTTTTCGGGGTTAGTATACTGTGCCTCTGTCTAACAGTGACACAGAAGTGAAACCCGGGGTAAACCTACTATCCTCCCATCCACTCATCAAGATTCCTCTTGAAGAGAGTCAATGAGGGACTCTGCCTAACCTGGACTGGGATTTTATTCCAGAGTGAAGGGAGCCTCTGGGTTATGAATCTGTCCCTCCAGCATGTCCTATTTATTTCAGTGCTGAGGTTCAAGTCTCTCGAGCACGTAGCTCGATGGGATTTAGATTTTCTGAGGTGCAGCATGTCCATTAATTCCGGGTTGGACATGGCTTTATACATCAGGCACAGATCGCCTCTGAGCAGGCGGTATGCCACTGAGTAGAGCTGGAGTTTCTTTAACCGGGCAGCATATGGGATGTGTTTGAGCCCTTTGATCCTCTTGGTGAGGTACTTTTGGGGTCTTTCCAGTTGCTGCAGGTGTCTGGTAAGGTACATCCCAAAAGGGGCATTGTACTCAATTATGGGCCTAATGCGGAATGAGCAAAGAGGCACGATGACCTCCCCTGATCTAGATGTGAATCCTTTCATGATTAGGTGGGCTATATAAAATGTTTTTCTAACCACTTTGGCCACGTGGTTGTCAAATGAGAGATTGCTATCAACTTGGGTCCCCAGGTCCCTAATTACTTCTTCCGTACTTAATGGATTACCACCCATGTGGTAATTTGTGGGCACTTTGTTTTTGCCAAAGGGGATGACTATACACTTTTTGGCGTTTAGCTTGAGGCCATGGCTCTGGCACCAGTTGTCTGTTTTTTTGAGGCCCTTTTGTAGGATGCTTGTGTCGGCTGGAGAGTCTATTATGGCGCCCAGTTTGCAGTCATCTGCGAACTTGGTCAGCCACAGTCCTTCCGTGGAAGCCTGTACCTCCGAGAAATATATACCGAACAAGAGAAGTCCCAGGACTGAGCCTTGTGGGATGTCACTTGTAACTGGTTTGGAGTCTGACATAGCTCCAGCAATTCTAACCATGTGGGTTCTGTCCTTGAGCCAGTTTGCAACCCATCTAGTGACATAGGGGTTTATATTTAAGCTGGTGAGCTTATTTATAATGCCCGAGTGGGATATTGTATCAAAGGCTTTTGCAAGGTCCAGGTAGGCTGTGTGGACCACCTTCCCCTCGTCAATGGCCTTGGTGACTGTTTCAAGAAATCGACCAGGTTTAAGAGGCAGGATCTGCCCTTAACAAAGCCGAACTGGGTAGGATCCAGTGTCTGTAGGTCCCCAATATCTTTATTTATGAGGTCCATGATGATCCTTTCCATAGCTTTGCAGACCAAGCTAGTCAAGCTTATGGGGCGATAGTTTCCAGGATCCGTTGAGGCACCACCTTTGTGGAGAGGGACCACTGTTGCTGTACGCCACTCTTTGGATACATATCCTGTAGTAAGGCTGAGATTGAACAGTAGTTTTATGTTTGAGTTTAGTTCTTCTTGGAGTTCATGTAGGACGCAGCCCGGGACACCGTCTGGTCCCATTGATGCTGTGTCTTTTGCTTTGGAGAGGGTAGCTCTTACCTGAGCATCTGAGATGTCAGGGGGGGCAGCACTCTGCTGGGATAGATATTTGCCCTTTTGGTGGGGAAGGGGGGGAGAAGTTTGCGCTGAACCTGTCAGCTAGGATGTTGGCAATGTCTGTGGGTTTGGTGTATTTTTTGTCATTTTGGACTAATTCTGAGCATATCTGGGAATTCCCACCCAGGTTCCTAACATAACTAAAGAAAGCCTTGTGATTATCCTTAGTGTCCTGTGCAATTTTTCTCTCAAAGCTGGCCTTAGACGATTTTATGAGTGCCCGTAGTTTTTTGCTAATACTGATCAGAGATGCCTTCCCTTTTTGGGATTTTGCTCTATCATGTAGTAGCTTCCTCCTTCTGTTGTATAGTTTGTTTATGGCTGGGGTCCACCAGACAGGACGCCTAACTTTGGGGGATTGGGTCTTGGTTTTATTTGGGACTGCATGATCCATGCATTCCTGAAGGTGTTCATAGAATGCGTTTATAAAGGATTTTACAATTGTTATTTGGGTTACAGCTCACTGGTGATTGTTTCTTATATGCCTATGCTCTATATATAAATATTCTACAGGACCTGGTCCTGCAAGCAGTTAAATATTGTTTAACTGCAGCCAACCTGTAAACCTGTGAATTAAGTAATTTTATTGTACAATTGATGGAATTTTTTTTTCAAACACCTTTATTGAATTATCACTCATGACATAGGCACATTTAAATTAATATAAAAGTAATCAAACTATATCAACATAACAAATATACTTCACATCTGTTGTTATATATCATATAACCTAAGCAATATTACATAAATTATTCAATTCCTGCCTTTTGATGGAAATTGTTATTACTAGGAATATATTTCGTTAGAAAGATAATTGTTATTTACAACAGCATGGCAGTCACATGGAGTTTTTTTTCTCACTATTCCCTCACCCTGTGGTTCCACTCCTTGTTATACAGATAGCAGAAGAAGGACCAAGGCTGATTGTGTTGTGCCATGGTGGATGAGATGTTTCAAGCCTTCAAGTTTTTTTCAGTTAGGAAATACTGCTTGTACTAGTCAAAGAAATTCTTCTACATTTGGGAAGAAAATATCTTCACCTTAGGGCTTGGCTCCTAGTTTAGATCATTGATACCCTGGACTGGACATTCAGGCAGGGAGTGTCAGAGATAACTGAAAGTGAAGTGAATATCATACAGAGGATCATGGAATGTGAGTAGACTCCCATCTTTATTTGTAAGTAAGATTGCATAACTGTGGAAGTGGGAAAGTTTCTCCTTGAATCAAACAATTAATTATGGAGTTAGTATATTTAGAGAAGAGGGGTCCAGGAGCACAGGTAGAGCTTGCCCACATGCAGAAATGCCTTTTTCTGATTCTTTTTTTAATCAGCCTGGTGCAATGATGACTTAAAATGTGGTTTATCTGAATGATGTTTCTCCATACTTTATTTAACTATAGGTGTGATTGAAGCTGCCAGAAACCCTCCACTCATCAAATGCATTCTGATATATACAAGAGCTTCCCTGTTTGGATAGAAGGGTATCTTATGCCATTTCAGTTAGCTACCATGTAGGTTATTCTATCCGGGGCTGCTGTTTGACATTTGAGGGGCTATGACCTTGTGGAAGGCACTGGCTAATCAAGCAGATCTTCAATGGGTTTTCAGCTCTTCATTTCTTTAAAGGGCCCTTTCCTGGTTGGAATTTTAACTTTATGATCAACAGATATTCCCATATTCCATTCCCACCTGCTGGTTTGTTTGCTGCGAAGTTCATCTCTTTAAAAAAAAAAAAAAAAAAAAACAACTTTTTGTGCACTTTAAATTGTATTATTATTATTATGATGTGCATTTGCCTGTTATGAGCCTTGATGAAACTTAGAAGGCTCGAAATTAGGGATGCTTTTAAATGATTACACTGATCATGTGGAACATTTGATAGAAGAAGAGGATTTGGATTAATATGCATTTTCTGAAAATATAAAGTCTGTATGTATAATTCTCTGGCAGTATTTAATGAGCAACCCTCACTGCTATACCCAAAATCATGGGGGCAGAGCAGCATTCTAAGGCAAAATCAAAGATGTATCTGGAAATCAGGCTCAGTTGAAAGACATGATAGCATGAATACTGATATTTTTCTGTTTTACTATTAGTAACCTGAACAGACCATATTGCAGCAGCTTTTAACCAACTTCACAGTTACATAACATTATCTTGTTGCTTGTCTTGTCTTCCCTACAGGTTCTACCGTGACAGCTGAAATCCAAGGAGTGATTGATGCATGTGTGAAGCTGACTGGAATGCCTGATCTCACACTTTCTTTCATGGTAAGTCATAGGAATGAAAGACATTGTAGTCTGGGTTTGGCAACTGCACTGATGGACATCCAAATACAGCCTGGTTCTTATACTTTTTTTATATATAATGTCCAAGTTGTCTACATGACTGAGTTGCTTGGCTGCACAGTATAAGAAAGCATAGGAAGCAGATTTCCATTTGCAGAGGTCCTTTCTGTGCCATTGCAGTCCCAAGAAGGGATTTGCTGAAATTAAGTGTGTCCTGTGGGAAGATAAGATTCATATAACATACCCTTCCAATAGTGCCAGCATAAATTATTTTTTTAGGTCTAGGTTACATACTGTGGACAATCAACTGACCCATCTTTCCTCATAGGCTTTCTGTAGTTACATAACTTTATGCATGAAGAAGTCCAGTATTTCAGATTAGCCTTATCAGCTGCTGTTTTTTCCATACATTTTATTAGTGTGTGGCAGCCCAAGAATAAGTGTGTTTCCATGCTCTGCATTTAGGTATCTCAAGGAGAGAGGTTATTGATCTTCTGGTTAGTGTCAGTGTATGTAGACATGATCTTTTCAAGTCCATACTGTCTGTAATGAGTTCTGGTGTCACCTTTGTCTTTTAAAAACCCTCAGTGTGTTTGTTTTATGCATAATCAATGACACAGAAACATTGTGAACCACTAGAGGGAGCACTCGCCTCACTCACACTGCAGAACTACAACAGAGTAACACAGATGCAGGAACTTGAAAAATACTAATATCTAGGACTGTCCTTTTCTGCTGAAGTCATTATGCCTGCACCTGTTCACACAAGATGGCAGTTGAGTGTTTTTATGAGACTGATGATCCAAGCTACCATGAGTGTCCCATTTTGCTAAGTATAAGGCAGCAGTCATAACTTTCAAACATTTGTATATTCATGGAGATGGGCTTTCAGTGAAAGGATTGACTAGATAACCCTTCCAGCAATGATAGATGCAGACCATCATTGAATGAGTCTGTTGTACTTTGATTGTTTTCAAGTAAAGTTTTATGAAATTGTTCTGTAGTAATTAATAACCATGATTCAGTAGAACCCTGAAGTACTGTTATATGTACGATCTAGTTAAGGAATTGTATGTACTTCATTGCCAATACCTTATTCTATGCCTGTACAGTAGAAGCTGTAAAATACAATCTTTTACTGTGATTGTGTGCTCAAGTCTCAGAAGAATTAGCACCTGTTTATAACAAGATGTGCTTGAGGTTTCAGGGCCGTCATTTACTGGACTTGTATGAGACGCACAGAAAGCAGTGGCAGGGAGTGCCAAACTTAGTGAAAATATCTAGCTTATTTTGTCTTTTTTTCTGACATGTACTTTTTTCCTTAATTTTAGAATGTCAGTGTCTAGTGTCAGCATATCTTGCCACAAAATGTGCAGCATCTTCCCCATTACACTTGTTTATTTGCACTAATTCTTGTTTTCATATTAACAGAACCCAAGGTTACTGGATGATGTCAGTTTTCACCCCTGTGTTCGTTTCAAGCGCTGGGAATCTGAACGGATTCTTTCATTCATTCCTCCAGATGGCAGTTTTCGCCTCTTGTCATACCATGTCAGCTCTCAGAAGTAAGTGTTGTCAGAGAATCAAAGTCCAAGAAGCAACAGGAGGTGGTAGTGTTGATTTTAGGATGTTACAAGTCTTTGAAATGAGTTGCTAGAAAGAGAATCATCCTTTTAACAATAACATATAAATGTCTTTTAATGGCAGTAGAGTTATGAGGTCTTATTTTGATGATAGCCTTATGAGAGGAAACAATAGGTGCCTCTCTAATGATACCTTTGTTTCACATTTTTCACTACATTTCAGACTGTTTCAGAACATTTTTATGGTAAAATAGATTATAGTTTGCAATTTTATCATAATATATTTTATTCAGTAAAATGTCATACCTCCAAAAAAGTGTTTCTTTAAGTTGAAATGATTTATACACTGCACTGTGCATCACAATCCTTTTTTATGGAAGAGAAATACAGCCTGTAACCTTAGAAGTGAAGATTGAGGATGTTGTTACAAATGGAGACTCCCCTGACAGAATTGTCTAGGCCAAAAGAATGTGTAAATTCGTTATTTTTTATCTATTTTTATTAATATCATCAGTGTAGTCACAGTTCAGATATGAAGAGATTAACATTGTGTATCTTTGTAGTAAACACATGTTCAAATGAGTTGCAAGCTAAAGGAAACAGACTTTTGGATTTTATTAAGTAAATGTGGATTTTTGGATTGCTTGAACCCAAGTAAAAATGCAGGCCTGAAATTTAAATTATGAAAAATATCTAATTCAGACTCTGCAGGTATATAGTTATTTTCTTGTGGAAGCTTCTTAGGTTAGCGTTTCAGTTGAATATGGTAGTATCTGTTGACAATGAGCAGATCAAGGACTGTTCGATTAGTTCCAGCTGGCCGAATGGAACCTTCAGAATATTTGCTTTGTTCCCCTACACACCTCATGCAAAGGAGAGCCCCTGCATCCCCCTCTATTAATGGTTGGGGGTTGGTATAATGGTTAAGGTATTTACCTTACAGACATAAGGTACAAGGTTTGAATCTCACCTTTAGAAAAGAAATTAACTAGTCTTAAAGTGGTCCATAAGTACAGCTAGCCTAGTACTTACCTATGAACCTATGTTACTGAATCTTAAGTTATCATGTCTGTAGGTAAATTACAATAGAAGTATTCTAAAACCCCACTTTGGCTGACTGGTCCCAGACAAATGAGTTTCAGTCAGTCCCCAGCAAAACAATTACAAACATTAGTTCTTTATTTTCCTGCACCATATTCGTTTAACTGCTTCTACTCTTCTTATTTATAGCTCCAATAAATAGGCAGTAGAATTACTTAAATGTTCCAGCATTGAAGTTAACATTACTGCACAAATCCCAAATTTTCAAGCAGTGAAAGCAGAACTTCATTATTTTATTTATTTCCAAGACAGTGTCCCTGAAGAGATCTGAAGTAAAGCATTACTAAAGGCAAAATGCAGCAATGACATTTAATATATTCCGTTCCTGATTGTTTAGTATTCAGTATATTCCTTCTCTCAGAGTTAGAAAACATTAAAGCACAAAAGGTAGCAAATCTTGAGTAGACAAACTATATGGGGGAGTTGCCTATGTTTGTTTTGTATTTGTCTGCTGCTGCTTTTTGCAACATTTAACTAAAGAAGAAAATCTCTGCAAGCAGTAATGACTGAAGTCACTGTTACTTCACTTCTTTTTGTTTTTTTCTCTTAGCTTGGTGGCTATTCCTGTCTATGTGAAGCACAACATTAGCTTTAGAGACAATGTGTCCCTTGGTCGCTTTGAGATCACAATTGGTCCGAAACAGACAATGGGGAAAACTGTGGAGGGAGTAATGGTGACCAGCCAAATGCCAAAAGGTGTTCTGAACATGACCCTCACCCCTTCACAGGGAACGTACACCTTTGATCCCGTCTCAAAAGTGAGTGTTTCATTTTTTACTATTATTGAGTATTGTGTCTAGTGACAAAGGTTAAGGTCAATGTGGGCATGATGTAACTGCAGGTGCTGATGGTTCCAACTTCAGTGGCAGCTTGCAATGTGTTGAGTAAATGTAGGTCCTAAATAATACAGCTGTTAGGACGATGATGTGGCACCTCTTGGAGACTGTGGTATGTTTCACTTCTGTTTCCCTACATTGATATCCATTGCTGTTCCCCATATAACCCTACCTAACATATATCATTCTTTTCATAAGAGAGGCTAGCTGGTGACGTGAGGCTCTGGCAGCAGGTGGCAGTGCAGTTTTTATGCCCCACCTTTGTCTCACCAGGAGGTGATTGTATAGTGAAGCATGTGGCATATGACAGTAGTATGTCATGCCACTGCATGCTAACCATCATCTTGCTGGCTCTATTCCTTTTGTGTTTGCGTCTATATTACGTGATCGAACAGTGAAATGTTCAAACATGTAATAATTGACCCCTAAATGTCGAGACGCCGTAATGTCAAACAGCAAAAAATAAAAACACCCAAACAAACCCTAAAAATGTTCTAAGCAGGGGAGCAAGCCCCCCTGCACCCCCCCCCACATGAGTGGGTGCACCCCCCCACACCCCCACTACTTAAATATACCAACTCTGAGATCGCACTACAGTGCAGACAATGGAAAACTTCCATGTCCGCATTGTACGGAGCTATCCATTGAACCGGTCAACATTCTGCCAGTTCAACATTTAGGGGTCGATTATTACGTGTTCGAACATTTCACTGTTCAATCATGTAATATAGACCCTATGTTTTGCTGCACTCTCTGTGCCCATTCCAACTGGTTTTCACCAGGCATCGGTCATTCAGCCCAGCACATGTCGAGCAAGGCATTATTTGTTCATCCCTTTATCTCTGCAGAGTCCTCAAGCAGTAGGTGTACTACTTGCTATCAGACTGCAGACTGATTGAGCATATATACCCAAGTACAAGTGGAGTTAGATTCCAATCTATTCCATTACAAGTGAAACTCCAGGTGTGATGTGACTAGCTGATCTACACATTCAACAAAAGGTGCAATATATGTTGCTATCTGACTGTAATGTTAACATTTGTTGTACCTCTTTTTTTTTCAAAAATCTTTTTTTTATGCTATTAAAGTGTTTGACAAACACAAACAAAACATTTGTCTAAACATCTGGTGTTTAATCTTGAGATTATGAATAACACATATTGGTTAGACAAAGTTATTAACGTAAATTATAAAAACTGTTTAAATGAGCTAAAATATTTACAATATATACAAAGCATTGCCATATGTCAAGTACACAGTCTAAGTAACTGTATGAAGAAAGAAAAAAAGGATAATAAACAATAGTTAGATATAATTATGAATCTTACTTTACTCTCAAATGTGATATGAATGAACTATTATTTATTGTATAACACTGGAATGAAAACCTGGAAATCTTGGTCAATTGAGTAGAAAAAAATAGACATCCGTTAGAAAGTTTATATTTGTAATTTATATTGTTAAAATACGATCAAACAATTTCTCCCAGTAATTAATGTAATAGGTGCATTTAGAAGGATTGGAGATATACAGTTTTTGGGTTAGAATATACTTAATAGCCATTTGTTTGAAACATCCCAAGTGATTTTAGATCTATCTGTCCAATTTTGGGTAATAAAGAGTTTAACCAATGAGAAGAGTGTGATTAGTATGTAACTATCTTGTTGAGCCAAATCATTCGGAGGGATATGTAATAGGGTGAATTCCCATGAAAGTGTCGATTCTTCATAAACCATTTTTTCTAATTTGACTTTTAGTGAGCATCAGAGTTTATAGAATGGTTTAGAGCTCCATAGTATATGAAATATATACGCTTTGTGGTATTTACAAATAGAACAATCTGCTGACTGGTTCAGGTAAACTTTTGTAAGAATAGTGTGGGGGGGTTAGATATGCATTGTTATTTATCATTACCTGTGTAGAAAAGAGTTTTTTTTAATAGGTGAAACTTTAGAAATTATACTAATTGACTTGAGTTGCTGTTAATGTGAGATTCCCAGGTTTATATTGGTCCAGTAATTTGAAAATAAATTGGATTCATGAAATCTTAATGACGTAAATGATTTATATGTTTTACAACAATTTTTTCAAAGTGAGATTTCCATAAGTGGTTACATAACATTATAGTGATTTCATTTATATTAGGTTCATATATATATATATATATATATATATATATATATATATATATATATATATATATATATATATATATTGCTATTAGCTCTCTTATTTGTCTTAGTATAACTTTTTAGATAATTAAATGATTTTCTCAAATCACTGATTGAAGGTGTTTACATATAAATCCAAGATTGATTTTTCTTTAAGAAGTGGAAAATTACAAAGATTTAGGACATTGTTGTTGATCTTTAAGTTAGGACTTAAGTGAATTGGTTGAAATAGCATAAATGAATTGTTCAAATTAATAAATCTAAAAGATTTTGAAGAATTTTTATTTTATGTAATAGAAAATTGTGTAACTTAGGACTTTTGCAAGTTCTCTTTTTTAATAAAAGGTAATAGTTTTGGGTTACAATCTAAGTTGCATACAAAATTATACTATATAGATGTTTTAGGATTGTTATCTGCTATTTGTAATGTTTTATTAGTGTTACTTATTTCGTAATGTAGTTTGAAATCTGGAAGACTCAGCCCTCCCTTGTTTTTAGGATAAATTAACATTTGTTGCACCTCTTAATAATGCAGCTGTAGATTCTAAATGCTTCAGTAGTACAGTGAGATCCTTGGCACCATACAATGATAAGTACTGAAGTACTGGGTAAGTTGAGATAGAAAATGCTATCTAATATTGTTGTAAGACCTCTTCCTACATAGTGGGATTGCAGGATCTGTCCCTGCTTGTCATAGCTGTAGGATGTTTTTCATGCTATGGTTGTAAGATCTGCTTTTGTATGACCTGAAAGCATGATCTGCACTGCATGTTATGGTTGCAAGATCTGTTCCTACCTGCTGTTATTGTAGGATTTGTTCTGCATGCCATGGTTACATGATCTGTCCCTGCATGCTGCTTCACACAATCTTCTTTAGCATTCCATGACAGCAGTGTGTGTTCCTACATGCTTCCGATTCCTCTCTGTACTGAATCTAGCTAGTGTGCCAGAGCCAGAAATAGTAGACTACAAACCACTGAGCATGAATTCTGAAGCCAACCCTTGATTTTATGTTACTAACTGTCACCATTGTCTGCATTTCTGCCATTATGTTTCACTGTCCCCCTCAACATAGGTGGAGTTTATCTTCCCAACATTTTCTGGAAAGTGTAGTTAATCAGACTAGATGTAACAGTCCTCCGTTTGTTCTTTGTTATTATATGCTTCCTTGAGCACCTAGTTGATTTAATGGGCCTGTTTCCTGAAGGGAAGACATAATGAATAACAGAACCAGACATTAGGGTGCACCAGACTCTGGAGTAGAGAAGACTTGAGAGGCAATCAAGACGTTGTCATTCAGAAAATGAGTTATTGGATGATGTACCATGAGGAAAGACTGCCCAGACAGTAGATTACAGCTGGAAAACCTAGTTCACATTTGACCAGACTCTAAGAGGGAGCATTGTCTGGACATATGGAAGTAATCAGCCACTGAATGTAGCTGTTTCCCTAATGTTAACTTCAGTCTGAGAATGGCAGTGGAAAGAGTCTTGCTAAAGTATCTCAACATCCTCTTTTCATTCTTCTGCTAAACTCCATGTTTCTTAGTGAGGATTTTTTAAAGGATATGTGACATAATACAGAAATTATCTCAAGTTTCAGTATCCTAATCCTGAAATTTAAAAACAATTGCCAAGTACTGGAAATTTTCCTTACAGATGAGTGTATGATCATAGCCTACACCAGTGGCATAGTGAGATAAAGCCCTGTGTACAGCCCAAGCAACCAGAGTTCAGCTAGGAGTTCTTGTGCTTGACAACGCAGACGGGAGGATGGAAATGCCCATCCTGGGGCACAGAATGGTGGTTCCCACCCGGCTTACACCATTGCTCTGATTTTAGGTCCTAGGCTGATGAACAGAGAGCCATTAAGATGAGGGGAGCCAGTGTCAGGAAGATGTGGGCTGCGTATGGCCACTTAAGCTAGTGACAGCCTCTGCTGTCAAATGTGGAGAACATAATGCATAGGTGGCCCATGTGGTGATGCAAGTATCAACATCACCACCAGAGCTGGGTTTAAGCCATAAAATGGAAAACAAGCTCTCATTGTAAGGATGCTGGTAAAAGCATAAAGCACACTCATGGCTGCCTGGATGACATCCCTTTCCCCCTAGAAAATGTATGCCTGATCAAGGGGAGGCTAAGTGGTCAGCAGGCATGGAGGGAAAAATGGCTGTCTAAGAATGGGGATCATAATTTGCAGGATGTATCCCTCATACCTTGTTTTCATGTTTAAACAAACTCTGCCACAGCTAAAATTCCTGTGTTCATTTTCTGTCTGTTTGAACAGATAGTGCCTGAAGTCACAGAACATAAATATTATCATCTTGTCTAAGTAGATTAGATAGGGTGGATGTGTTAGTAATATACGCAAGGGAAAACCAGGTCAGGACTAAACATGTACTGGAGGCTGCCTTGTGTGCTCTCAATCTGCAAAATCTCAGAAATCACTTGCTTACTTGTGTTAAAGAGAAGCAAGTACCCAAGACCACTGCTGTAGGGACATTTCTGTCTTCCCCATTGCTATATGACCATGGAGTTTGCTATATATAAGTTTGGGTTGTGGGGGCATTAGGATTGTTGTCCTTTGCTTCCCTGCAAAAAGCATGAGTTTTTAGTTGTCCCTTTACTTTGAATGTAATGGCCCGGGCAGCTTTTGAGCTGGTAGGAGCGAGCACATATGGTGAGAGGAATCATGTTATAATCTCTCGTAGTAGAAGTACACTGGAGTACTACTTTGGTTTGCAGAGTCGTTTCCTACCTTATGAAATTTTATGTCCCCCCTCCTGCAGCAGCATATATACCTTCAGTTTTTTATACCTCATCCCTCTGAGAACTTTCCCTCCTTCCCTAAATCTTTACTGGTAACCCAATGGTAAAACCCAGATCACACTCTTTTCAGGGCCTCATTCATGTTATTGCCTTTTTGTAAAGTGAGCTTTGTCCCATATCCCCAGAGTGCTAAGACATGAGTTAGTTATATTAAGTAAGGGGGTGTGAAGAGACTGGGGGCCATAGGTCCTTCTCCGTGTAAGGTTGTATTCAAATTTTTATCAAGCCCCTTAGCTATTCCTCCAGAGTCTTGTCCCCCTCACCCCTGTGCGCTAACTTAACTTAACAAGGCCTTTGTGTTGTTCACAACTCCTACTGGTGTTTTGTCGGTAACTCAGACTGTCTCCATTATTTAAGCAATTGTGTACATGATGCATGATTTTCAGCTTGGTGCTTTTATTCCTTCATTATGCAAGCTGCCTCACTGTAGTCGTCATTTTAAGTTAGAAACACAAGGAAGAGCAAACTGTCATTTGACTTCAAAGTACTTAAACCACAAGGACAAGAACCAAGAATAATAAGGGAAGTAGAAGTAAGCAGCCAAACTCCACAGATGCGAAAAGTAAAATTTATTTGACAGGGCTGCCAGGGTTATTACAAGGATTGTTTTAGTTAGAAAGGGAGAGCTAGATAATAGAATCGTCAGGTCAGTGACTCCTACATGGAGTTTTACATGTAGTACTTCTTGACGTACCACTGTGTATATCATGTAGAGTATTAATGTATGATGTGTGATGTTGTCCTGTCTTGCCTTCCTTCTTCCACTGGTTGAGTTTGGAACCAATCCTCTGTTCCAACTCGGCCATTTACAAAAGCTCGAGGTCTCCAAGTAGCTCATGGCTAACACCCTATCCCGTGATGCTCTAAGCGAATTCCCCAGATCTCGTTTGCAGCTGAAACAGATCAAGTGCTTCAACTAGCTCTGGCTAAGTGATTTTTCTTTTTTCACATAATCCTTAACTAATACAAATATATTTCCTTTCCCTTTCAACTAGATAGTTAGTAGATTAGTTTAAGCTTATTTAGAAAGCATCTTTTCAACTTTCTCGAGTATATTGTTAATATCCAGGCCGTTGTTTTATGTAGACCTAAATTGTTTCCCCTATCCCCACTTCTTTATAGAGTGTTAACATTTTTTCCTGTTTGGCTCATTTGTTAAGCGGGCGGCTGTGGTGGTGCAGCGGTTAGCATTGCTGCCTCACAGCAAGAGGTTCTCCGGTTCGATCCTCAGTTGGGGTGCCTTCTCTGCGGAGTCTGCATGTCCTCCCTGTGGTTGCTTGGGTTTCCACTGGGTGCTCCAGTTTCCTCCCACATCCCAAAGACATGCCATAGGTGGGTTGGACACTCTAAATTGGCCATAGGCATGAGTGTGTGTGTGTGTGTGCCTTGTGTGGAAAGTTGGGCGCTGGGCTGGCAACTCGACACTGTAAAACTTCACTGCCAATCATGAGCGTACAGGTGATCTACTGTGGCGACCCCTAACCGGGAAAAGCTGAAAGAAGAAGAAAAAGAAGTTTGTTAAGCAGTTAGCCTTTTTTGATTGCTGTGAATAGTTAGTTTACAGGGTAGTTTTCTAACCATGTATTATTGCAGAGTGTTACTAGTTTAACCTTTCCTTGGCAGTTTTGATATTTTCCAGTTTCAGCTGTGAACTATTTTTCCTGAAGTTACAGTCTGAATAGTGTGTGTGTGTGTGTGTGTGTGTGTGTGTGTGTGTGTGTGTGTGTGTGTGTGTGTGTGTGTGTGTGTGTGTGTGTGTGTGTGTGTGGCTTGCTATATATTTATATACCAAAATATAGAAGTGTGTTTTTTCCTATCTAGACTTGTGTTTTTTTCTTCTGAGGTAGCTTGTTTCAGTTAGAGAGCAGCTGAGCCCGTTTAAGTTAGAGAGCCTTCTTTCTCTTTCCTATTTACTGTAGTTTGTGGTATTGGTTTTGTTCCTTGTTAGTACCATGTCTAAGCAAGTAAAAGATACAAAAGCCTTTAGGTTCAAAAAGTGCTCGAAATGCACTCAAAAAATGTCAATCACAGATGGCCATACTGAGTATGTGTATACTGCCTGGGGGCAGTCCACTTGCAGGAAACTTGTTCAGTTTGATACTCCTTTAGCTCAAGTGTTCTTCATGAGAGAAGGAACAAGTTGATCTTAAAGGGGTTACTGAAAACTTCTTTTTCAGAGGCCTTAGAAGAAGGTCAGAGTCCTACAAAAAAGTCTTCTTCTCCCTTTCAAAAATCTGACAAAACTTCAAAAAGATCATCTTCTACATCTTCAGCTCATTCGGAGCCATCAAAGAAATTGCCGAAGATATCTTCAACAGACCCAAAATCTGTTGGGTCTGAAAGACTATCTACCTCGGCTACTTCTACATCAGAGCTCTTGGTGTTCCAAGCTCGGAGCCAGTCCCCAGAACTGGAGCCCGTTTCTCTGACACCAAGTTCACCTATTTTGCAGGCTGTAAGATCTCCATCCCCCTCCTCTCGATCCTCCAGGAACCTTTCTGACGATGATGTGGATCGCATGGTACGGAGACTCTTGAGGACATCGGTGCTAGCCAAACTTTTGTTAGAACCGACCAGACCTGCCTTTTCACCATCGATTCCTCCTCCAACCTGACTTGGGGTCTCAGGGCCAGAATGCATGGAGCAGATAGTAGTGGAACCATCGGAGCCGAGACCTGCTCCAGGATCTTCGGCCCCAACCTCCCCGACTTCCTCTGTGCCATCTGAGGAGTCTAGGAGCCGACATTCTCTGGTCGGTTCTGGGGAGGACAGTCAGATCAGGGTTTTTTTTTTATCTGTACTTGCTTCTCAGGGCCTTGGTGGGTGTGAGCTTAGCTCCTACATCGGCCTTGGAGCCAACCCCCTTGGTGCCGGGGATACCTTCTGGTTCTTCGGAGCCAGGAGCTTCCTCGAATCATGGGCGGGGGCCTTCAAGGTGTTGAGAGCATTGTCTCCATGGGCATCTCCACTCTCAGGTCCTATCATTCCTCCCCCAAAGGTTCCCGTGTCCGTCTCAGCACAACCGCATCCACCCAGATGTGGAGACCCAAGGCCTCAGGACACCCCTTTGGGCGATCCCCTCTCTTCTGAAACCTCTTCAGAATACCCTTCTGAAGACGTCCCTCACAAGAGATTATTTAAGAGGAAGCATTTGGACTCACCGGAGGATTCTGTCACATCTCACACAGGCCTCAATGACCCAGAAGGGTCCCCATGGTCACCCGCTGAGGATGTCTCCTTTTGCAGACATTATAGAAATCCTTAAGCAGAGAGGTGGCTAGTAGCCCATCAACCCTTCTGAAAAGGAGTCTGTCTACCTGAAGTCTTTTGGGTCTCGTCCTTCCGCCACTTGGGTTTCTCCGCCTTTCAACGAACTTATGGATCTAGTTTGTTGAAAGGCATGCTAGACTCCAGATTCAATTGCTTGTCCCTTGGAGGCCAAATAAATTTATTACATCCCCCGAGGCTAAAACATTCCTTACAAAAGGTGTCCTGGTAGATGCTATGGTGGTGGCGGCTGCGGCCAGAAAGAAGGAATTGTCAGAGATGTCTTCTTCTATCCATCCTCCAAATAAGAAGTCTTGTACGATGGACAGATATGGAAAGTTTACATTTTCTTCAGCAACATTTGCGCTTAGATCTCACCCATTTTACTAGGTTGCAGAGAGATCTCCTGAAAGAGCTAGGAGATACTCTACAAGGTTCAGTAGCCGTAGGGGTATCAGATAAAGTTTCTTCCCAGCTCTCCACCTTAAATTCAGTGGTAAACTCCTCCATGAGACTCATTTCCTATGCAGCTGATGGAGTGAGTAGGGCAGCGAGTTCAGGAATTGACACCATAAGCAACAAAAGGATCCCCAATGGGGTACTTAGTTTTTTTGAAGACTTCAGGTCTGACACTCTAAAATGAAAATTTCAGGAGTCGGCTGACCGGCACTTGCGAACTGTTTCTGCTTCGGGCACCGCATGGCAAGAAAGACTGATGTAATGGCGTCGGCTGCATGTTTTATACCCCTGATGACCTGACGTCAAGGAAGAAGCGACAGCATCCGACGCAGAAATCCGAAGACTCTGGTATTCAGGCCAGCTGAGGGCTACCTGCAGGCAGATAACCCAAATGTGATGACTGCAACAGTGAATACACTCGAACCTCTACATTTATGGTAAGTGTACACAACTGTACTTTTTTAGCTCTCCCAGTGTGAAATCAGAAACTTAGCAGAGAAGGCCAGTAGACTTGTGTTTATGGTCGGAATTTCAGTAACTGCCTAGTAAGTATATTGCCTGGATGCCAAAAATAAAGAAATACAGAAGACCTGGAAAAAATCAGCTACAAAAAGTGAGGAAGAAGCACTGACTAGGGAAAGTTTTGCAGCTGCTGAACAAAGAGTAATGCAACCTTCAGACATGACTTCCAATAACCTACAGGATGATACAAGACAAATGCATATTGTCCTGATTAAAATAAACAAAACACTGATAGATTATATTAACACAAACAACAAAAGGCTGGAACAAATGGAAGAAGCTTTAAACAGATATTCAGATGAGATGATAAAGCTACAAAAGTCAGAGGTCGAAATGAAGAAAAGGCTGGCTGAATATGAGACTCCTCACGAAGAGATGTTTAAAAAAATAATAGAATTAGAGGACAGGGCACATAGGGAAAACTTGAGATTTTCAGCGATACCAGAGAAGTTGGAAGGAACAGGCAGCATTAAATTCATGAAAGCACAAATAAGCAGCTGGACTGGTATTCCAGGCAGGATTTATTAGTTGAATGGGCATATCGTGTGTATGCTCCAAATCTAGGGATAAGAAAGCAACTTAGACCTTTAATAGTAAGGATGCAATCCTACCACCAGAAATAATTGATTTTGTCAAAACTGTGGCAAAAAGACAAAATACTAAAAGTAAATGACAGCAGAGTGTTTGTGGAGAATGATTACTCATTGTACACCAGGCAAAAGAGAAGTAATTCATCCCTCTTTTCAGAGAATGACGAGATACAGGTGTGAAATTCAAACTGCTGTATCCAGCTGTCTTCAAGGTATTCCTTCCTGGAGGGACAAAATAATTTTTTGATGAAGTGCATGCTAAGCAGGAAATGCAGGAGTTTGTCCAACAAAAACTGAGCTGTGAAACAGAAAAAGATTCGGCTTCTCGCTCCTCTGGTAATAAAGACCAGAGAGACTGCACCTGTGAAACCTTTTCCAGTATTTCAAAGGAAAATGTTGGAGAGAAGGAAGGGAGCATGAGAGTTGACCAGTAGAATCAAGAGTAAGTTGGAAATGAAGCAGAGACAGGATCTGGGTGATGGAGAAGAACAGTAATACAATCAGTAACTTGATGTGGGATTATAAAGCATTAATTATATTTGTGAAATATGATAGCACAAGGAAATCTAGAAACACTGGACTTATTCAAAATTTGTTTGCTGAGTGGGGGACTCAAGTATATGCCCTACTTCATGTCATTAATGTTTGGAAAAATGCTTTGGGGAGGGGAAAAGAGGGGAGAACACTAACTGTAAGTAAAGAAAACACCTTCTTTTCTTAATAGTATTGTATCTGTGTTGCATGGTTTTCTTTGCATGCTATTTTGGGTAGAAAGGGGATTGTAAACTGGTGTTTTTATTTTTCTCCTTTCCCTTTTTCTTCTTGTGCAGTTTTGAGAAACATAGGTAATGTAATGATTACCAAAAAAAAAAGGAGCCTGGTTAAGGGGGCATGACAGAGTTCAAATTGATGTCCTTCTTTTTCATTCTTGCATGGGAAAGTGACTGATTAAGGACCTTTGTTTTAAAACAGAGAGCAAGTAAGTGAAAAAAGAATACTGAATAAGGTTGTTTTTCTAGCCCTTGCAAACATCTATACTAAGTAGCTTTTCTGCAGCTCATCTCCATGGAGAAAGACTGGTAAAGAGAAACTGGAGACAGTCCAGTGGAAGGTGATTGGCTGAAGGAAAGGAAAAAAAATAATAACAGAGAAACTGGCTAGGACATAATGTTCCCTGAAAACAATCGGGTTTTCCCAGATGTGACAGCTTTAAAGATAATACAAAACCAGTTAGACTTAAAGTAAACTTCTCTCAGTGTTTTTAAATGCATTGGGGATACTAATATAAACAGGTGCTTTTGTTTTTTTCTTGTTCACCCTTCTCTCTTTTTCTTTGTCCAGTTTTGAAAAATGTAGACACTGCAATGAAAAAAGAATGAGGAGGGGAGGAGATGGGGGAGATCACAAGGGTCTGGTTAACATAGTTTGACAAAATAAAAATTAGTGTGGTTTTTCCCATGCTTGCATAGGGAAATGACGGTAAAAAACATAGGCAGTATCCAGTAACAAGTTTATTACAAAGCATGTAAATGAAAAAGAATATTAAATACTGTAAGTCTTTTTTTCTGATAAACAAGATACCCTTAGCAGTTCAGTGTCTGGTTTGCATGTCACTACAAGACAATTTGATAACGAAAAATGCCTTGGAGAAAGGGTTTACTGAAACCATTCAAGTGTTTTCTCAACTGGGAGAGTTATATTGATATAAAAAAATGAAATAGCATGTACTAATAGCACAGGCTGTACCATGCGTCGTAGCATGACTAACCTTTCTTTTTGGTTAATTTTAGCTTGCCTTTGTCGCTATCAACTTAGAACTTGTGTTCTTATTAGAAAGAAAAACTTAAATATTTGAAGATGTACATAGTTTTGCGTGTTATTGTAAAGTTCGTTGGTTTTAGGGGTTTTTTTTGGGGGGGGGGTTGTTTGTTCAGTTTGAGGGCTTTCAAAAAAAAAAGTTATGTAAGATGTGACATAGGCACAAATGGATATGACGTGAAACAGCTGTATAAAAGACCAAACTGCAGGACAGTATATACATGTAACAAAAAAGATGGAAATATAAATTTAGCAAAACAGCAGTTATATATAAAAGGTGGTAATAACAACTATACAAGAAAATGATGCTTTCTGTAATCTCTGTCAATCTAAATGGTCTTACAGATAAAAATAAAAAAGAAAGTAGTGAACTATATTTAAAAATGTAGAGTGCAAATAGCTATGCTACAGGAGATGCACCTGGAAAGAAATGAACATGTGAATTTGATAAATAAAGGTTTTCAGGATGGTTATTCAGCGGAATATTTGGGGCAAAGAAAAAGAGGAGTACTTATTTTAATTCAAGAGGAGATCCAATAGTGATGGAAGAGGGGGAAAAAAGATAATAATGGAAGATACATAGTACTAAGGGGCTACTGGCTAGGGAGGAGGATTACACTGGCATGCATTTACATAGGTTCATAGGTAGGTACTAGGCTATCTGCCTGAAGGCATTTATAAGCCTAGCCCCTCCCCCTAAAACTGCTGTAATGGAGCTTAAGAAATTTTGGGGAGAAATAATCAGCTTCCAGCAAGGAATATTACTTATAGGTGGAGATTGGAATTTGGTTTGCAACAGGGAAGATGTGTCTGGGAGGCCTAGAAGGGATACTATGACAAGGGAGAGTAGATTTGTGAATACGTTTATGAAAATGTTTGGCATGGAAGATGTGAATTCAGTACTTGGAGTTTGGAGTGAATTTACATATTACTCACAGAGATACAAAAACTGGGCTAGGCTCTATAGATTGTATATCTCACAGGAACATGTGCACTTAATGGAAGGTCTTGAAATGCACCCAATAGCTATTTCAGATCATGCACCAATAATAACTAAAATAAAAATGCAATGTAATGAAATGAAAAATGAGACGCTGGCGCTTCCCCATCTATCGGTTGAAAAGAGAGGAGTTTAAGTAATGGGTTGCGGACTTATTTCAGGAGCTACTAAAGAAGACAGATTTGTCTTCTGAAAACATAGCTAAGGAGTGGGATAAAATTAAAGTGGAGTTTAAAACTAGGTTGGAAATAAAAGAAAGGGAGGTGTGGCTAAACAGTAACAAGAATTATTTAGAGGGATTGGCAAATGTTAAAGTATTGCAACTTGGGGGAAATCTCAGAACAAGAAAAGGAGCAACTGCAGAATGCTAAACAGAAAATAAGGGATTACCTCGATAATATGCATGAGTTTAGAAAGATTGCTGCTAAGCAGCTGTTTTTTGGTGATAATTCTAGAGCATAAAAACTTTTAGCACAACAACTCAGGCAACAAAAATTGGAAAGGGTAGTCACCAAGCTTAGAGAGCCTATAACAAGAGAGCTTGTAGAAGTATTAAAAATATTTCGGAAATTTTATGAAAATTTGTATAAACCAGAGAAGTATGTAAACCAAGGAAAAAGTACAAATTAAAATGTTTGTGGAAGAATTAAATATGCCAAAGTTAGAGGTAGATGAGGCTCAATTGCTAATAGGATAGGAAGGGATGAGATAAAAATGGCTATGTATAACCAATCTACAGGAAAGGCCCCAGAAAAAGATGGCATTCCTGTGGAAGTTTGGAAGTTAGGAGGGGAAAAATTGATAACCACTTGGAAGGTTTTGTTTAACAGTATTTTAAGATGAGAAGTTGTTCCAGCATCCTAGAAGAAGGAGGTGGTAATGGTAATACCTAAAGAGGGTAAAGATCCATTGGATCCAGCTTCATACAGGCCCATTTCATTACTAAACCATGATTATAAAGTGTTTGTCTATAATGGCTAAAAGAATGACAAAAGTGATACCAAAATTGATAGATATGTATCAGTGTGGTTTTGTGGGGGGGAGGCAAACATTTGACAATATTAACAGAACATTAATGGTTCAGAGGGAAGCAGAATGTAAGAAAGTACCACTTTTATTGGTGGGTCTTGATGCAGAGAAAGCATGTGACAGAGTAGACTGGGACTTCATGAGGGCAGTGGAAGCATTTGCTTTACCTGATACAATTATAAGTTTGATTAGAAGAACGTATGAGGGATCGGAGGTGTAAATTGAAGTGGGTGGGGTCCTCTCCGATAATTTCTGCTTGAGTAGAGGAACCAGGCAGGGTTGTCCGCTCTCCCCTTTGTTGTTTGCATTATATTTAGATCCACTGGCAAAGAAAATAAGAGACTCAGAAATTCAAGGATATAATTTGTATAGTAGTCAGAAAAAGCTGGCTCTATTTGCAGATGATATTATTCTACACATGACAAAACCAGAAAGGAACATTACAGTGTTGTGGAATATTCAGATCTTCCCAGGATACAAAATTAATGAAGCTAAAACAAAGGCAATAGCAGTAAATTATGTACCCACACACAAATTGGTCCAACAATATCCATATTTATGGAGACATGATAAAATGAAGTATTTAGGAGTATGGATTAGAAATTACTTTGTGGTGGCAGCTAAGGATATATGGGAAGAGACTAAAAAGAAGATAATACAAACATTGGGAAACTGGAAGTTTTGTTATATGGATATGGACACTAAGGTACAAGCCATTAAAATGTTTTTAGTCCCTTTAGTCTTGTACACAGTTCAGGCATACTGTTATCAACTGGAGGAGATGTTATGGACAGCAATAAAAAAAAGCTGAAGGATTTTATATGAGAAGGGAAGATAGCAAGGGTCAAGTGGGATAAGCTGATTCTACCAATAGAACAAGGTGGACTAGGATTACCTAATTTGAGGGGTATTTGAGAGCAACACAGTTAAGGCTCTTATACATAGCACAGGCAGAAAACTATAATTCAAGGTGGAAAGGGATGATGACGCAGGGAGGGAAGCTCAAGAAATAAGGAGAGGTTGGGAATTTGGATGCAGACTCTTAAGGAGAACAACCAAAATCATACAGAGTATTATATTCATAAAATAGCAGGGAGTATTCTAAGAACCAAACCAGTACGAGAATGGAAAAAAGAGATTTTGCCGATAGGGTTGACTGTGGTCAGGGATACATATAATAGGCAAGAGGGGGCTGGAATTTATTGGAGAAAATTGGCAAAGGAACCAAGGTATTGGGAGCAAATAACTAGAAAGGGAAAGGCAATAGAATGGGAAGAGGCCAACAGTTTATTTGGACTGCAGGTTAGAGATCACCTTCCCTATCAATGATTGATATCAGAGTATAGGGAAAGAAATAGGGGGCTCCTAAATGAAAGACCAGCACTGATAGAGTTTTTAATAGAATGTAGACCAGAAGTTGCTGTTAAAAAGGGTATAATTAGTAAAGCATATAAAATACTGCATGATAATTACAGAATCAATCAGAGGAGCTTACAAAGGATTGGGAAGAAAGATTGGATAAGCAATTCACAAAGAGACAGTGGGGGGATATATGTATATTTCTCAAATATGCAACAAAGTCTAGAAGATTTAGGATCTTTGCATAGAAATGTTTACATATGTATTTTTATACCCCAACTAGACTCCAAAGAATTTTTCCTCAGGTGGATAGCAAATGTTGGAGGTGTGATGGGCAAGAAAGAGGTAGCTGGGAACATATTGTTTGGAGCTGTGATGAGCTAGCAGACTTTTGGGATTCCCTGCAGGCTGCTCAGTCGGAGATGCTGGGTGGACGGATTGGACTGACTGGGGAGATTTTTTTGAGTTATGCTACAGAATCGGAATTGCCTAGACATAATAAAGCCTTGCTGAGTCTAATTTTCATGGCTACTAAAAATGCAATTACTAGAAAATGGAAATCAAAGTCTAGACCAACTTTACTATTAGCAGTGAATATAGTAACTGAGATAAAACAACTGGAATTGGGATCTTTAGAAAAGGGAAGGAGCAAACTACATAGAAAAAAGTGGGAATTGTAGGAAAAGTATATGCAGAGCAGGAATGAGATTTAAGCGGCAGGATTTGAATGAGCTATATAATGCTTAACTGCCAATGATTAGAATGTTTATAAGTGATTAGTAATGTTTACAACTACATTTGTTTCAATGGTGTCTGTGATGTAAACTGTTTACAACTAAAGTGATTTCATTTTGTATGTTTTTCATTTATATAAATGTAAGATTGCCTTTGTCACATGTGGAAATTTAATAAAGATGATGGGAAAAAAATGTCCTAGAGATGAGAGCAGTGCTTTTGGTATTGCAGGCATTCCAGGGCACTCTTCCACTGGGGACTATTGCAATTCAGTCAAACAACATGTCATTTGTATGGTACATAAACAAACAAGGAGGAACCAGATCTTAACCCTCTTTGTCGAGAGGCTCTGAGAGTATGGCAGTGGGCAACTTCCTCCCAGCGCTTTCTGATAGCAACGCACATCCCGGGGAAATCCAACGTGATAGCAGACAGACTCAGCAGGGCTATTCTAATGCCTCACGAGTGGTCCCTGAAGCAAGAGATTGCGGAAATGATTTTCCAGAAATGGGGCCAGACTTGCTGCGATCTTTTTGCCATATCCATGAACGCCAAATGCAGCAGCTACTTTGCCCTAATCCCCACTCCAGGGGAGTCACCAAGAGATGCACTTGTACACGATTGTCCCTTGGGTTTCCTCTATACCTTCCCTCCCTTTCCTTTGATACCCACAGTTCTTCAGAAAGCCAATGTATTGGGAAGGACCTTAATACTTATCGCCCCTTAATGGCCTCGTCAAATCTGGTTCCCCATCTTGTGGCCTAGTCTTCAAGAGGAGTCTTGGATTCTGGACCCAGTTCCAGATCTTCTGATCATCCCATCAGGAATGCTCCATCTATCTCTTCAAACCCTCAAGTTGACAGCCTATCTGCTTCGCTTTCAAACATAGCCAGGCTACCTGACCTTTCACCTTCAGTGCAGCATATCCTGATTTCCTCTCATAAAGCTTCTACAAGAAAATTATATGTCAGCAAATGGAGAAGATTTTCCTCTTGGGCCTTGGAAAATCATATTGACCCTTTCTCTGCACCTATACCTTTATACTGCAATTCTTAGCAAAACTATTTCATGAAGGAGCAGCAGCTACTATAGGGGTTCAATTAGCAACGATCTCTAATTTTCATTTAGGAGCAACGGAATCACATGTTATGTCCCACAGACTTTGCAAAGCCTTTTTGAGGGGTACCGTGCTACTAAGATCGCCCATTAAACCCCTTACTTCCATGGAACCTCAATTTTGTATTATCCCATATGATTCTTCCTCTCTTTGAACCAGCATCATCCTGTGACCTGAAGTTCTTAACCTTGAAGACGATTTTCTTAGTAGCTATAACTTCAGCTAGGAGGGTGTCGGAGTCACAAGCACTGTCTATCTACCCCCCATATATGCTATTCCACAAGGACAGTCTCTCACTACATACAAATCAGTCCTTTTTACCAAAGGTATGTTCAGAATCAAGCTTGAACCAATCCATAGACTTACCAGTTTTTTCCCCTAAGTATGTCAATAAGGCAGAGTATATGTTACACCTACTGGATGTCCAAAGGACTTTAGGAAGACTGACCAATTATTTGTCTCGTTAGCAGACCACAAAAAAGGTGCTCCAGTTGTTAAAACCACTCTTTCCAGATGGTTGTCAGATTGCATTACATTCACTTACAAATCCCGCAACAAACAATTCCCAACAATGTCAGGGGTCATTCAACCAGAGCTATATCTACCTCTTCTGCCTTTCAGGCTAGACTTCCAGCTGATATCATTTATGCTGCAGCAACATGGGCAAGACCTCATACCTTTATTACTCATTACAAAGTTGATTTGGCCTCGACAGGGTCCCCCTTTAGATTCACTGTTCTGAAGAATGTTCTCCCTTGAGCCACCCAAGAAAGATGGTGCTAGGGATGCTGTCCCAACCAGTGGAAGAATGAAAGTGAGATAGGACAACATCACATGAAGACGTTATGTTCTTAGGTTCATAGGTTCATACTAGGCTATCTGCCCTAGGGCATTTATAAGCCTAGCCAGAATGTGTTTGGCTTTCACCACCCATTTTAAATTTATTTTCCTATGCCCTTTTTCGAGGTTAGTATACTGTGCCTCTGTCTAACAGTGACACAGAAGTGATAGCCGGGGTAAACCTACGATCTCCAATCCACTCCTCAAGATTCCTCTTGAAGAGAGTCAATGAGGGACTCTGCCTAACCTGGACTGGGATTTTATTCCAGAGTGAAGGGAGCCTCTGGGTTATGAATCTGTCCCTCCAACATGTCCTATTTATTTCAGTGCTGAGGTTAAAGTCTCTCGAGCGCGTAGCTCGATGGGATTTGGATTTTCTGAGGTGCAGCATGTCCATTAATTCCAGGTTGGACATGGCTTTATACATCAGGCACAGGTCGCCTCTGAACAGGCGGTATGCCACTGAGTAGAGCTGGAGTTTCTTTAACCGGGCAGCATATGGCATCTGTTTGAGCCCTTTGATCCTCCTGGTGAGGTACTTTTGGGGTCTTTCCAGTTGCTGCAGGTGTCTGGTAAGGTACATCCCAAAAGGGGCATTGTACTCAATTATGGGCCAGATGAGGGATGAGTAAAGAGGCACGATGACGTCCCCTGATCTAGATGTGAATCCCTTCATGATTAGGTGGGCTATATAAAATGTTTTTCTAACCACTTTGGCCACGTGGTTGTCAAATGAGAGATTGCTATCAACTTGGGTCCCCAGGTCCCTAATTACTTCTTCTGTACTTAATGGATTACCACCTATGTGGTAATTTGTGGGCATTTAGTTTTTGCCAAAGGGGATGACTATACACTTTTTGGCATTTAGCTTGAGGCCATGGCTCTGGCACCAGTTGTCTGTTTCTATGAGGCCCTTTTGGAGGATGCTTGTGTCGGCTGGAGAGTCGATTATGGCGCCCAGTTTGCAGTCATCTGCGAACTTGGTCAGCCACAGTCCTTCCATGTTGGCCTGTACCTCCGAGAAATATATACCGAACAAGAGAGGTCCCAGGACTGAGCCTTGTGGGACACCACTTGTAACTGGTTTGGAGTCTGACATGGCTGCAGCAATTCTAACCATGTGGGTTCTGTCCTTGAGCCAGTTTGCAATCCATCTAGTGACATAGGGGTTTATATTTAAGCTGGTGAGCTTATCTATAATGCCCGAGTGGGGTATTGTATCGAAGGCTTTTGCGAGGTCCAGGTAGGCTGTGTGGACCACCTTCCCCTCATCAGTGGCCTTGGTGACTGTTTCAAAGAAATCAACCAGGTTTAAGAGGCAGGATCTGCCCTTAACAAAGCCGAACTGGGTAGGATCCAGTGTTTGTAGGTCCCCAATATCTTTATTTATGAGGTCCATGATGATCCTTTCCATAGCTTTGCAGACCAAGCTAGTCAGGCTTATGGGGCAATAGTTTCCAGGATCCGTTGCGGCACCACCTTTATGGAGAGGGACCACTGTTGCTGTACGCCACTCTTTGGGCACATATCCTGTAGTAAGGCTGAGATTGAACAGTAGTTTTATGTTTGGGTTTAGCTCTTCTTGGAGTTCATGTAGGACGAGCCCGGGACACCATCTTGTCCCATTGATGCTGTGCTTTTTGCTTTGGAGAGGGCGGCTCTTACCTGAGCATCTGAGATGTCAGGGGGGCAGCACTCTGCTGGGATAGATATTTGCCCTTTTGGTGGGGAGGGGGGGAGAAGTTTGCGCTGAACCTGTCAGCTAGGATGTTGGCAATGTCTGTGGGTTTGGTGTATTTTTTGTCATTTTGGACTAATTCTGAGCATATCTGGGAATTCCCACCCAGGTTCCTAACATAACTAAAGAAAGCCTTGTGATTATCCTTAGTGTCCTGTGCAATTTTTCTCTCGAAGCTGGCCTTAGACAATTTTATGTGTGCACATAGTTTTTTGATAATACTGATCATTGATGCCTTCCCTTTTTGGGATTTTGCTCTATCGTTTAGTAGCTTCCTCCTTCTATTGTATAGTTTGTTTATGGCTGGGGTCCACCAGACAGGACGTCTGCCTTTGGAGGATTGGGTCTTGGTTTTATTTGGGATCGCATGATCCATGCATTCCTGAAGGTGTTCATAGAATGCGTTTATAAAGGATTGTGCGGTCTTGGCCATATTTTTCACAGGCCCGAGGGCTTTGAAGGATTACACCTCAGTTTTGAGGCGTGTGAAATTTCTTTAGAGAAGTTTTTCACTGTGGTTTTCTGGGCAAGGGTGGGGTCGGGATGTGAATATCCAGTGAGATTAGTTTATGGTCTGATCTTACCATTGTGGGATACACTTCTGGTCTGGAGCATAGAGTCCCTATGTTGTTGATGATCAGGTCCAGTATGTTTTCCCCTCTTGTGGGAGTGGTAACAAGTTGTTCCATAGCATTTGAGTTTATAAATTCTACGAACCTTTGGGCTAGGGGTTGGAGCTAGAGTAATGCTCCCAGTCTATGTTTGGGTAGTTGAAGTCGCCCAATATAATGGTGTTTGGAGATACCTTCATATTTTCCAGTGTTCTCAGGAAGGCCGAGTGGGGTTCCTGAGTTTGGGAGGGTGGTCTGTAGCAGGCTATAAACTGGAAGGCAGTTTTACCCACTGTTAGTTGCACATGGATAGTCTCTGATGCTTCGTGCTTTGCCACCAACCTGGAGGTGTGGGTATTTTTGATGAATATCGATACTCCCCCTCCTTTTGTGGTTCGGTCCAGGTTTTGGGGCCGAAAAGCATGGTATGAGGTATAACCTGGTAGTGCTGGGGTGCTCTCGGGAGCCCTGAACCAGGTTTCTGTCACTGCACAGATATCGATGTTCTCCATGCTAAGGAGAGTTTTGAGTGCGTGCATCTTGAGGTTTAGACTTCTGGTGTTGAGTAGCATTACTCTTAGTTTCTTATCCCTTGTGATACCTATGGAGGTGGGTTTGTCTTTTGAGCCTTGCCTAAAAAGGCACTATGGGGTAGCAAGAGCCTTTGCCAATATCCGAAAGCCCAGGGTGACAGGTGCAAGCCGTCCCTAGCGAAGCATCGTGGCTTGTCGAGCATATCATCCCAAGCTGACAGGCATTGGATCCCCTTTGAATGACACCAGTACTTAAGCCAATTGTTGAAATTGATCATCTTGTCTTCATATTGTGGCATCATTCTTGGTGAGGGTAAGATGCTACTCAAGGTCAGGGTCATACCGGCCTGGGCTACATGCTCAGAGAGCTCCTTTATGTCTCTTTTCATGTAGTTCAGGGAGGTACATCTCAGGTCATTCACACCAGCATGGACAATGACTGAGTCATATTTGTACTTGCCTTGGAGTGACCTGAGTGCTTGTGTTATGTGGCGGATCCTAGCGCCCAACAGGCTGCTCACCGTGACCCTCTCCTTGTTCAGCCTGGTGAGCGGGACGTCAGTGTGCCTGACGATAGAGTCACCTATTACAAGTGTATCAGGTGTGTTGTTTAGTCTTAAGGGCTGTGACTGTTCGGCACACTGGCTTTGTGAGATATGTGTTGCTCGTGTTTTGTTTTGGGGTAGCGGCTGCTTGGGTGTCTGCTTTGGAGGTCTCTGCTGCTTCGGCAGATCTTTATTTAGAGCCTCCAAGTATGTTTTTGTATGTGTTTGGTTTGCTGTCGTGGTAGGTCTATGTTAGACTGGAATTGTAGTGAGTGTGGTTTCCTTCTCCTCCTGACTGGTTATTTCAGTACTGAGTTGAGAGAGCTTAGCCTCCAGTTTGGCTATATGGTTGCATCTCTCACATGTGTTGGAATTTGTTGGTAGGAGGAGAGGGTTGTTTGTGTACATGAGGCAGTTGTAACATTGCCTCAAGATTCCCAGATTCACCAGCTGGTCCAGAGAGGAGATTGACAACTGACCTTTGGACATGCTAGAATAATATTTGGAATTCCTTAATAATTGAAAACCAGGGCCAGTGGGGAGTGAGGGTGTAGTGCTTTTAATTTTTAGTGCTGACTTATATAATACTTTAGTGAGCAAGTGCCAGGTAACTTAAGTGCAATGTGTTACAGGTAACTTAAATGCAAAAACGACAAACAGTAACTTACTTTCAAGTGAAACAAGGAAATAAGTACAGTAAGCAATGCAGATATCACTAGTGATCCACAGAAGCACTGAGAAGCCGCGTATTAGGTGGAATTAGCGTTCTAGGGAAATAACAAGCAAACAAACAACAAGCATATAAACAAAGCTAGATTCAGCAGGCCTGGATCTAGTCTATGCTACAGCAAACAAGGTGTACCAATTTCAGTAAGATACAGTTCAAATATTCAGGCACTATAAACCTTTAACCAGAAATTCCCAGCTCAGAAGGGCAGAGTCCAGCCTCTTCTCCCACAAGAGTGCAGACCACAAACCTTCTTAATGTAAAATAACTGGCCTGAAGCCCAAGTGCTTAAACCAGAACTAATACACTTTGAGAATAACAGACACTGGGCTCTCAATCAGCAGTTCCCAACTTAGAAGGATGAAAGCTACCTGCCCTGCCAATACAGTGCATGCCACAAACCTTCCTAATGTAAAACAACTGGTCTGAAGCCCAAGTGCTTAATCCAAAAGACTTAGAATGATAGCTACACTTTAATCAAGTTACTACCAAGCAGTAATAAATACAATTGAATAATTTAGAGAATGCCTGGATTAGTGCTCAAGTTACACAAACAAAGCTAGATCCAGCAGGCCCGAATCCAGTCTATGCCACAGCAAACAAGGCGCACCAACTTCAGTAAGAAGCAGTTCAGATATGCATGCACTATAAGCCTTCAACCAGAAATTCCCAGCTCAGAAGGGCAGAGTCCAGCCTCTCCTCCCACAAGAGTGCAGACCACGAACCCTCTTAATGTAAAATAACTGGTCTGAAAGCCCAAGTGCTTAAACCAGAATTAATACACTTTTAGAATAACAGACACTGAGCCCTCAATCAGCAGTTCCCAACCTAGAGTATGTAAGCTACCTGTTCTGCCACTACAGTGCAGACCACAAACCCTCTCAGTGCAAAACAACTGGTCCGAAGCCCAAGTGTTTAAACCAAAAGGCTTAGAATGAGTTACACCAAG